>NC_142338.1:6070000-6386250 GCF_054954075.1 Amborella trichopoda
TTTTTTTTATCTACTTCTCCCCACTTCACCGAAATACAAATTAGGGTATTTGAAGCTGAAACAAAGAAAATTTGTAGTGTATCTACAGTTTTAAGAAATTTTTCATTTTCTCTCAAATTTGCTGTTATAGAACTACTTTTCAATTGGTTTGGCACTTCATTCAAGATTTTACCAATATCCCATCTCTCTTAGGAATAGTGTCATGGGGAAGTAAAAAATTTATATATATATATATATATAGTAAGAAAAATCCATAAATAGCCTGGTTCAACCTTGTATCGCTATCTCCAGATGAAGTTTGAAATCTAGTTTTTATATTGTGGGCCAGTCTACTGCCTCACATGCTTCAAATTAGAGACCGCTTTGCTTGAAAATAAGCTACTGACTTATCTTCAATATTATAAACTTGATACAAGTGTTTCTTGAACGATGAACCTAGAGCAGCCACTCCTACCTCCTCCTCAAGTTGTATTATGAGTTCATCAACAGTAAAATCATCTCAGGCTCATGCCATAGCAGCATCTTATGTTGTGTCTCATGGATCTCTTTCTGAGGAAGCAATACAACAGATACTTCAAGCACATTCAACACATTCAGTCCCTTTTTCCTTCAAGTATACCTAGTGCATTCTCTAGTTCTTCGCAGCCCATCTGCTTTATTGACACTGGTGCAACTAGTCATATGACTTGGAGCAACTAGCCATATGACCTGGCATATAGCATTACTGTCTTCTACGTGTGTTTCGCAGGAGATCAGTCCCTCCAAAATCCTAATGGTTCTAAATTGAGTACTAGCAGAGAAGGCTCAATTAACAGTCATACTCTTCAAAGTTCCCAAGTGCTCAAATTCATATCCTTATTTTCTCATGATAACAATCAAAGCTGGATTTGATAATATTTGAAATGGAAAACTGGAGCAAGATTTACAGCTTCTATACTCACTCCTCTGCTCCTCCTCATCTCCCGCTCCCCCCGCACCCCCTCGTGGTTGACCCCTCCAGTCAGCTGCTCCCCCCTCCACCTCCACCCCCAACCTGCTCACCGCATTTGCCTCATATTCTCGTAACCCTTGCAGAAGTATCTTCTTCCCTAAGGTCGATGCTTCGCTTTTCTCTGGTGGGTTCTTTCCAGCCTAGGCACGATGACTTCAGAGCCATTGAGAGGTGGGACCAACGGACTTGGGAGGAGCCACAGCTTGGTTGTCACAAGCTCTCAGACAGCTCCATTCTCTTCAGCTTTCCCTCCAAAGATAGCACGCTTCGGGCACTGCAGTTTGCAGTTGCCCTGTCTTTCAAAGGGGCCTCTTGTCTTATGTAAAATGGTCAGAGGTCGACGGTTCCTTCAGGGAGTTTGGGTCGCGGCCTTCCACCTCCCCCTCCATGCTTGGTCTCCCATCACCTTCAATCGAGTTGCAAAAGCTTGCGGCTCTCTCGTTCAGATCCATTGGAAATCCCTGGAAATTCTTCCCCCCGGGGTCCATTCAACTGCTACTCGAAGTTCTTGACCCTAACCTCATTCTGTCGTTTCTCTGGCTTGAGGTAGAGGGCTCTTTCTTTCGCATCTCCATCTCCCGGTCACCCGCATCCCTTCCTCCCCGGATTTACCCCTCTTCGGTCATCGCTAAGGCTCAGCTTCACGACCCCTCCTCCTAGACCGCTGTCTCCAACAAGTGCCACCAGGTCGAGAGTCACCATCCCCCTTGGGGTAACCATCCCCTCCCGAACTCCCGTATGAGACTGCATGCCCCAGAAGCATTCCCACCTCCCTTCGCCAGCTGTCGTCAGCCGCCTTCCTCCCACCTTCCACAACCCGAGCCCACCCCCTTGGAGAACCCTCATGCAACTTTTCCCCTGCATCTGATGTTCCCCCTGAGTGACATGTCGACCCCTCGACTTTCGCACCTCCCATCCCCTCAGCCACCAGCATTTATCACTCTTGCCTTGGTGGCAGCCTTCGTTGACCCTTCCTGTCATCATCCCCCCTCCTCAGGATCTTCACCCTCTAACCTGCCCACTTACCTTCCTTCTCTCTCCTCTCCCCCGCTTCCCAACCTTCCCCGACAGCAGTCAAGCGCATCTCCCAATGGCCTCTTCCCCTCTCGACTCCGTCCTCGAGCACCTCACCACCCTCGCTCTCTCTCCTCCCTACCTCCACATGTCCCTCCTCTCCCCCCACCAACCCTTTTGGGGACACTCCCCCCTGCCGCCCCTTTGCCTCGTAACCCCCACCCTCTCTTCTAACCCCCCTCCATCTTCCCTCCTCCCTCGCCCTAACCCTTCTTCCTCCTTTAGACCTCCCTTCTTCGCTCTCGCCCCTAGACCGCTGCCTCCCTTCTCTTCCCCCCTTCCCACTCCTCCCCCCCCCTCGCCTCCACCCTCGAAGATCCCTACCTTCAAGCTCCTCCCTGAAGACTCGACCCACAGCCCCATCTTACCTCTCGATCTTCCCCTCAGCCCCTAGTGGAGGCCCAACTTCTCCCAGCGGGCCTGCATTCTCCCCTCCCCCCCCCAAACGACCCCTTGGTTCCTTCTGATCCCTCGTCCCCCGCAGACTTCTCAGCCAACCTTCTCAACTAGCCCCTCCAATCGACTGGTCATCCCTCCCTGCCAGTGTGCTAGTTTTCTAACAACCCTACTCCACCGAACCCCTCCACTCTAGAATCTCTTCTCTCACCTTTCCTCCCGTACCAGTCGTCCATCATTCCCTTGTTTCCAACCTCCTTTGTCACCCCCCCCCCCCTCTTCCCTGCTCTTCTCTCCGACCCCCTCGCCTCTCTCATCCCTTTCTTGATCACCCCGACCCCGGCCATCCTCCACTCACCCCCTCGCCTCTCTCATCCCTTTCTTGATCACCCCAACCCCGGCCATCCTCCACTCACCCCCTCTCCCGCTTCCTCTTCCCTATCCCCACGCTCTCACCTCCACCTCCCTCAACCCTCTCTCTCCCTCTTACCCCCCCTCCCCTACCCCGCCACCCTCCATCCCCTATCCCTTGACCCTCCCTCCCCCAGGACGAACTCGATCAAGTGGCCTCCCTGCCTCACCCCTCGTGGTGTTTGGAAGGGATTTCAACATCACCCGTGGTCGTTCAACAGAAACTCCAACTCAAACATCCCCCAAGGAATGTGAGACTTTTTGAACTCCATATCACTGAACGAGCGCATTGACATTCCCCTCCAGGGAAACCAGTTCACTTGGTCCGATCATTCTACCCAACCTTCCCTGTCCAAACTTCACCGGTTTCCTTTTTCCACCGGCTAAGACAATGTTTTTCTTGGTTCTCATGTCGTGCCCTTGCCCAAACCCACCTAAGACCACTGTCCTATCCTCCTAGACACCCTCTCAGTTGCAAGCAGCCCCAGACCCTTCCGTTTTGGGCTCTTGTGGTTAGAAGAATCGGCCATTTTCTCTCTTATTCCAACTTGGTAGCTCTCTTTCTGCCCTCTCATCTCAGGTAAGGCAAGATGCATGCTTCAAACCAAACTCCATCTACTTAAAGCCTCCCTCGATTCCTGGAGTAAAACCATCCCTGGGAATTTCAATCACCTTAAGACCTCTCACCTCCGCAGTTCAAGCCTTGGTCCTCATTGAGGAATCTCGACCCATGTCAAATTCTGAAACTAATCTTAGAACCCTACACAAACTTGAGTACTTCTCCACTCTTAAAAAAGAAGAGATCTTCTGGTTCCAGCATTCCAGAGTGAAGTGGCTGCAATCCGGAGATCTCAACATTGGATTGTTCTAGAGGATAGCAAATTGTTGGAGCCAAGACAATTTCATCTCTTGTATTAAGATTGGCAACATGATTTTAGATAACCTCTTGAGGTCGAAGAGGCCATCTTATCATACTTCAAATCTCTCTATACTGCTCCTTCATGACCCAATCCTAGAATGGCTGACCTTCCCTTTCGCACCATTCCCGGACACCTAACAGCCTGGTAGGAGCGTCCTTCTTCAGAAACCGAAATTCTAGCAGCCCTATCAAATTTAGGACAAGACAAAGCCCCGGGACCAAACAGGTTCCCCATAGCCCCCTTCAAGGTTTTTTGGAATTCTTTTAGACACAACTTCCTCAAATTCTTTTAAGATTTGTTTCATCAGGGGATCATTCACAAAGCTATGAATACGATCTGTATTACCCACGTCCTCAAGGTCGAAGAGGCTGAAGAGCTAAAGGACATTAACAAGATTAGACTAATCAACTCCACTTACAAAATCCTCTCCAAAGTGCTCGCCACTCGGCTTAAAGAGGTCCTACCTAACGTTATATCCCTCTCCCAAAGTGCTTTCATCAAAGAGAGACAGATCCTCGATGGCGTGTTCTGGTTGCACACGAATGCGTCCATTCAAGGCACCTTGCCAAACATCCGATACTCATTTTTAAGATCGACTAGAAGAAGGCCTATGACCATGTCAACTAGGCAATTTTGAACGAAACCATGTACCGAATGGGTGGATTGCAGTGGAAAACTTGGATGAAAGGCTGTTATTCCCAACCTTTCTTTTCAGTTCTCATCAACGACACACCTAAGCGCTTCTTCCCGACCTCTAGGGGACTTCAACAAGGGGATCCCCTTTCCCCCTTCCTCTTCGCGATTTCAGTGGATGTCTCCAACCAATCTATCTCCCGCATTTACCAGAAGGGCCATCTCACTGGTTTCAAGAGTAGCCCTAGGGGTCCCGTCATATTTCATCAACAGTAAGCTGATGCCAGACGACACTCGTATTCCTTAACGCGATACCCCAAGAAATTGAAACCTTCCGTCTTTTCCTCAAGTGCTTCGAGTTTGTCACGGGGTTTAAAGTAAACTTGGGGAAATCCACAATGATTGAGGTCGCTCTCACTTCGCCCGAGACTCGATCCCTCGTCCATGGTTGGGAGTGCAAAGTGGATGACCTACCAACAAGCTATCTCGAAATGCCACTGGGCCTCGGTAAGCCCAAAAAGGGGTAGTGGTCCCACAATATCGACAAAGTTGACCGCCATCTGGCTTGCTAGAAACGACATTTCCTTTCCTTTGCAGGTAGAACCACCCTCATCAAGGCAAACTTAGCCAACACTCCCTCTTACCTCATGTCCCTTTTCCACATGCCAACTGCGGTGACCAACCGCCTTGAACAACTTATGAGGAATTTCCTGTGGGCAGGAGACACAAGTACCAAAAAATACCATCTTATCTCATGGGAGAAAGTATGTCAGCCCAAACACCTTAATGGTCTCAGTATCCGTCTTCCAACGAAACACAACAAGGCCTTGCTTAGTAAGTGGTGGTGGCGTCCAACAACTAAAAATAACCTCCTCTAGAACCAAGTCATCTGCAGCAAATACCATATCCATGTCAATGCTTAGCTACCAGCTGGAAGCCCTCATAGTAGATCAACCGGAGCTTGGAAGTCCTTTTTGTCCTCCTTAGCCCTTTTTCAGAGTAACATCCGCTTCCACTCAAGGGAGGCAAATCGGATTCTGTTCTAGTCTGAGCTCTAGCTGGGTCACACCCCCATTTTGGGACCTTTTCCCCCCTCTTTTACCCTTAGCCATTAACAAGCTCTCCTCTGTTGCAGATGAGAAGCCGCTCTCAAGCTCCTTCATAGTCTGGAATCCTTCTTTTAGGCGACCTCTCTCCGATCCTGAAACCTTTGAATTTCTTACCATGTCTTCCTTGCGACACTCGACTTCCTTAACTCCCTTTGTGCCTGACCATATCATATGGACCCCTTCACCATGGGGTAGTTTTATGTAGCCTCCTTTAACAAGAAACTCTTGATGCCACCTACCTTCCCCCTCTCCCCTAGGTCCATCGTAGCACAGGCCTAGTCCTCTATCGCACCCCTTAAAGCTCAAGCTCTGACTTGGATTACCCTCTCGCAAAAAGCCCTCACTGTGGACCATCTCCAGCATAGGGGGGTTCCTATCTCCAATCGTTGATCTACATGCCTCAGGGATGAAGAGAGCAATTCCCATCTATTATCCACTGCCAACTCACAAACAATTTATCGGGTTCATGCTCCAACTTTTTGGTTTGCACTGGGTTACCCCTCCCTCCATCCCAGCCTTATACAATCTTTCTCTCGACACCGCGTGGCCCAAAGCAGGCAAGACTTTGTGGAAGGCGTCCATAGTTGCCACGATTGCGGTCATCTCAACCGAGAGAAACTCTAGAATCTTCCGTGGAGTCAAAAGCGAGGACCCGCCCTCTTCCATAAGATAACTGTAGCTATCATTTTTTGGGCCTCAAACCGCAAGTATTTCAAAGGAACCTCATCCGCGACTTTCCTACTCAAATGGAAAAACCTCATCAACACCCGCTCCCCTCGCAGCTCTCGGTCCAATGTTTGGTCCCCTCCCCTTGAAGGCTCCCCTTGAAGGCCAGACCAAATTAAATTTCGATGGGTGTTCGTTTGAAAATCCAGGCGCAGGTGTGGGTGGTGCCTTCTGAGACCATCTCAGGAACATTCTCACCTCATTTTCCAAACACATTGGTCACGCCGACTCACAGCTAGCTAAGCCTACAGCCCTCCTCTCCAGACTTAGGCACTTCGACTCCTCTTAAGGTCAACCCCTGACCATCGAAGGAGATGCTCAAAACATCATCACTTGAGCTTCAAGCACATCGCCTTGCCCATAGTACCTCGCTACAAATTTTGATGAGATTATTCATATTTGCAGGGATATGGCCATCGCATGGAGGCATACCTGGCAGGAGTCCAACGCCCTGGAGAACCAACTGGCTAAAGATGGAGCGCTTTCTAGCTTTTTGTGATCCAGTGTGCTTGGGCTTTTTGTATTTGGTTTTTCCTTTTTCTTATGTAAGAGTTTCCGTGTTCTACCTAAAGCATTTTTTGTAAAAAATACCATCATTGGTTAATCTATTTTTTGGCAAGAGGCCTGGCCTATGGGTTTTCTCTTTGCACTATGTACTTATTCTTTATATATAATACAGTTCACAATTTCATAAAAACTATTCATACTCTTCAAGATGATGGACAATATGTTACAGGTGTGCAGGTTCCAGTTATACTCCCCCATCAGTTGATCCTATTGATCATGAAGAAGCAAGATCAAGTAACCATTCCTACTTTGAGTCCATTATTCATAAGTACGATACAATTCGTGTTTCCTCCTGATCATTATGATTCTGAGTCAACATCTTTGTCATTCAGCTCTTGTTACTTTCTCTGTCTTCTATTCGTTAACCTAGTAATTATCACAAGGACATAAACATGAATGATGGGAGCACACCAACGCTAAGGAACTTCAAGCAATGGAACAGCATGATATTAGGCCTTAGTCCTTCTTCCTCTTAGAAACGGTCGTCGGTTGCAAATGGAATTATAAGATTAAGACCTTCCAAGATGGTAGCATCAGCAAGATACTTGCAGATTGACTACAAGGTATCATAATATTCTTGGTGATTCACTTGTTTTTTGCCAATGCAAGAAGCACGATATGGTTCAAAAACCTGCTGAAGTTGATTCTCATGCTATGGCTTTTGCCTCTAATGGGATTATCTAAATTTACATGCTACTCTTTGATTCAGGTGTCCTACCTTCATCGCCTAAACCTCCCCAAGAAGACAATATAAATGCGATCAAGATTCCCAAAAATCAAGTATTTCATGTTCAGAACAAGCATTATTGAGCCTGATTCTCATTCCATTCGATAAAGATTTGTCAGTGGCCTTCTTACTCGCCCTTATATTTCTTACGAAGATCAACTTGCTGACATATTTACCAAAGCTCTTAGTAAATGGCAACATGATTGTTTTGAGGGAGGTGTTAAGATACACATTGGAATTGTATAATTTAGGTACTTTTGTTAATTAGTTTGCGTGTAGTTTTGTTTTATTATTGTAATGGTGTATTTATGTACTTTGGACAACCATGCCATATGGAGATATCATATTGGACACTAATTCCAATCAATGAGAATTCTGACCATATTTTATCAACTCTAACAAAGTCTAACGCGAAAGGAAATAACAAAAACATCAATGACAGAAGTGCGGACAGCCTTATCACAACCTCAGAAGGGACTTGAGAAGGAAATTTACTGTTTGGTTTGTAATTAGGCAAGCAATAAGGCTAGCAGACTGGATTACTACTCAAGAGCCCAGGAAAAGGTGACCACAGCTTCACAATTCATGGGGACCTTACAAGGGATAGAAGAGATTGAAGACCCAAACATGTTTTTCGTACAAAAAGTGTGTATTCTTTCTACCAATGTAAAAAGCCGAAGTCCTTGTTTTAGAGGGTTGGGAAAAGGACGTTATGGAAACATCCAGACCTCTCAAAAGACGAATATCATGCGTAGAACATGGAAAACAGTAGCCATAGGAGGAAAGGGAAAGCCAAAGATGTTGTGGATCTGGAAAATTTAAATATGATGGAACTCATCGAGGGATGGTGTGATAAAGGCAAAAGAGAACCCGCATGAATATTCCATCCTGCAGTGATTGGAATTTGGGGAAAGCCAAAAGAAGGGCACTTACGGACTCAACCAAAAAAAATCACAGATACTAAAATATTTTAATGATTCAAAAGTCAAATATGGAAGAAGTTCACTACCCTCTCATTCAAAGAAGCTGGGGGAGGAGAAAATGCAGATGAGCTACATTACTAATGAGAACCTCAAGAGGTGTGTCATCTGCAGAACACCAAAGTCTATTCTTCCTAGGGATAACGTGCCTTATGAGTAAGGAGGTTAAAACCGTGGCTGCAGGGGACACAGGTGGCTTGTGGAGCTCAACAGGGGCCATAGGAGACTTATGGAGTTCCACCTCTTAACGAACAATGGAAATAGAGCAGAGATGTCAACCTCTCTTAAGAAGAACTTAATTACGGATGAGTTGAAAAAAAACAGGAGTTGATCAAGATAGTAACAGAACCTACAGGAAGTTTTTGGAAGGATTTGTGACTGAAATTCAAAAAACCTCCATAAAAATCTCATATGGCTTTGTAAGTAGTTAGTGTTCAAGAAGGCGGGTTCAGCTGCTTCGATGGCCAGCGATCCTAACGGCCTTAGCGGCCGGCCGGCCAAGGAGAGCACCCAAATACCTGTGCAGCCTGCACAAAATAGGAGAATAGAAAGGAAAAAAAAAAAAAACAAGAATAAGAAGAAAACCAGGGGGGGGGGGGGTTGTGCATGCTGGACTTTGATCCTTGAAGATGAAATAGAGGGGGTTTTGGTAAGTAAATCTCCCAGATTGAGGTAATCAGGAAGGAGGGGGGGGGGGAGAGGGGAAGAACTGAAAAATAAAAAAAAGACGCAATAAAATAGAAAAAAAATAAATGTATGGCCCCTTTTCATCCGTGGACAATATAAGGACTAATAAAGTAGAACAAAACTTAGCATGCTTAAGTTTATTGACATCCTTTTAGGAACGAGTTGTCCAATCCTAAGAAAACGTCAAAAAGCTCAAAATGAAACCACACTTCGATAGAACAATATGCCAAAACCAAAGAGGGAAAAAAAGAAAAAACATAAACAATAAATTAAGTGAAAAAGAAGAAAAGAGCCAATCCAAACCCAACATTTACATTTATAAATATCAAGAAACCCTAAACCAAGAAATGAAATGCACTCAACTCTCAAAACCCAATAGAACTGGGCTCGAATTGGTGAGCATTGGTTGCCGAAAGACTTCGTTTGCAGCTTCACAAAAAGTTTCGGATTGAACACTTTTCAATTTTGCAAGAAACTGAAAAGTTTGAAATTGTTTTCGAACTTCAAAAAAAAACTCAAAATTTTAATATTGAGATAGTTTTTCATGGAGAAACTGAGCACATAAGGTTGGGGTGGCTAAAATTTAAAGTTGTGGCTATGTAGAACTCCAAGCTATAAAATCAAAAATCTTCTATCTTTTCTTTATTAATTGCTGCAAATTCTACTTACAAATGCTGCAAAACAATAAAAAATAAATCTGCTACAATCTAGGATCTTTAAATGTTACTGTTAAATAAACTGAATACAAAAGTAATAACTTTAGGAAGCAAAAATAAGATAATAACAACAAGAATTAAATAAATAACTGGACAGTTGCCAAGGGTTACCCCCTTAAATCACCTGCCCGATGGGGCACCTAATTCTGGATCTTGCTGAATCCACCAATCTGAACTCAAGAAACACCTCTGGAACACCCTTATCAGGAAAGCTCTGGGGCTGGGAGCATGGGTCACACTTAGGCTTACACAAAGAACCCTTTTCACCAAGGCGTGCCACAAGATGGCATCTCCCCAATCTAAAACTAGGCTTGGGAATGCTCCCTCTTGTTGGCTCTCTTTTAGAGGTGTGTGCCACCCCAAACACTTATGGGGGGTGGCGTGCCGCCTTTTTAGATAAAACACAGAGGCACTGAGAGAGAGAGAGAGAGAGAGAGAGTGCTGTGGAAAAGAGAGAGGAGAGAGACATCTGAGAAAAATGTGTAAAGAATGAGGGGGGGGTCCTCCTCCTATATATCAGCCTCAAGAGCCCTAAGGTGTCCCCGTCAAATTAGGATTCAGCACTATTCAAGATATTTAGGTAATCTGAGAGGCGAGAGAATAAATCAGAGTCATTCATCCCTAAAACAGCCATTATGATTAAGAGAGAATATTAGAAAAAAAAGGGGCCCATTGATTCTTACTTCTCCCTCCAGATCCTGAGGTGGCAATTCACGAAAGAGGGTAGGCTAGTATTTAGAGCCGCTTTAAGAAGGATGACAGGGATCTGGAGTCTCAATTTACAGCCCAATGGTTTTATCAAGCAGGTCTTCCATTCAATACTATTACTTGAAGAGCTTCCAAGCTAATGTTGGAAGCAATGGGATAGTTTGGGCCAGGATATATGGCCCCTACACTTCACGAATTCAAGGTGCCTTTGTTGAAGAAAGAGGCAGAGCTCACAAATAAGTACCTCAGACCCGCATGGAGCAAGAGTGGGGTGACCATTATGACAAACAACCGGACCGATTAAAGGACATGCATTATGAACTTAATGGTGAATTGTCTTATGGGAACAATATTTTTTAGGTCCATTGACGCATCTAACAACATTGTTGATACGAAAATCATTTTTTAATTAGTAAATAAGTGTATTGAGGAGGTGGGCGAGGCACTTGTGGTGCAAGTTGTTACGGACATGGCTAAGACCAATATGGAGGTTTCTAAAATGTTGGAGTCGAAGTGGCCACACATTTTTTGGACACCTTGTGCGGGCATTGCATTGGCCTCGTGCTTAAGGCGATCAGCAAGATAAAAGTGGCAGAGGGGTTACTAAAGATAGCAAAAAATATTACAATTTTGATATACAGCCGCACCAATGTCTTAGCCATGATGAGGAAGTCTACAGGAGAAAAATACTTGGTGCGGCCAGGGTCACGAGGTGTGCAACTTTCATAGTTGTCATTGAAATCTATAAATGATGAAAGAGATAAACATGCCTTAGAACCATGTTTGTCAAAGCAAAGCAAGTCATCTATGGATTTGAAGGGGAAAAGGTGTGTGAAATTGCAAAAGTACCCCAATTTTTTAATGGCATTAGCTACTGCATTAATCTTTTTGAGTCACTTGTAAAAGTTTTGTGTCTTATGGATAGTGAAAGGGAATCAACAGTCGGGTAATATTTATAAGGCAATGAGGTTGCAAAAGAAGTCAAAAGGAACTTGAAGAATGAGGAAAGTAGATATGCCCCTATTTTGAAAATTGTAAAAAACAAATGGGCCACTACCTAGAAGGGTACTATCTCAACACTATGTATTACCATACTGATCCTGAGATGGAGTCCAAGAGTTGTTTTGTGCAAGCAATTAACAGGTGCCATGGAAGGCTCAACCCCGATGCAAATGCCCTAGTGTCTATGGAGCTTAACAAGTATCGGTACTCCATGGGGACATTTGGGATGAACCTTGCAATAAGGCAAAGAACAGAAATCTAAGTCGATGATGCATTTGTTATTGAAGTTCTTACTTCTATGTTTTAACTTCTAGGTTCCAGCATAACTTCTAAATTTGCTCGTACATATAGACTCTATTTAATTTTAATGCATTGTAGCTTCATGGTGGGCCAACCATGGGCAATGCGACAATCACTTGCAGATGATGGCTCAACAGTTTCAAACTTGAGTTGTAAATTGCAAACCACTTGTCCTCATCTCCGACCACCTTAACTTCTACTACAATTTTCAAGTAATAAATATCTAATATTGCAATCATGTGTTAAGAAATAGATACATGGGAATAAGAGAAGTAGGCTTGAGCAAAAGAGATTGAATGACTTTGTTTCGTTAACTATAATCAAAAGCTGAAGGAGTGTCATTTATAGTGGAATGAAATCGTCCCCATCCTTGTGAAAGATATGGATGAATCAAGTGAGTGGTCAGTCGAAGAGGATGCTCGAAATGAACCCATATTCATGGGAGAGCTTGACACGGACTCAAGTTCCGTTGGTATGGCATTGAGCCCTATGCGGACTACTATCTCAAACTCAAAATGGGAAGGGGAAGGGAAGAGAAAGCAAAGGGGAAGATGACAATAAAAGCAAAAGAAAAGGAGGAGGCGGAATCGGAGACTAGGGAAGAATAAGAATATGAGGATGACTCTAATGATGATGGCTTGGCATCATCATTAGATTCAGGAGTATTTGATGCTAGTCATAAACATGGACGCATTGTTGCTAGTAATGATGAAACTAAACATCGCATTTGAGTTCATCATATTTGTCGTCTATTTATGTGTTTGTTAGTTTGTCCTTTACGTTGTGACATTTTTGTCAATTGTGAGTTGTGAGATCTAATTTATATTGAAAAATTAACATGTACTAGTTATTTAGATTTTCTATTGTTGCATAGTGGATGAATCTTGGGTAATTTCCATTCATTTAATGTTTGTCATTCAATTTCCCAGTTCAAAAAGTCATATATGTTTAAGTTTGAACTGAAAAATAAATCTATACAATAATTCTTCCAAAAAAATAGATATTTTATGCATACAAGGGGTCTAATCACCAATAGAACCCCCCATAATCCCCAATGGCCTAGAGCCCACCTTTTTAACAGGCCACCCAGGTATCAGGGCACCTGCCTAGGTAGGCTAATCTGCCTTCTTGAAGATTGGTCCACACCAACTCCAAGGGTTAAGCCCCTACACAATGAGCAATTTTAAGACATGAACCACGACCTAAGGAACAATCTTCCCAAGTTTCATGAAGAGCTCGAAAGAGAAATCAAAATTTTGTTTGACAACTCAAAGTCCCACTTCAATTTGTACATTGAGTATTTGATAAAATCGTTAATTGACGAAGATCGTATACAGGAAAGTGGTGGGATTTCATCACCAACTATTCTAGTGGACTTTGAAGAATGCGATGAACACAACAAGCTCAAAGTCGAGCCTCTCCCAACCCTAGGAGAATGATGTCATAAGTTTATAATTTTCTCTTCCAATTTTTTGAGATACTAAAATTAGGATTAGATTTTATGGCCTTCTAGTTATTTAAGCTACGACACTTATGTCTTTTCTAGTTGTATTTTAGTTGTACAGAAATTAGGGGTAGAGTTGGACATTTACTTTTTAAAAGATGTTTGAATTAAATATTTTTTATAGGTCAGAAGTTAATATTGATTAGGATTTCTTAAGGAGCAAGTTATGTTTTAGGGTTCTCTTCTATAAATATATAACTATTGAACAAGGAAACAAAGAGAAGAGAATAATAATTGATTTTCCGTCTTGTGAAAAGATCTTTTTGAGATTGGAATCCCCTGCAGACCCTCAGAGATGGTAAATCCCAGCACTTCATTTTTTTTATTTTTAGTTTATTTATTTTCTTTCCCTTCTTCTTACACAAATCTGTCACACATCACACCACAAACTAAATGCATGTCACAAATAATTCCTTTTTCAATTTTTTGTACAATAACCAACCTCAGTGTTCTCAATCATGTCAGTGCTTTAAGCATCTGTTATTTTAGGATGCAATGTGCTTCCAAAACAATGGAGAAGTAAAATCAGAATCCCAGACTATGCCATTGCACATACTACATCAAACAATAGAAAAAACAATTTCAATTAGCTGGTAAAATTCATGACACAATTTCATAATATATATATATAGCACAAGCTACACAAGGCTTTACTTAACCAAAAAGAACACAGCATAGCTACTTATCTTTTTTAGAAAAAACAAATCCCATAATGAAGAACAAATGATTAGTTACCCAAAAAATTAAAAAAAAAAACAAAGGATCAAATCATATAAGCAATATAACGTTTTCATCTTAAAATCCAGGGAGATAGCTCACACAGAAGCAAAACTCGTAAAAGATGACTTGTAGTCTTCAGCATGCAAGATGAATAAAAGATGCTATACATACAGAAAACATGGATTCAACTAGAAGGGTATATGCCAATAAGATATACCTGATACAACCGATTCACACTAAGGCTGCTAATCTGTGCATTTTTAGTACCGCACATATCACATATTTTACTCGTCTTCTCTGAGATCATTTTATTTAGAACAGTCATGGCTTTATGATATTGAAGTGACGTCCATTCACATTGGTTTAAATTGGATGCTTCCACTGTTTTTCGAGTCACAGTACTTGACTCAAAGCTTTCCTCAGAGGTCGCATCACCAGTCAAGGCCTTAATCTCACCATCATCAACAACAGCAATGTCACCTTTCACAATAAGCTCCAGTTTAGAAGCAAACATTTGGACCTAATACACAAAAATGCAGATAATCATATACTGAAGGACATTATCACATGATGGAGAAGCAAAGATTCCTTTCGTGAAGGAAACATAGAACCAAACCACTTGTCTGCTTACAGAAAAAAACAAATTTAAGGAACTCCAAACTGTTTTCATTGAGTTAATAGAGGAGAAGATAAGGAAGATACTCTTCGTCTATCCAGCAAGAAATGATGGCAATAGAAGCAAACACGCCTCACAAGCTTTAGCAGAGTATTCATTAGCACAGGGTTGTAAACTGGTCTAGCAAGCTCAATATGCCCACAATGGCCTGTGCAATTGTAAAAAGTCTCACCACATGTTGTACACCTGTAGCACAACGACAATGCGAAGAAAATTACGCCAAGATTTTCAAAAGGCAAATTTTAAAAAGGAATGATGATGAACTCTTAAAAATCACTAAAATTTCATAAACCTTGCAAGTGCCAACCTATAGTGCCCAGCCAATACATACAGTTGAAGCTTATGAAATTATATAAATATGACAAGATGAAAACATTCATATTTATGCTAAGCATACAGAAATCAAATAGATAGACTTTGATAGAATCATATGCCCAATAACTAATTAAGTCATTTATCACAAAGAAGATATCATCTGAGGTATTGTTGCATGTATCAACAACACCTATTCAGAGAATCATCATGGCATGAAACACATGGAAAAGCTTGTAAGATGAATTCTAGAATGCATATATGACCCACACAGCATTATAAAGCATCAAAAAGAAGATGTGACAAAACCTAGCCACTCAGCCAAATGCTCTTTGGGCACAGGTTCTGAGGCATAAATATAAAGTACCTGTGGATACCTGGCTGCCAGAAAGAACTCAAGTCTATAATGCTTCAAGAGCTTGGAAGTCCTTCTCAACAGTCCTGGCTACTCTCAAGAGGTACATTAGGTTCCATCCAAGGGAAGGTTTGAAAGTGAAATTTTGGCAAGACCTTTGGTTAGGACCTTCCCCCCTGCGAGAGGCATTTCCAAATCTATTCTCTCTTGCCAGAAACCAAGATTCCTCTATTGCTCAGGAATTAAGCCTCTCAGGAGGTCGTAGACTTTGGAAACCTTCTTTTCGAAGGAACCTAACCGATGAGGAAACCACGAACTTCCAGCCGCTTTTGACTACCCTTCATTCCCTATTTATCCTGTCCCAAGGAAGTGATGATATTGTTTGGACACTAGCACCCTCGGGTAAGTTCTCTGTTGCTTCTTTCTACAAAAGCCTTACCATCTTACCCACTACCCCATGATTCTTATTCCAGAGTTTGGTCCACTATTGCTCCACCAAAAGTACAGACCTTCAAGTGGCTCGCTTTTGCTCAAAAGGCCCTCACAGTTGACCAACTACAAAAGAGAGGGGTCCCCATCCCCAATAGGTGTGCTCTGTGTGAATGTGCGGAGGAAACAAACCCTCACTTATTCCTACTTTGTGACTTCTCCTTTGACCTATGGGGCAGTGTGCTGCAACTATTTGGCATAAAGTGGGTTACCCCGCCCTCGATAAAGGCCCTCCTATCCTACAATCTTGACTCAAGTTGGCCTAAGGGCGGAAAAATCTTGTGGAAGGCGACTATAGCTGCAACTATTTGGATAGTTTGGCTGGAAAGAAGTTCAAGAATCTTCCAAGGCTCAAAACTTCAAACCCCGGCACTGCTGCATACAGTTATCTCTCTGATGACCTTCTAGGCCTCCAACCACAAGTTTTTCACGGGAATCCCAGGGACTCTCTTCCTATCTCAATGGAAGAATATTCTCCATCACCAACCACAGGGGGTAACAAGGCCTAACAACTGGGTACCACCACCACAAGGTAGTATCAAGTTAAACTTTGATGGGTGTTCCCTAGGGAACCCGGGTCCAGCAAGCGCAGGACGGATCTTTCGAGACCATGAAGGCAATATTCTCCTAGCAATTTTCGAATACCTTGGTCTCAAGGACTCTCATCAAGCAGAGGCCTTAGCCCTCGTTTTAGCATTGAGAAAACTTAATCCCTCTTGGGGCTCACATCTTATAGTAGAAGGAGACTCAAAAAATGTCATCTCTTGGGCTAGCAGAACAACCGATCCCCCATGGCACCTGACTCCAGATTTTGACGAGATTCATCACATCTGCAAAGCTACGGACGTCTTATGGCAGCATACTTGGAGGATGTCCAACGATACCACAGACCGTTTGGCGAAAGAGGGAGCTAGAATGCAGAGACAGGTCACTCAAGCCGGGTCCACATTCTTTTTTGCGCTGGACCAGTGGAACTCAACCTGAACCTGAACCTCTTGTACTTAATACTTGCTTTTGCTATTCGTGGTCTTTTTGTAAGCTTTACTGTGTACAGGCACTCTTACAAGCCTTGTTTCGCAACTTCCTTGTAAACTTTGTAGTCCATTTTTTGCACAGGAGTTTTTTTTAAAGCTTTTTGTAAATCCTTGTGCAAGGGCGACTCTATTAGCCCTCTTTCTTGTTCCTTTAAACTACGCTGTAAAACCAAGTAACTAGGCATTGTAATAGGCCACTGTACAAATCTGTTCTTGCGATTTTTTACCGAGTCCCCTACTGTGGGTGACTTCGGAACTCTAAATTTGTAATCTCTTACAATATTAATACAAGTTAACCTTTCCTTAAAAAAAAACTTTGTAAGGGGGCATTCTTATAGGCCCAATTTTTTGTACAAGGTTTGTTGACCTATTTTTTTACCATGAGTCCCATCTAGAGGGTACTCTTGGATCAAAACCTAAATTGTAATCTATCCCTCAATAGCAATACAAAAGTCAACATTTCTCAAAAAAAGAAGATGTGACAAAACCTCGCATATCTTAGATCTGGAAATGATACAACTGGATCCTTCCTAGGGTTACTCTGTAATCCTTCATACAGCACATACATTAACATCCTCTCTAAAAGTGAGATTTTGGATTTCTATATACAAAACTAAGAATCCTATCTATCGGAGGAGTATCAAAATAGAAATTCAACTCGTACTTTTTTGTTTGGGTGAGTCAGTGGAGAGAGGGCCCCTACCCTTGGTAGGAATTGAGCCTAGGACGTAGTGTTGCAAATCGTCAAGCGCTAACCAATTAAGCCCGAGCTCTTTTCCTAAATTCAACTCGTACTTAAATGAGTAATTAAGCATTTTCAATATTTTTACAAGCCTTTAAGCTGGTGCATATATTTGTGCCATGTGCTTCAAGCCCATTCCTAGTCCAATGAACGCTTCTCTATATTTAAGGTGCATACAAAGTACTAACGCTTCTCTAGATTTAAAGGTATATACAAAGTACTTGCCTATGGAAGTTAAATGCCTCGCAGAAGGATTTTCAAGGTTGAAATATACATGCACAGATTTTTTCAGGGAGTTCAAGCTGAATTCCAGATGATTAAGGGCTAGAGTTCCAAGGTTCCTCAGGTTTACTAATAGATGTGCTAAGTGATGGCAAGATCTTGATGTTGCATATTATACAACAACGAGATCTCCCAACCATGCAAACCAGTATATGTGGTGAAAATTCTGTGGGAGGAGGGAAAAAGTGGAAGTGGTTTGTAGTGGAGGCTTTTGGGGTCTGTGGCCTTTTAAGGCCTTGAGAGCATATAATACTAGATGTCTTAGAGTGGATATTCACACTCTAATGGGAGTGTTCGTTGACTACATTGAGGTTAGTGGTCTATGGCCCAAGGTCATTGTCCAAAACCCTTACCCCTAGGCTTAGGCACTACCATTGAGGGTTTTAATGGCTCATCCATTGTTTAGGAGGGACAGATGTCCAGGGATAATAATGAGAGCCAGGAGGCCACCAGGAATCATGCGTGTGGTTGTGGGCCTGTGAGGGCAAGGGCCAAATCCTCGACAGCCACTGCAAGACATATACACATGATAATTGCATTATGGGAAGCAGCCCCAAAGAAAGAGAACAATTTGCATGTGTATAAGAGAGTGTTCTCCTTGAACTATAGTGATATGAACGTGTCATCATCATCATCATTTTAGCCTTTTCCCAATTAACTGAGGTCGGCTACATGAATCCTGATTCTCCATTCTGCTCTACTAAAGGCCATATCCTCAGTGAGACCATAAGTCCCCATATCTTTTCGAACTACTTCCAACCACGTCCTTTTGGGCCTACCCCTTGCCCTTTTCAGTCCTTCCACTTGAACTAATTCGCACCTCCTAACAGGTGTTGTACTTGGCCAATGCCACACATGGCCAGCCCATCAAAGTCTACTTTCCATCATTTTATCGTCTATTGGTGCCACGCCTAAATTCTCTCGAATAGATTCAATGCGAATTCTATCCCTTCATCTCTTGCCACTCATCCATCTCAACATCCTCATCTCTGCTACACTCATTCTATGGGTATATTGTTTTTTGTCCGCTCAACATTCCACCCCATAAAGCAAAACTGGTCTCACCGCTGTCCTATAGGACATGGCCTTCAGTCTCATTGGTATGACGTGATCACATAAAATTCCAGTTCCACATCTCCACTTCGCCCACCCATCTCTAATTTTGTGTCCGACATCTTCATCGATCTCTCCATTTTCCTGGATTATTGACCCAAGATATCGAAAGTACGGTCTTTTTTGTACGTCCTAGCCGTCAATAGTGCTATGAACGTGTGTGCATCCTTATGAATATGACTTGCTCTTGGCTGTGTGCGTGTGTGTGTGTGTCGGGGACGTGGGGGGGTGGGGGGGGGGGGGGCATGTTATCCACACACTAGGTTTGTGGTTCCATCATTTATTGGTCACCTATGATGAAACAATAATGAGTCCATGCGACTAACTATAGGTCATGGGTTCTATTAGCCTGGTTTGAGAAGATGGTCGTGGATCAAGAATTCTAGCACAGGTAGAGTGCCCCAGGATGTCACTTATTCTTGGCCCATGGGTACCAATCCACTTTTGGTTTCGTATTATTTGTGTTTTAGAATTTTGGCATATCAAAATTACTATTCTTCAACATTATTTATAATTATGTGATTTTTAAATAATTTTCAGAATTTTAATAAATTTATTTCATACAAAAAAAACCCCTAAAAGGGTATTTCTAAGATTTCCAAAATTGTGAGGGGCATTGTGGGACCCACAAGAGGGCCAAGGGAGCTCAACACATTGGTACCCCGCAAGGGGTTGGAGGGGGGGGGGATGTGAGCCCCACTAGGTCCACATGTACCCTAGTGATAGGGACACCCCATTGTATTTTGTTCCATTCTAAGGTCTAAAAACTCAAAGAAAGTCTTTAATATTAGATTTAGTTGATTATGAGAATATTTGATCTTGAAAATCCGTTGGAATTAGACCTTCTACTCTGAATTTGAATTTCAAAATTAAAAATATTTCTATGTGAGAAAGAGTCCTAATTTTGTGGGACTATATAATTATAGTCTAAGTAGAAGTGCATGTGTTAAGGATCTACGGGATAATGGTTTTAGGATTCCTGCTTGATCACGATGGCTGATCCGAGAAATGGATGGCTCAAATTGAATTCTCTCTTCAACTCACAGAAGAACCTAGAACTCCTTGGTCAAATTTGAGTTCCATTAGAAGTTGGCATACCGTAGGCCATGAGGCCCTATATAAAGGGGGGAAACCCCTTAATTCCCACAATTTGTTATTACAGAGACCTCTCTCTCTCTATCTAGCCTCTTCTTGAGATAGGTGACGCCCCACCTAATAAGGTAGGGCCACAAGAAGATCGCACACCACCCAGGCTTAGCCTGAGAGGAGGCCCGCCAAACACAATTTTCTGCAGTGGTTTCATTTTTTAAGATTTGAAAAGAAACCCGTTTCTTCAGCTCTCAACCCTAGTTTTGTGAGAGGGAATTGCCATAGGTGCTTCCAAGATTTGGAGGACTCAAGCAAGGTGAAGTCATATGCAACATCGGTCTGATAATCAGGTGTGGATTGTGCGAAGTCATATGGGTGTGACTCTAGGCAAAGTTCAGATAAGTCTTCCCAACTTTTCTTCTTTAATTCAGTTTTAATTCTCAATTTATTGTTCTTAACTTAGAATTCTATTTGTAGTTGCATTCAGTATATGAATAAAAAAAAAAATTCCTCTAAGGCAGTAAGAGTTAAGATCCGTGAGATTGCAATAATTTCTGTTCTTTGCTTCCGCAATGTAATTTGGCATTGCAAGTAGAATTGCCCGGTTCTTAATAAAAAAAAAAGAGAAAAAAAATTGGATTCACACTCTGGGAATCCTACGTAGCAAATAGTATCAATCTTGTGGGGAATGAAGCACTTCGAGGAGGTATTTTCTTGTGAAAGAAAATAATAAGGACCATTGGTACTGACTATAAAATAAAAGAACCATTAAGATTCTAGTAATACAAATCCAAGATGGGTTGCTGAAAGAGGGCACAAATAGCAAATGTTAAACTTGTAGCAATAGATCAAGATGCCTAACAGGTACATGATGGAGAATATTGCAGCTCAACTCTTTTGGGGAAATATTGCAGCCATTAAGAATCCTAATCTTGTTCTAAATGGAAATTCCATTCAAACCAATTACCCATCTTCAAAAAGTTAGATAAATCAAAATGAAGGATGAGGTGAAGAGCATATTACTATATCGAGTGAGGAACGCTTGCCCATAAAGGAGGAACAAGGATATTGGTTTAAGGGTGGGAGAGTGATGGACTCCCAATAAATAAAGGTCATCAACATACCCATAGTTAAATTATGCTTGATCTCCAAGGCCCTTAGGAGATGCAGGAGATGAACTGCTTGACTGGTAGCATCAAGATGGCTGAGGTTTGCACTTTGAACTGGGCAGGAATCAGATAATATGGAACCAGTGGGTTGGCATTACAGTTTGGGTTCAGAATGGAGAACAGCTTTGAGGTTAATGAGCAATAAATCATGTTAAACACTTTCTGAGGGTTCTATCTTAGCATGGAACCACATATCCAGTCATGATGAAAACAGACAAGTTTCTTGTATCTAGAGATCAGGAGAAGCTCTTCCATATAGTTGTGAAAGGTAGTGCTCCAAAATGTTAATCGGCCAATAGCCTCTAGTAATTGAGATCAATTGATGGGATTGGGACAATTCTCATTGTCCCCTTAAGGTTCACAGAGATGTTTGTTTTCAATAAGCAAATCTCAAAGACTTCGTTTTGTAACTTCTCAATCTAGCAGCTTCCTCAAACAAACGGATAAATTAACATTCACTTCTCTCAATAAAAAGTCATACTCAAGATTAAATATGAAAACTGGAAATGAGCAGCATAAATGCATAAGAACTGGAAACTTCGTTCAAAAACTCTGAACAGTTTCATGGATGAATTTTTAAGTTGACTTCTCCACAACACTACCCTTCAAATGAGATTCACTATTCAAGAAAGACCACAAGGATCATGGTCTAGCTTCAATCTGCAGGGCATTCCCCCATTGTACATCAAAGTATCTCTTTCATTGTTTTGTTCAAGTAATAATTACTTAGTTTTGTTTTTATGGGGAATATGTTCTATGTTGGAAGCTTGAAGCTTTCCCTAACATCAAGGAGAATGTCTTAATCATCCATCAGTAGTCAATAGGCACCAAAGAAGCCATAAAATATCTGACATGAGCACTGAGCTAAGAGAGCCCCCAAATACACTCAATACCCTGCAATTGAGATTTCTCAAGTTAATTTTGATATCATTTAAATCAAAATATCACAAAATTTACTCAAACCCTCATGTACCATCGAAAATATGTTAAGCAATCAATCTTTGTTTACTATTTGTTAGACCTCCTTTACAAATCCCTGGCGAAAAATTCACAGCACCATCCAAATTACAATGGATAAATCAAATTAGTTTACAACGAGTGAATCACTGAGAATGCACGAGGTTCACTGATTTCAAGACTCCCTTTTTCTTTTGAAACGTCCCTGGTAACTAGCCAAACCCCTCAATTGACACATTAGAATAATTAAAAATAGAAAGCACCTCATCTATAACTCCATATAAAATGCAAATTGCCATGCTTACCTTAATAGTGGTTCGTTTGCACGGGGTGCTCTGCTTGGTCCCATTGCAAGGTCATACAAGCCCCCAGGAACCGGGTACCCCATATGTACAGACACAGGGCTCGTAACTCTTACTACACTAATCTTCTTAATTTCCTCCTCTGTGAATAAATTGAACACAACTGCATCCACACTCGATGTAACCACCTGCAAGATGAATTTCTAATCAGAAAACAGCCAAAAACCCGAAGTTACAACCAGAAAGGAACCACCTGCACTATAAATTTGGTAGGAAAACCATCTAACACCCAAGAATTCGAAGCCACCAGAAAATAACTAAACCATAGGTTAATATTTTGTGTTGAAAATAATTGGTTTCTTTGATTTGAGAAACTTTTGAGGTTTAAAGAGAGAGACCTCAGAGTTGTCACGAGAAGCCATCGTTGCATAACCCTAAACAGAAGCAACCGAAAATAATACGCTGATTTTAGGGTTTCTAGGGTGTTAGGGTTTTGCAGGTGTGGGTCTTGTATAGCAACTTGTCTGTTATGGCGCCCTGACAGCAATGGAGCTTGACATCGGTTCCCGCCCCCATATAAACCTCTCCCTCTGCAAGGGTTAAGGTTTTAAGAATGGAAGACGGTAGCGCCGATATATCGGACAACGAGAATCTGGGTTTTATTATTCCTGAAAAGTTTATATGCTCGCGCGGGAGCAAATGTACATTTGCTCATTCCAACAAACATGCGCAGCCTAGGGTGTTGGCAAAGGGCTGCGCATTTGCCTGGCCGGACCTGGGCCTGGCCCGGTCACAGTGCCTATACAGCCGGCCCTGTCCGGGTCGAGCCAATTACCTACAGAAAAATCAATAAAATAAGGGGAAAACAAGGAAGGCTGGACCGGCCTTGTCGTAACCTTGGCCCAGAAATGGCCCCTAAAGTCCCATTTTGTAGCCTAGGCACTAGTTTTTCATGACCACCCAGCCCTTGCCATCTTTATAGCCTAGGCACTAGTTTTTCATGACCACCCAGCCCTTGCCATCTTTAGTACGCTGACCCCAAATTTTGGAAGGTACTAAAATTCTATACTATTTTGAAGTAAAACTTAGCTCAAAGTTGTACGTCAAAATCCACGACAAATGTAGATTTGATGTGTGAAACTGGGCCAAGAAATCTATTTGTACCCCAATTTTTAAATTTAAAGAAAATAGACAATCTAAATTATGTGATAGAAAATAACTTGAAATCCATTTTTTCAAATCTAATATTGCGGTTGAGATGGTCAATTTGATGTTTTTTTACCCGCCGTGGCTATATTTTACAACCAGGCGGCGTTAGGCCTTGTACAAATTTCTTATTTGTGCTTTTTTCTAAATGCCTAATCTTAATATGAAAATTCACCATGAAATGTAGAATAAGAAAATCATCATGAATCCTAAGTTCATTTCTATGCAATGGAGTGAGGGCAAATTTTGCTCCCACTAGGACATCACATATAGAGGTGGCGACGGGTCTGGTTCGGCTGGACTCGGACGTAGACCCAAATAGTATTTGGGTTCAAGTTTTGGTCTCGGTCCTAACCTGTTGGGTCCAAAAATTGGACCCATACTCATAGTCGTCAGGTCTCGAGTTTATCCCGTCGGGTCCCAAGTCTGGTCGTTCCATTGCCACCCTCACTAGTAGGTTCTTTTTTGTTTTTGCCCTTTTGTTTATCATCATATACTCGTATTATTGGCAACAAGGTCACAATCATCTACCATTAGATTTCAAGTCGTCTAATTTATCGTTTAATAGATAAAGATGACTATGAGTTCTCACTATAATATTATCCTTAACACACATACGAATAAGCCTTTAAGTGTTTTATCTCCAATAGTTTACAGGTATGGATTGGGTTCAATCAAACCCGGACCCATAATTGAATAGTGTTAGAGTCCAAGTTTTGGACCCAAGCCCGACCGGTCGGGTCTAAATATTGCACCCATACCCAGACTCGTGTTGGGAGTTCCCGACGGGTCCCAGGTTGGGTTTGGTCCACTGCCACCCTCAAATCGCACAATGGTTTAGAGAAGGCAAGGGAAAAACCTCAAATCGCACAATGGTTTAGAGAAGGCAAGGGAAAAAACGAGTCGAGCAATGGTGTTAGAAATTTGCGAGAGACAGTCTCTAAGGGTGTATTTGTTTGCCTAAAATAAAACTTTCAGAAAGAAAACACTCTTATCACTGTAATAGTTTGGCTGCACAGGAACTACTATAGTAAAATAGAATTTCATCTTTCTACAAACCTTCTCCTTTACTTTTAAAACACGAGAGTTTAAGTTCCTTTTGGGGGGGGGGGGGGGGGGGGGGACCTTCTCCTTTACTTTTAAAACACGAGAGTTTAAGTTCCTTTTGGGGGGGGGGGGGGGCGGGGTAAGAACTTAATACTTTAGAATTTATTTTTGTTTTATGTTCATGGTGATCACGATTTACTATTAATTATTTATAACATAATATATATTATAAAATATTTTATTTATATATTAAATAATATTTTAAATATATAAATTATAGGAAAATTATAAATAAATATACCTTAATTTTTATCTAATTGAAGCAAAATCCTAAACTTTCATAAACCTCGTCCACACCATTTTTCTCAATTTTAACATTTTTTATCAAAATAGCCTTCACAATCATCGTATTACCGTAATGACCTGGTCAAGCATTACGGTACTTTAAGTGCAGGCTAAACGTTATGGTACTTTAAAGACCATAATGCTTACTAAATCACATTTGACTACTGGAAATATGAGCATTACGGTCTTTAAAGTATCGTAATGTTTAGCCTGGGCTGGTCATTACGATAGTCATTATAGTAATATGACTACCATAACGTTATTTTGTCCAAAAAATGTTAAAATTGAGAAAAAAAACGTGTGGACGAGGTTTACGAAAGTTGTTGGTTTTTTTTTCAATTAGGCGACAATTAAGGTATATTTATGATAATTTCCCTAAACCATATTTCCATAATATTTAATATAAAACATATAAATAATATTTGTATAAATAATATATTATATATTATATTATATTATATATTTATTATAATATAAATATATAATATATAATATATAAATATATTTATATTAAAATAAAAATATATATATAGTAATATTTTATATTATATTTTATATATAATACAAATATACATTATCAATAAATTATATATAATATAAATTATATTATTTATATTGTTAATATATATTTGGAGGGATATTATAGAATCCATAAGGTTTTAAAATTAATCAAACTAAGACAGAGTATATAGAGTACATGTTTAGTAGTAATAGGAGTAGATACGATGAAGTAGTTAAGATTGATAGCTATGAAGTACAAGAAATACCACACTTTCAATATATTCGGTCGATTATCTAGGTAAATAGAGAGATTGAGGAAGATGTCGCATACATAATTAGAGCTGGGTGGACGAATTGGAGATATGCAACTGGAATTTTATTCAATTGTCGCATATCAATGAGGCTGAAGGCCAAGTTCTATAGGACAGCGGTGAGACCAGCTTTGCTCTATGGGGCGGAATGTTGAGCGGACAAAAAACAATATATCCATAAAATGAGTGCAGCATAAATGATGATGTTGAGATGGATGAGTAGCAATACAATATAGGTGTAGCATCAATAGATGGTAAAACGAGATAGAGTAGACTTAGGTGAGATGGTTATGTGTGGCGCCGACCAAGTACAACACCTATTAGGATGTGCGAGTGAGTTCAAGTGGAATGATTGAAATTGGCAAAGGGTAGGCCCAAAAGGACGTGGTTAGAAATAGTCCGAAAATATATGGGGACTTATGGCCTAATTGAGAATATGATATTTAATAAAGCAGATTGGAGAACTAGATTTCATATAGCCGACCTCAATTAATTGTGAAAAAGGCTAAAATGATTATGATGATATTGTTAATATATATTTGTTATCAAACACAGGTACCCAATACTTCTTTAACATTCCAGTAAGTTATCAAATACAGTATTCAGAACTTTAAACTTCCAAGAAGATAACATTCTGCTTCCCAAGACAGAATAACTTTTTTTTTTTCAAAGAACGTTTATATTCCAGCAAACAATTGCATGCTTAAAATTCTTTCTCTCGTTTTTCGTTACGTCTTAATCTCCTTTTCTTAAAATATGTCATTTAATTCTCCTTCCATCAACGCTTACAAATCTCTTATCCTACTACCACAATGTCTTGTTTCTAGGGCACTGTGAAGCCAAACAAACTTCTAATCCGGAAAATTCTGAAATTTTAAAACTATTTGGAAATTAAAAATGAGAAATTATATTATAGGACCCTTCCCCACCCATATGTGTAAGACCCCAAAAGATCACCATTAAATTTGGCACGGATCTATATAAAAAGTCAAGTTCTACACCCATGTGATAACTTTTCTAGAGATCCATGCCAACTTTAATGGTGATCCTTTGGGATCCTATACACATGGCTGGGGGAGGGTCCTATATGATCATTACTCATAAAAAATTGTAGTTTTGTTTTTGAAAATTTAAAACTATATGGAAATAAAAAATTGTAGTTTTGCTTGTGGAAAGGGTTTCAATTAGTGCAAAATATTTTTATGGGTCCTACACATGTTTTTGAGGATCGATAATCATTTAATATTTATTAGATAGTTGGTTATGAGCTGACAACAGAGGTTGATACCAATTAACCATGTTAAACTATAACCACTTGATTGATGTGATGATATCATTAACTCGTGGTCAGTGCACAATGCCTCACCCAAGTCCACTCGGACTCGGGCGAGTAACTCGACTTGGTCCTACCATAAGTTATGCGTGAAAATTGGGGTACAAAAAAATAAAGAATAAAAAATCCTAAATAAATTCTTAAAAAGGGGCAACCGAGGCCTCTCTCTCTTCGTGGCGGTAGATCCATCCCCGTTTCATATCTCCCTTTCTTTGTAAATGAGGGCCAAATCCAACCACATCTCTCTCTCCGTGTTATTAGTTTCACTTCAGAGTCTTATTCGGTTTGTGATAAAAATGAAGCAATTCGGTGCTTTGGATGATTCAGGGGAAGACTTTGGACTTTTTAAAAAATTTAATATAAAAATAATAATAATAAATATTTTTAAAAAAAGAAAAATGCTTTAGTATAAATATTTATTTGCTTAGGCCAAAGAACACACCCGAATTTAGCTGAAATGGCAAAAGTTTAGCCTAAAATCCAAAACTTCGCTTTGGTCTAGCCTAAAATCCAAAAGTTTTCAACCGAAGTGAAGTGAATTTGACAACACTTTTCTCTCTATCTCTCATGGATTTTCACTGTCCTTTCTTCAATTATTTGTTCGCCCCTGCAATTATTGGATGGGAGAGAGAGAGAGAAAGAGAGATGTTAGATATGTGAATCCATTGCTTCCTGTTTTTTAGGGAACCATACATTATGTATTTTGAGTCAATATCATCTCCTATATTGTAGAAGAGATAATATGTTAAGATAAGTCATTTGTATGTTTTGGTTTAAGCCAAAATAGATTCTATCTTGTAGACTACCTATTTTATGGGAAATAAGTTCCTATTTTTCTAGGAAACTAAATCCTAGTAGTTGTGGGAAATCTATGGGAGTTAGGATTGAGGTAAAGATGGATCAGGTGAGTCTCCCATGGGGTTCCTCTTTATAAGTAGCATATTAGAGAGAGAGAAAAATATACATTGAAGAATTCTTCAAGTAAAAGTCCAGAGAGAAAATGATTAGTTCTTTAACCCTCGTGTGGATATTCCAGTGAGAGAAATATATTGTTTTAGGGCTTGAGAGAGAGCTTGTAATCCTTTGTATTCTTCATCATTGCATGATGTTTTTCTTTTTAGTGAAAGAGAACTTTGTTGCCCTAAGGATGTAGGAAACTTGTCGTGCCACGTAAATATTTGTGTTTCGGTTTTTATTTTTTGTACTATTTTTCTTTCCCTTGTTTTTGCCAAACCTTGGTTTTTATTCTCTAGAATTGGTATCAGAACCTTAGGGTTGTTTAAGATCCTTGTTGGGTATATGGTTTGTGACAATCGCATATCTTTGAATATGGCTGGAGGAAGTTCAACCATATATGAAATTTTAAAATTTGACGGTTCGAATTTCTCAACATGGAAATTAAAAATGTACGTGGTGTTAATGAAAGATGGTTGTGTAGTGCCTTTAAAAGGCAGATAAAATAAACCGAAAAATATGGATGATGAAGAATTTGATGAGAATGATGAATTCGCCAGAGCGGATATTTTCTTAGCGCTTGATGAGCCCGTTTTATTCTATGTCTCTTCATAAACTTTTGTGAAAAAATGATGAGATAGGTTGAAAAATATTTATAAAGGTAAGTATCTTCCTAGTAAAAAATTTATTCGTTGGAAACCTTACAATCTCATAATGGTGCATTTTTGCAATGGCACTTATATAAGTTTAACGCCTTGATTAGCAAGTTGGTGTTACTGGACGTAAATGTTGATGAAAAATAATAAGCAGCCATTTTACTTTATTCTATACTGAAATCTTGAGGTGGATTAATTATGAATCTCACTAATGCAAAATCTATTGAATTTGATCCCGTTGTTTCAGCACTTCTGACAGAGGAGTCTAGTCAAAAGTCTAGTCATGATTCCTTTGGAAATGTGTTTGTAACACAGGGAAGCTCAATGGAGAGAACTATAGGTAGATGTCAGTGAAGATCCAAATCAAGAACGCATGAGAAATTGAAGTGTTTGAGCCATAGAAAGTTAGGCCATATGAGGAAAAGATTGTAAGGCATAGAAATAAAGCTAGAAAGCCCTAGATATGGTTATGATGAGGAGCCTAGTTCAAGTAAATCTCAAGGAAATCTAGTAGAAAAAATTGACTTTTCTGAAGATGGGAAAGTTTTGCAGTTTTAACTATTTGATTCAGGTGCATCACACATAGGGATTGGTTGTATAGGTACCAACCATGTGATGGAGGTGTTGTTTGCATGGGAAATAATTACTCATGTAAAATAGTTGGAGATGTAAGAATCAAGATGTTCAATAGAGGCATATGCTTCATCCCAAGTGTCAGATATGTTCCGGGTTTTAGAAGAAGTCTCTTGTCATTGGGAAAATTGGATATGCAAGGTTTCAAGTTTAAAGATGAAAAATGATGTCTGAAATTTTTAAAATGAACACTAGTGGTTGCGCAAGGAGACTTAGCAAACAATTTGTACAGACTTGTTGATGAAACAGTGTTGGGAAAGGCTAATATTGTAGAAGTGGACTCTGTCATGACTCTGTGCAGAAGTTGTTTGTACAACTTTTTTTTCCTAATCAATAACTCTCCCAGTTTTGTTATTGACTACAATACACCACAATAGAGGTTTGGATAGATAAACCTATTGATTGTTTTTTCCTTCGTATTTTTTGATGTGATGCATGTTATTTGATCCCAAATGAGACAATAACTAAGTTGGATGAAAATCCAAGAAGTGCATTTTTCTTGGCTGTACTGATGGTACAAATGGGTACAGATTGTGGGATCCTACTGACCACAAGGTCATAGTAAGTTGAGATGTTATTTTCAATAAAAATTTTATGCAGAAAAAGAAAGATAAGCTAAATGCAAAAACTAAGATAAGCTAAATGCAAAAACTGTTGAGGTGTAATGCACTCATGAGAACCAGCGAGATGGTAGTCAGGACCAAGAACCTGAAATTGTCTAAGTGCTTGAAGAATATTTAGGTGATGTTGAATTAAGAAGATTTGATAGACCTAAAAAAGCTCCCGTGAGGCTTAACGACTATGTCCTATCCTATGCTTGTCTAACAAAAGAAGGTGAGCCGATTTCTTTTCGTGAGGCACGTGAAGTCGATGAAGTCGGTCAATGGAGAACATCTATGGAATAAAAGATGGAGATCCTGCGAAACAATAAAACATGAGACCTCGTCAAACTACCAGAGAAGCGACAGACAATCGGTTGCATGTGGGTCTTCAAAAAGAAGAAAGGTCTTGATGATATTGTTGAAAGGTGTAGAGCTCGATTGGTTGTGAAAGGTTATGCTTAGAAAGCATGTATTGATTTTGATGAGATATTTTCTCCTATTGTATGCCACTATTAGAGTTGTTTTGGTTATGGCTGCTGTTCTTGATTTAAAGTTTGATCAATTAGATGTAAAGCTGCATTTTTGCATGGTGACTTAAAAGAATAAATTTATATGAAAGGAAAATAAAAATAATTTGGTTTGTAGGCTTAAGAAATCGTTGTATGAGTTGAAACAAGCGCCGAAATATTGGTACAAACAATTTGACTCTTTCATGTTGAGCTTGAATTTTTGTAGATGTGAAGCTGACTATTGTGCCTATTTTCATGGCTATGGTGTGAAAACTTTATTATCATGTTATTGTATGTTGATGACATGATTGTTGCATGACCAGACAAGGAGAATAATGTAACATAGCTGGCTAGGGAATTTTAGATGAAAGAATTGGGAGCCGTAAATTGAATTCTTTAGATGAGTGTACTTAGAAATATGAATAACAATAAAATCTGGTTAACTCAAAAGACTTATGTGGACATGGTTTTGTGGCGCTTCAATATGCATAATGGCAAAAGCAGTTAGTACCTCATTTCCTGTGTATATGAAGTTGTGTTTGATACAAAGTCTTCGCATCGAAGCATGAAAGACACAGATGCCTCAAGTACCATAAATTCATCTGCAGTAGGGAGTCTCATGTTTGCTATGGTTAGCACCAGACCTGACAAAGCACAAGCAGTGGGAGTTGTAAGCAGATATATGGCAAATCCTGGCCATGATCATTGGACTGTTGTGAAGTAGCTCATTCAGTATTTGAAGGGAACTTGCGATGTTGGTATTTGTTACAATGGAATAGATTTGAAAGTCACTTGTTATATCGATGCGAACTTTGCATGTGACTTGGATAAAAGAAGATCTACTACCAGATATGTTTTTTTTTTTAGAGGTGGTGCAGTTGGTTGGTTATCAAGGTTGCAATTTGTGGTGGTGTTGTCTTCTACAGAAGCTGAGTATATGTCACTTACTCATGTATCTAAATAAACAAATTGGCTAAACATGTTACTTGGTGAATTTTGAGTTGGGCAATATGGTATTCCACTTCATTGTGATAACCAGAGTGCCTTGTTTCTAGCAAGAAATCCACCCTTCCATGACAGAACTAAACATATTGATATTCCGTACCACTGTATTCACGATGTGGTAGAAGATGGAAAAATTTTATTGTAGAAAATTCATATTGATGCCAATCCAACATATTTGTTGACTAAGCCCACTGGGAACGGGAAGTTCACTTCTTGCAGGGCTTCCTTGACGCTTGTGGTTATTTGATGATTAGTAAACGGTGCGCAACAATTTTACAGCAGACTAGTCATACTGGAAATATGTCTTCTGGTGGGAGAATGTTGGATATGCGAATCCTTTGTTTCCTATTTCTTAGGGAACCATATGTGATATATTTCGAGTCAATATTAACTCTTATTTTGTAGGAGAGAGAATATTTTACGATAAGCCATTTGCGTGTTTTGGTTTAAGCCAAAATAAATCCTATATTGTAGACTTCCTGTTTTAGGGCTTGTGAGAGAGCTTGTAATCCCTTGTATTCTCCATGCGCTTGCATGGTGTTTTTTTGATTAGTGAAATAACACTTTGCTACCCCGTAAAGGTAGAAAACTCGTCGAACCACGTAAGTCTTTGTATTTCCGTTCTTTTACTTTTCTGCACTATTTTTTTTCCCTTATTTTTGTCAAACTTTGGTTTTTATCATCTATAAGAGAAGGATTAGTTGCTTCAGATGAACGGACCATCAATCTTCTCATATTCTTGAATAACAAATCAAGCAACGGAGAGAATCGAAATATGTTATTTGGCTCCTTAGCTTTATGACAATTTTAGTTTTTTTAATGTTATTGTATGAGTATAAACTCTTTATTTAGCTCCTTAGCTCTATGACAATCTTAGTTTTTTCTATATTCTTGTATGAGTATAAAATCTTCGGACTTCCATGTTGGGGGTATTCTCTATAAATTTCCATGTGGGGATGAGAGAAGGGGGGAGATGAGATGTCATGGCTGAGAGAGAGATGTTATGATCAGCAGGGAGAGAAGTGTGAGAGAGAAGGGCTTGTAAAATTAGAGGGAGAGAGAATTAAATTCCATTTGGCCACGCACAGTTGCCTTTACTTTATAATTTTTATTTATTTATTATATTTTTAAGTATATACCGCTCTGACGAGTCCATTGGGACTTGCCCGAGCAACTCACCTCGGGCCAATGGCTAGCAAACTTGGTCCGCGGAAATCTTTAGAACATTGCTAGCAGTACTTATTGTTTTTGGGCTACAATTAATTCAAAAAATGCGTACACTATTGCAGGCTCTTTGCCAGTATTCCGAGCATGTTCAAAGGGGTTCCTTAGACACATACGAAGTATATATGTATGATATCCCATAAAAAACTCCTCGTTAAAAAGTATTTTTCAAATAATTAAACTACAATCGTTTTGATTCCATTAGTAGGGTACTTGCAATGTTAACCAATAGATTCATTGTAATGCAGAAATACAAGTCCCACCTCCTATGAATTGTTCACACACTCGATGATGGATGAGAAGTCTTCACACACATAAACGCACAAGAATTAAGGGGTAAGCTTTATAAATAAAAATACGTTTGTTTTAGAAAAACAAATATATTTTTATACTTTGTTTTATAGGATTACGATTATTTGCTATTATTATAAGAAAATAGCAATCACCCTTAACTGTTGGATGTGAAATTCAATAGCATGGGGTACGACAAAGTTTGAATTTTTTTTGAACAGGCAATACAACTAGCAGCCTGATTTCCAAACTACAGTCATGGATAATTGGAAAAATCCATCAAAAGAGGCATATTGTTGCATGATTTGTAAAAAAAATTATTCACAGTAACTCAAGTGAACTTTATTTTTCAGAGTTTACCGATCATTTTACTCCATAAATATGAAGTCTATGTTAAGACATAAATAGTTATTAGAGGACGATGATAGTCCATGAAAAGATGTGCATTTTCTTATTTAATTAGAGGTCATAAGCATAATTATCCCTGTAAAAGGGCAAGTGGTCCAAATCTATTGCAGCTTTATATCAAAACCAGGATTGTCAAAATTGAAAATGGAAAAGAAGCATGTTGCTAACTTGAATTTGAAGCAAATCTAAGTTATAAAGCCAGCACCACATATAGGAATCACACTAAGCTTTGCTAAAATAGTCTCTAGAAAAAGGGACTTGCAATCCAACTTTATGCTTTGATGGAACCAAAACAAAGTAGAGCTTTTTTTATGCAAATAGTGTCGGCATGGACGTATTATGTCTAAGAGGTGGTCATTCTAGAGAGGGATGGGTGGGTTGGAGAGAGAGATAGGTGGTTCTTTATGATTTCTATTATCTTAATGAATATCATATTTTTTTTTAAAAAGAAAAAGAAAAAAATAAAAATAAAATATGGGTGGGTTGAGAGAGAGAGGGGTGGGTTGGGAGAGCGCGGCCCTAAATATCTTGGGCCTCTCGTGGCCTTAGGTCCAGGCCTGGGCTAAGCTACTACGGCATGAGGGTTGGCTCAGGGCCATGGGTATTGCGTTCACATGCCGTGAGTACTTAAAAGGTGAGCTTCAAGGACGAAAGATGAATTTTGTTTTTTTTATTTAATAATGATATTGGTATGAAGTTCAGGTCTCATTTCATAGTTATAAGTAGAATTAAATAAAAATAACAAAAATATACCTACGTCCCAAAATTGAGGTAAATATTTATTTAAATACAAAATAAAATATGGAATTAAAAATTGGCCATTACATACAGTATTGTGAAATCTCAACCATTGAAATATTGCTTGTGCACCCTTCCACGTGTTTCCTTTCTTGAATTGTGTTTGGCCCCGCCCGACCCAATCGGCTTAGCCCAGACAATGCTTGGGCCAAGGCGTCTTTGGCCCCGTCTAAGCCAAGCACAGCTCAAGCCAAGCCTCTAAGGACCACGGTTGGGCCAAGGCCAAGGTTGACTTAGCCTCTGTTGGGTTCATAGTCATCCCTAGGTGGGTACAGAGGACCTTCCCATTGAGAACCAAAGGGAGGGAATGTTTGTACAGAGTACGAAAGCACATGTGGGTGTGCTAAGGCGCTTAATATCACCTTTGGCTTATGCATAAGCGCAAGTCCGAGCGATTTTTTTTTTAATAAAAATCAGTGAGGAATAAGTATTATTTTGAATAAACAATCATTTACATTTAATACGAGAAAGATTGAAACTTCTCTTTTGATAACTACCCATGGTTGGGAGTACAGTCGAATGGCAATCGTTGTTAGAGAAAAGTTGGGAGTCACGCCATTCTCACGTGCCAATCCAATCGATACCCTTTCCTTGACGTGATGGTTATTTCTAGTCAAGCAATGAACATATTCCCTCCCTCTCTCTCTCTAAAAGACCCCACCACCACCACCACCTATAAATATTCGCATTGTTCTCTTTTTGGGCATTTTACTTTCCCCACCAAAACCACGTCTACCCCAAGTACTCGATTAGGGGATTCGTTTGCATTTTGATGGAGCCGTTCAACCGTCTGCGTTTTTTTCCTTAACCAACACCTTTTTAGTAGTCCTAATCCGGTGGAGAATAAATGGCGGTGGTAAAGTTTGGCTGTGTATGCTTAAAAGTAGGCCATTTCTTCTTTGACAGAGGTCAAGTAAGTTAGTTGTATGTTGCAACTAATGCTTGAGTATGGTCCCTCACACATACACTCTCTCTTGACAATTTTTGTGTTCACTCTGTAAAAGTTTCTCCCTGAGGAGACACTTAGGCAAACATGAATGTTGAAGCAACTATTGTTTTTAATGGCAATTGAGAGATGTAGAAATTAGATAAGGGCGGCAACTGGTCGGGCCGGGTCCGGGATAGCTCTGGCCTTGGCATGGCTTTTGTCCCCATTGGGCCAGGCCTGATACAAATAAAGACAAATAGGAAAAAACAAGGGGGGACGGGGGGGGGGGAGGGAGGGATGGTGGCATGGCTTTTGTCCCCATTGGGCCAGGCCTGATACAAATAAAGACAAATGGGAGAGTCGGGCCGGGCCAAATTGACCGGCACTGGCCCTAACCTAGCCCTCGGGCCACAATTTGTAGCCCAGGCCTTACTTTTCTAGAACCAGGCCCAAGCCTAAAACTAGGGAATGAATTGTCATTTTTAGAGAGGGAGAGAGATACTAAAGGGGGAGAGAGATACTAAAGGGCACACATGCGTTGTCATTTTCATGTGATCGAATAATATCTTTTTTAGAGGCATTTTTTTTTTTGTGATTTTGAAGGCTTCTTGGATCAATTTTGTCCCTTCTCCACCACGTTTTCTTTTTTTTTTTAGGCAAATTTTGTCATTTTAAAGGATTTTTGAATCATTTTTGGCCCCTTCCCAACATTTTTTTTTAGTGGCGAATTTTGGCATTTTTAGGGCTTCTTGGATCAATCTTGTCCCTTCTCAACCTCCTTATGGCTACAGACTTAGGCCTAATAGATAGTTATGGCAAGAGCTACTCCAAAGTTTTTCTTAAATTACCACAGTATCCAATAACTAAGCTCCCTTTCATCTTTGGAGACTTCTTACAAAATGTTTGGTAAATGACAAGAAGTGTGGGATGCCGAATATCACTTACGTCGTGTTTGATTGGTGGGAAATTTCAATTTTATAGCATTTTCCGTGTATTGTTATGCGGGAAGCGTGGCTAACGGCTTCCAAACTAGCCTTAAAATGAAGATGATTTGCGGAAGCCATGATAGAAGTTGGAGAGGAGCATGCTATCCCATGGAAGCTTGGGCTTTTAGACTTGGTTGAAGAAGATGTCATTTTGGCAGTCGCTTATTCCATCAATCAAACATGTCTTTAAGCTCATGTCTGTAACATTTGAAGGACTACAAAATAACACGTAGACCCTAAAAAAATTCATTGGTAATCCATTAAAAATAACGCCAAAATGTCCGAAACCTTCACATTTTATAAAGGCTCACACAGTTGGATTATAGATATCCCTTAATAAGAATAGTTGCTTTGGAGGATTTTTTCGATTGCTGGATCACCTTCAAAATTATGCAATGAGTATTTTCAAAAAAAAAAAAAAAATTGAATTTTGAGTCTCTAGATAGTTAGATTGAACCATCTGAAAATTGATCTTTATCTCCTCGATATTTGGAGGTTACCTCTTTTCAATAAAACATATTTAAAAAATTATTTTTGTTGATTTTTAAGTTGGCTGCTAGGTTGAGGAGGTTATGTCCCCTAAATCTGAGATCCTACCAGTATTCTTAAACGGGTTTTACTCGAGGGAATAAATAGACAATATACTCCCTATGTAATTGGACAATATTCTTTGGCACGCGCATATAATCTTCAGATTAAATTCTTCTATAGTCATCCATATTATCCAACTACACATCTTTGTAAGAATATAATCACTATATATTATCGGGTAAAATATTATCTCCTTGTCAAGTATGATTCAGACAATATTATTCTCGCTTAGATAGCATGGTCACTATAGGAATACTCGTCTTTCTACTGGGAATGGGATTGGTGGTTTGGGAGGCAAATGCTTCAACATAATATCCTACCCACCGTTAACATAGTTTTTTTTAAAAAAATTGTCTTCCTTCTATCACTTGTAAAAGCTTTGCGGTCCTATTAATACATGTAGGTCTCTATTTATCATTTTTTTAGCAATACCGCTTTCGAGCAATTTAAATTCAGCAGTAGGAATCAAACTTGAGAAGTAGTATTGCAACCATCACACTTTCACTGTCGTCCCTGATTCCTGCATCAGACATGCAGTGGGATGGACCTCCATGTAAGCTATAAGTGAGGCTAAGAATAGGTACATATTCAAGAATGGCCTCTTACTCGGGGAAAAGTATATATGTATGAAGATGTATCATACAATTAGCATGATACATGTCGATTCTACCATCCATACTCAATGACTAACGGTAGAAATGAACCAGCATTTTTGCTCAAGTTCGCCATTGTCTCTTTTTCGACGAGACCATATCATTTCCACCATTTCTCGAACACAACACTTCCACCATTCATTGAGCATGGACACGGGAGAAGATTTATTGGATGATTTCCACTGTTGATGTGCAATGAATATACAAGCCCACCACCTTACAGCATAGTGAAAACTAAGAGGACCGAGATCGAAGGAGGAATTCGCAGCCCGCATTTGCATGTCGAATAAAAAAAATTTGAGAAAAGTTGGGGGCTAATGAACTATTACGCACCAGTAGTTTCACTTATGCTAAGAAAAAATGAAGAGAATTGACATAAAAAATTCGAAGTAAAATAGATTAGTGATCCTCAAAGCTCAACCATATTTTTTATATTTTATCTTTCAATCTTGGTAGCTTACCCTACGATGCAAGCCCGCTCATGATCATCCTCTCTAATAGCCCTTGCTAAGTCCTAGGGACAAGGTAGGAATTTAAAACATTGAGGACCATTTCAAATATATCTTGTGGGATTATATAAGGCCATTAATTTTTTGTATAGGATGGTCATAATCACTGTTAACTATTGGATGCAATATGATAGATTGAAGTATATTACAAGATAAATTTTATTTTAGACTTTGTGCACAACCAACGACACATCTTGATGGATCGAAGTAGATTACAACATTTGATAAATTTTATTTTAGACTTTGTGCACAACCAATGACACATCTCAATTCACATTTAGCAATAAATAATCGTGACATCCTTATATAAAAAATAAATAGCCTTATTGTATATATATTTTTTTATCTTTTTTGTATTATGAGATTCAACCCATTCAAATACAATTACGTCATTTGTTATCATCACATCGTTAAAATTTTTTTCCAACTAATTGAGATCCGCTACACAAATCGAGGTCCGTCATTTTGCTTTATTAAAAGTCATACCCTCAATAAGGTTATAAATCTCTATATTTTATCTCATTACTTCAAATAATGTCCTTTTAGATCTACCACTTGACTTTTATATCGGTCACGTACTTAACACAACCCAACCCCTTTATTCGAGCATAGGATGGGTTAAGGGAAAATTTAATACCCTCACTATTCTTAGATCAAATTGCGACATTTGTCAAAACGACCCTATACCTATAATCCAAGGCAGGCGGGGTAAGAAAGAAACATAAGAACATTTTCGGGACCCATTCTCTAAAGATCACCGTCCATCCACAAATTGGAAGGTGTTGAGTCACGGGACCATTGATTTGCGATTACATGGATCTCAATACACCTTCCAAAAGAAAGAGTCACCCTAGAACAGCGTTAGGGGCCTTTCCGGATTTCTCGACTTCAAGCACAAAAACTACATGCCCAATTCTGATATTCCGCCAATTTATATAGGGCTTGTGCGTCATTTGTGGTGGCGGAAACGTAAAACGGACTCCTCATGTACTTTGGCTTTATGACTACGTCATCCAATGACCGGATTCCACGTGTCGAATAGGCCACCTGCACAAAGGCAGCGGCGCTCAGGCTAGAGTCGCGTGGTCATTTGCTGGAGCCATAAAACGCAAGTATACAAAATCCATTCCCCTCTCATTCTCCCTCTCCTTTCCTCTCGCTCGACAGGGACTCTCTTCAAACGCACACCCTATCTCTTGAAAGGCACATTCTCTCTCTACACAGGCTTTCTCGCTCAGTCGCTCTCTCTATCCTTAAGTTCACATTCTTTCTCTCACTTCACAGGTACTGCCACAACAGTGCCTCTCTCCCTCTCTGCATCTCGCCTGTTGAAAAAAAGCAAGAGTCATGAAAAACTCGACGAAGAGTGATCTGAGATAGTCCTCTACATGATTTTTTTGGGCTCCGGAACCCTAGATTTTAGGCTTCTGCGGGCTTGCATGGCGGAATTTTGAGAGGCGGGAAGGAAGTGTTTGAGAACCGCGAAAGATAGGATGTATAAGGTGTGTTCTTCGCCTTGTTTTCGGTGTGAGGTTGTAAATCTTGGCTTCTTTGTTTCTTCGATTTCTTTTGATGGAAATTATGGGAAAAAGTGGAGAAAACTAATCAAACTGGCTATTGGCCGGGATTGTTAGGTGACATTCATGCTTTTATGGATTTTTCACCTTGTTTTTCCAGGTTAGGTTTCTTTTTGAACTGGATATGGAGGAGGAGATTTGAGTATTTAGAGGATGATTTTCAATCTACTTTAAAACGAGGTAATATGAGATTTTTAGGTGGGGAAAGGGTGAACATTTTGTCTATCTCTGCATTTCTTTAACTTTTGGCCTTATTTTTAAATTTTTGTGCAGATTTTGGCCGAGTTTACGTTATCTTTGAAATGAGGTTAGTGCTCAATCATAAAAGCTGCAGAATTGATAATTATGACGGAAGCTAGGTTATTTAGTGTATTATTTTTATCTTGTGATGTAGAATCGAATGAATTTGTCGAGCTAGGAGAACCTGTTAAGATGTGCTTATGATGATATCATCTTTTGAGCAATGGTAAATTTTATATGTTATTTTTAATCTGTTGAAGGATTGGCCTATCAGATACGTAATGCTTCCTTTTATTTTTTTAATTAGTTTTTCTTGTAAACATTACAGAAATCTGGAAGGAATTGAAAGAAGCTTGCGAGGCTCTAATTCTATTGTGCAGGAGTTGAAATAATACTGGAGTTTTTGGCAGAAATTCAGCAACATTTGTGTTGTTTAGTTTTTTAGGCTCTGTTATTTTAGCAGATTTTAGAAGATTTTGTATTGATAAAGTGAGTTCAGCCTGCTCTCTCTCTCTCTCTCTCTATATATATATATATATATATATATATATATATATATATATATATATCTCTACCTGTTGAATTCAGTGAAAGTGAAGAAGATTTTCACATATTTGTTTAAAGGTGATGCTCATGTTTTGTTGGCCATTTTGTTCCCGGAGTAAAGATTGAGCTTATTTTTTGCTGGGAAATCAAACTGAAACTAATCGACACAGCCAAAGCTGCTTTCTGAGAAGGTAATTCGGGTAATTTATGATTTTCTTGGCCTTTCTTTGTATGAGTGTTGCAGGACTTGGCCAATTCCACTTGGACTCGGTCGAACAACTTATATGGCCAAGGCGATTTCCAGGGGCCAACTCGGCCACTGTTTAAATGAATAAAAATGCTAATTTTTGTTAAATACATTTTTAGGTCGTTTATATGGTTTTCATGATGATTTGGGAAGTTACATATCAACATTTCCAATTTTCATTTTTCATTTTTTATTTTCTGAATAATTCAAGGTATAAATCAAAATTTTGAATTATCCATCTTATATGCGTTTTTTGGAATTTTATGGACTTCTAATAAATTTTATTACTTATTTTACATTTTCCTGTTTTTAATATTTTTAACCTTTTTATTTACATTTTTTTTAACATTTTTTTTTGACATGTGCTCTAGGTCGAGTTACTCGGCTCAGGCAGCTGAATACCTGTCATGAGTTAAGCTAAAAAACATTGTTTTGTATAAAAATGAAGCTCATCTCTTTTATGCTACTGTTTTGGTACAGATTTTGGAGGATTATAATCCTGTGAAGTGCTTTCAGAGTGCGACAGTGAATTTTTGTAGAACTTACGATTTGAGATCATTAAATTTTCCATTCAGTCAGGTAATGCTGTTGTGTTGAATAAAAATATGATGATAATGCGTTCCATGCATTTCTTTGGCTTAAATACATTTAAATGATATTTTGTCATGGAATTGGAATATTTTCAAGGGTTAAAAGTGAGAGTCTGATTATTAGCGAGCTTTATTATATTCAGATCAATGATACCATGTTTAACTTTTTCAGGCTTTAATTTGTTTGTTTCCAACTTTAACAAAAGATACCAGAATGAACAGCAATAGACAGCTCGAGATCCATTACATAAACACAGGGTTCCCTTATACTGTAACCGAAAGCTTCATGGATTTGTTTGAAGGTCTTGCATATGGACAAACGGATTTTTCTCAGGTTGGTTGTTGTCCTAGAGTCCTCTATCAGAAGTTAGTATTTATGCTCTATATTTTAAATTTGTTGCCCACTAAATATCTTAGAGTGATTGAGTGCACTATTTATTGTAATATGAATTCTATGTGCCTTGCAATTATTCTCTTAGGTATATGCATTGGAATCGTAGCTCACACATTATTAGCCATTTGATCTGTGTTGCATTGCTTACTTCTGAGTTTTGATGAACTTTTATGAATCTTACGCAGGAAAGTGCATACTGGTCAGTACACGCGAATTCCATCAAGCATGGGTCATCAGGCTCAGGGAGCAGTTCGTATTATGGCCACAATATGGCTTACGAAGCCAGCAATCTTGCCATTGGAATGGATGGAGATCGCCGAGGTTGGGACCACCATGTGTCTGTGGAGAATGAGGAAACACCTTCTGCCCTTCATATGCATGGTGTGACTGATACAAGTTCTATGAATTCATTTACAAGACCAGAGGAATGTAAGTTACCTTTGCTTTTACTTTTCTTGATTTCAATTGGAGGTTGGAAGGGGAGTGTGGTGTTAAATCATTGGTTGAAACATACTTAAGTGGATGGATGAATGTGGTAAATGTAATTATTCAGTGCAGATGCTCTAATATGAGTTATGGGCTATATGGTTTGTCACATTGTTGATTTATGTGCCTATGGCTGTTAGCTATCATGCACTTGAGAAATACATTATAGAAACAAATGGAAAAACTTGTTATGAACCTTGGCATTCAAATTCAGATACTGGAATCCAAGACCATTTACTATTGCTAAATGAAAGACTTCCAAAGTTTGGAAGCCATTAATGCCTGATTTGGATCTGAGGTTGTAATTTAGGTTTTCATAGAGTTCTAGCATTCAGGCTTCCTACATTTCACCAACATCCGACCAGCAGTCCAACGTCAACCGCTAATTGTTGGTTTACATTGATGATATAGTAAGTGCAAATTTGTAGCAGTGCAACAAATGTTAGACATTTAGACAGTCACTTTACTGTGTTTTTGGAGTACATTGATGATATAGTAATTGTAAATAATGATGCCTCTACCATATTCAAGATCAGATCAACCAGACATTACAACAACAACTTCAGATGAAAGGCAAATATCATATTTCCTTGGACATGGGATTATGTCTTTGTGTAGCGGTACACAGACTAATATGGCGATCATCATAAATATATTGAAACACTTTATATGGCATGGAGATAAATGTTCCACTCTACACATGATGCTCAGATCCAATTATCTGTAGGTTCTTGGTTGTTGAAATTTCTGCATCTGGAAATTTCTGGATTGGGCATAGGGCATATATTGTGCACACCTAGTGCTTTATATATTGCTATAGTCTTCTGGGAAGAGCCTGATTGATATGATATTGTTGATGAATCTTTGTTTTTGTGTTTTGGTTTCTGTTGATGAATCTTTTCACAACATGTGATTCATGACAAGGCAACTAGAAAGGATGCTCATTCTGGGGGTAGCCACTCTTGTGACTTTGTAATAGGCATCTTTGTTTATATGCTTATTTATTGCATTACACTACAACTTGATATACATCTTCCTTGATATACTTGTAACTCACGAAAAAACAAAAAGAAGATCTCAATGAAGGAAGTATGGTGTTAACCTTTCCTTCATAAAGATATAAAATGCTTTGACCCAATTTTGTCCAAGTTTTGTTCTACTCCCTAGTGATAGGAAAGTCAGGCTACTTACTTCACAAGTGCAATTAAAAAATATAATTTGTTATAATCAATGGATGATCTGCATGCTGTCTACAGTAATAAACTGCATTATGTGTAGCTCATCACACATGTTTCATTACTTACTGTTGATACGCAATTCTGTGACTGAGCAGTCTAATCAAAGTCCTATCTGTCTGAGATCATGTCCAAACTTAATATTTAAGGGCGTGTTTATTTTTGGAAGTTGGGGTTTTGGAAATCACGTCTTCCAGTACTGTAACACTTCCTTGTTTGATAATGGGAAGTGCTATGCTAAAAGTGGATATTGCCGTATCCACTTGCATTCATTTTAATGTTAAAACCGCAAGTTCCATGGTCACCTACGAAATTTGCAGTATCCACTTCCCTGAATGATGCAGTTTCCAAAACCAGGTCTTTCAGAAAACAAACACAACCTAAACGTCAGCAGAGGGGGGTTCTGTCAAATTTAGATTTACAGAGGTCAGCCTTAAAAGACCTATTCTTTGCATATCTGTGGCCGAGCTGGCTTAGATAGTGTGAAATCTAAAAAAAACAAAAATGAAACGTGAAAACAAGAATAAAGTACTAAAAATATATTTAAAGCATAAAGATGAGTAATGATGAAAATAAAGACAAATAAACTAGAGATCAGAATAATGTAAAGCAAATAACAAATAAAATAAAATGGAAAAAAAAGAAGAAAGAACCTGCTAAGCACCTCGAGTTGGCCCTGATCAGATGGCAAAGATAAGTCCTTACTCCTTGATATTCGAAATTGATGAGCCTAAATGGTTGCTTGCACTTGGGGACAGAGGGATGCTATGGAATTTTACATTTATGGCTTTTGTATGGTTGAAAAGGAGTTGTTTTTATCATTGAAAATGGTTGAAGTACGGTCCTAATTCTAGGGTTTGAATAGCTTAAGAAGGATGCAGGGTTCTATGATTTGGGATTAGGGTTTTGTTTGTAGTTCTCCTTATATCGGCTAGAAAAGGCTCCATTTATGGTCAAGAATGTCCCAAAATAGGAAAGCAACCAATTAGGGGGTGACACATGTCATCGATGTGCATTGTGTCGTAGGGCTTTTTGACTCTAGTGATGCAATGTGCGTCGCCGAGAGCTAATTTCCACCACCTTATGAGAAAATTCAGGATTTTGATTTTGATGATATTTTCTTACCAATGATGCCCAAAAATCTTGGTTCGAGAGATTTTCAAATAGTCTCTTACTACTCTGCACTGGAACCTGCCTATTTTGGGTGATTTGGTTCCCAAAGTCTGAATTATAAGGATATTTTGGAATATTTGGCTTCCAAAATGGAGGTATTTAGGGTATTTGGAATATCTAAGAAATATTCTAAGCTGGATTAAGGTTTGGGGCTGACTATGGCTAATGTGTCCTAAGGTGTACTAGGATAGAGTGCTCCAGGATTTTGGAATTCATGAATAAAACTAAATTCGGCAGGGGCGTATGCGCTTACTCCAAGAAAGGCTCATATGTGACAATCAAATTGCAATCTACATGGCTGGCAACCTTTGGGTCAGTTATACTCCATGATCCAAGATATGGTTCGTGCATGAGAATTTGTCATAAGGTTTATTTTATTTTTAGAATATTTATTTATTTTAGAATCTAGATCATAGGTCTCACATTTTTACCTAACACTCAATCAAGTGTAAAAATGTCAATCTAATTTAAGTCTTCAACTCAGTGCATCTCAGCTTCCAAGAGGGTATTTTGAGGTCACTAATATGTCTTTGTTTTCATCTTCTTTCTAGTTATGCACTTGTTATAGCATCTTCATTTCTGAGTGCTCAAAGGGGAGTTGTACAATCTAAAAATTGCGTTTCTTTTTCTTTTTAAAATGCATTTTGCATTTTGTTTATTGATTACTTTACTTTACTATTGTCGTGGTGAATATATTGCGTAATTTTTCACCTCAACTTTCCCTAGGGTAGGTCTGGTCTAGGACTTTTTGGAGCAAGTTAGAAGGTTCACTCCTACATGTATCGTCGGTTTTCTCCAATCATTGATTCTCTACATTTGAAAGGAGAGCAATTCCTTGATAGAAGCTTATTCTCTTCCATATATAATTGAAGCTTCCTAGTTTTGGAATGTCCTGGTCTTTTCTGAGCTATACATCAACCGTGGTGCAGGAATCCCAATATAGAAGTCGATATTCGATTATCAGTGTTCATTTACACAATTTATTTCTCATCAATGCATGCCTCTCTACAAAGCCTTGTGAATCATGTGAGTTGTTCTTGCAATTGTTTTTACACAACTTAACTATGTGACTAAGTTATTCATCCCACCATGATGGGGACGTCCAAATTGCATTTGTCAAGACTATTGTCCCATGAAAGGCTGTGTAACAATGTTTTTCATACATTGAATTTATTTCTAACCTACAGAATCCTTCCTGTGTAACATTGTCAAGATGTTTTTAAATATGAGCTCGATTTGATGCCTCAAGAGTGCAATGACAACATTTCTAATCCAATTGTCTTTACTTGGAAATTTTGAACTCTTACCATTTGTGAACTATCTTACTATTTGTGAATTTTCTTAGTGCATCTCTTTTTATTATCTTGCAGGCAGTCGCACTCACCATGTTGCAAGCAGTTCTCAGGTGAGAAAGTTTGTAGAACCTTATATGCAAATATTTAGATACAGTCCCATTCACCCATTCAGATTTTTCATTCTATTTTGTGCTTGTCATGGATTCAGTTCTATAGAGGTTTAACAAACAAATCATGTTAAGCTTTTGCTTTAGACTTGAATAGTTTAAATAAATGCCACTGGATCATGTGAGAATTGCGGCACTTGGGTGACATTGAGTTATCATTCTGACAGAATCCCTATTGGAAAATAATTGGCTGGTGTCCTGTGATAAACTTGGCTTAAAATTTTGCTCGAACATTTGTTAAGAATGGAAAGCGTTATGGATATGTTGATCATAGATTTCTTATGTTGAGAGGTTGCTCATAGCAGATTTCTTGAGTCGTATTGAATTCAAGGTGTTTCTTATGTTGAGGTGATTGTGTCTGAACCAGTTTAGGATTTAGTGGGTTTTGGTCATATGGTCTGGAGCCTCTGGGCTGATTGTGAGTAAGACTAAGAGATCAGCTGTTATCAAGGTTTTAATTCCGCCTGCTTCACAGGGATGCACGGCAACAGGCTTCACATGGAGCAACCTCCAACTTATCTAGAGATGGAATTTTTGAGTGCCTACTTTAGATGAAGATTCCTTGTGTCTCACTCCCTAGATTAGGGACATCGTGGCATTTTCTTTATTTTTTGATGCACCTTACTAGCCTCAGCAAATGATTTTCATGACAGCTGGTGTTGCATCAATTCATCTGCAGCTTAATTAATATAGAACATTTTTCCTATGCATGCTGTTTTAAAGCATTGCAAGGTGATAAATGCTACATGAAAGATGAAATTTACTGGGTTTTCCTACAGTAATGTGTTTGCTCCATACATAATTTCTTCCTTTAAATTCGAACCAAATCGTGTACTTGTTTGCCCAGATTCTAAGACATTGGTCTAGAAGATGGAGTTCATGTGTGAGATCATATGATCAAATGCATGACCTTTTGTCAAACCTATGTCCGGAATGTGACAAGGAATGGTTCAAAATATGGTGTTTATGAGATAAGTACTTCACAATACTAAATACTTCATGCTAACTTGTGAACTTGTCTAGTTGGGCTGCATGTTCTACATTTGAAATCATTTCTGAACTGTAAAACTTTCCTCTGGGGATGTTTGTTGAAAAATTCACTTCAGGTTTTAACTGCTTTTATGAAAATTATTTTTATCAAGAAAACCTTTCTTTTGAGGATGTTTGCCGAAAAATTCACTTCAGAAATTTGCTAGGTTCTTTCCTTGGCGAATAAGACTTGGAAAAAAGAATCATAGTGAAACACTTCCATATAATATTAGAGTCATATGTTGAATAAGGTTTTAGAAAGGTCATTTGGAGTAATGTTTAATAATATGCGATTCAAAACTTTCTGGTAATATTTATGAATTGATTCAAGTGAGGTTTAGGCATTGCATGTGATCAAAACAACTATCCTGTTCTACTTACCCAATGTCAATTGAAGGTTGTTAAGATTCTGGTTATCCTTGAAACGAGTCCCTTCAACATTGCTTATGTTGGGGATGAGGTTACCTTGGAACTTATGGTGAGGTGATTAGAATTTTACCTGCAGATTTCATGCGGTGAATGAGGATATTGCTTGAACATTTTATGATCACTTGGACACAGTCTTTGTATTAGTGAATTTACGGAAGGCTCTACAATATTTCAAACAACCTTGAGGGATGACATGTTCTCCAACATATATTTGGGGGATTGATGTGAGTCTAGCAACTGAGATTGTACAAAGTACATTGCTGTGTATGCTACTCAGCCATATGTCAATAATCTTGGTGGCCTCACTAGGAGGCTTTTGAGTGGACTTGTTGGGTACTCGAAGTTTTAATACGTTCCTTGCTGTGACTGCAAAACACTTGAGAGCTTATGCTGAGGTAATGTTGTAGGACCATGCGGTTTTGGCTCTTAGAGTGTAACACACAAGGTGGGCATAAAAAGAATTAGGAGCTCTAAAGGTTTTCTTTTGGTTCTACAAAGCTTAGGACTACAGGGTTTTGGAAGACTTATGATGTCCTATATTGAGTTGGAGTCGATGATAGGAGGCTTAATAGAGGCAGGATCTAGCACTTTGGCTAGGTCAATTGGGAAGGGTTTGGTACGATTAGGGCAGCAATTAGATTTTGTTTAAAGATTTAGGGTATGAACACCTTGGTGAAAATTGACAGTCTAGCAAGATAAGATGATGGTTGCAAAGGAAATCTACATGTTTAAACTTGGGTTTGAAGGCTATGTAGGGCAGGCATAGGGTTAGGATTAGGGCTGCCGCTGCGCTGGGTTTGGGCTGGCCCGAAAAAATGCGGCTTAGCTCGGAGAACGCCTGGCCTGGCCCGAAAATATCTTTTGGACTGGGCCCAAATTCAAGCCTGGCCCCACCCAATTAGAAGCCTCTTTTTCTCTCTTTTTTTATTTTTATTTTTTTATTTATTTAAATTTTTTAATTTTTTAATGTCTTCTTGTTTGTAAGTAAAAAAAATCTAAAAAAATTAAGCTAAAATATTTTAAAAAAAATTTAAAAGCCCTAAAATGCATTGGAAAATAAAAGCATTGGGAAGAGGGTGGGGACACATGGCCACTCACCCACCTCATTCCCCCACCCCCACTGCCCCCTTCTCTCTCTAAAAATCTGTTTGCTCTCTTTAAAAACCAGTTTTCTCACCCCTACCGCCCCGTCTCTTTCTCTCTCTAAAATCCATTCTCTCTATCCAAAAACCCATGTTCTTGAACTCTCTTGTCTCTCTCCAAAACCCATTTTCTTGAGCTTGCTTGTCTCTCTCCAAAACCCATTTTCTCTCTCAAGTTTTCTTCTCCACAGCTGCAGAGAAAGCCCGCCATTCTTGGTAACTTGTAGGACACATTCGGACAATGATGTGAAAATTGTTTCCTCATTTGTTCACCAATGGTCCACTCTCTCTCTCTACCACCTCCTCTACTAGTTTCTCTCTCCTCTGTCTACCATCTCTCCCTCACTCTCTCCACCTTCCCTCCTCATTTTCATCTGTCTACCATCTCTCTCTCACCACCTTCTCTCGTTTCTCCAATGTCTACCATCTCTCTCTCTCTCTCTCTTGTTGTCTTATGTGTTGGGGACACCATTCCATGGAATAGTGGGGCCAAGCAAATGCGTTATCCCATCCCATTTTGATGTATGCAGGTGCTGTGGACTCCTCTCATCGAGAGAGAGAGAGGGAGGGAGGGAGGGAGGGAGGGAGAGAGAGAGAGAGGGCTTCCAGCTGGGGGAGCGAGAGAGAAGCGGGGGAGGGCTTTCGGGCCGGGGGGAAAGATGGGCAAGGAGGGGTTTCGGGCATTTCAGGCCATTTTTTAGCTGAACTGTTAAAAGCCTGACCTGTCTTTTCTTTGGATCCTGCCCGAAGCCCCTATTTCACACTAAATGGGCCTGAATTCTTGGCCTGGCCCAAAATCCTGAGGCCTGGCCCAGTACATTGGCAGTCTAGTTAGGATAGCTGTTTTGCTTGGTTGTCGAAGGTTTGGATAGGTATGGCTAGGGTTTGTGGATGGTTTGAGTGGACGGTTGTACTTTGTCATGGGGAATCTTAGATGGGGATGTGCTACTCAAGAGGGGGAAGAAGAAAAGGTCCCAAGTTTGCATAGGGAAAAACTCCAATCCACAAACTAGGGTTTGGGGAAATCTCTTCGGTTCAAGAAGAAAAGGGGCTCTCACCTTTGGCGAGACTTTTCTAAACCTGGGCTAAAGTTGTAGAATTATATTCACTACAAAAATAGTCAAGGAATCTCTCTCTAAAGGTGGCCTTTCATCACAATTGGAATCTAAATTTGATTAACTCCACTTGAATTAATTTGCCATAGGCCCACAATAGGGTTTGAATCCGTCTTTATTTGACTTAGCTTAGAGTTCAGTCTGTCTCTACTTTCCTAAACTTCCTAATCTTCTACCTTGGAATTAAGTATAACTAGTTCTTTTATAGTTTTAGGGAAGTAAGAACTTACAATACATCGAAAGAGTCTTTCAGGACTCTCAAACAATATTGAAAATCAACTTTCCAAACAATGAAACAAGCAAATCACTAAAATTTTACAGACTTGACTATCTACTCTATGGAGCTCACAATCTTGTAGAAGATTGATTTATCTATAACTTTGCCTAGGTTTCCTACCTAGGGTTTCTTGGACTTAACAATGGAAACAAAGGAGCCTAACATACTATGGTTAATAATATTCATCTCTAATTTTTCCAGGGAGGCTATCTACCATGATTCGAACGCCCAACTTATGAAAAACCCGTCGAGATAAGGATTGTATTTCTCGAAGAGATTTTTGATTTAAGCTCTGGATAATGGACACTTGGGTGAAAAGTTCTGTATTGATGAAAGATATGATTCCAGATACCATTTTTTCTAATCGATGATCTGCACTTCTGATCTTAGAAAGACAAAAACATTCTCGCCATGTCGATGTGTGAATTGTGCCGCACTTTTGCTCCATTAAATTTTTGTTGTACTTTTATATAATGATATACGAGAAAATATTCAATGTGAAGAGTAAAACAAAGTACCAAAACTATACATCACCTTTTCCAAACAAAAAAGAAAAAAAGAAAAGAAAAAGAAAAAGAAAAGTAGCACAATTGACATCATCCCAGCAGTCAGGTGTCAAATAGTGTTGGACAGCTGTGTGTGTGTTCCTTGCTCAAAGTCCATCCAAAGTTTTTGATGCTAATAAAATCATATAATTTTTTGAATTCCAAAGTTTTTGATGCTAATAAAATCATATAATTTTTTGAATTGTATTATATGTCTCGCACTTCTTGGCATTTCACTTTGTATTATTTGAAAGAAGTGCTACTTATGCAAAGAAAATTGAAATAACATCTTGATAAACTTATATTAAATATATTTTAACTAGAAATTTTATTTATTTATAAAAGTTTGATAAAAAGTATAACTTTAATTAAGTTTATATGACTTTCATTCCTTATTATTTTTTGTGTGGCTATATATTATTTATTTTTATATAACAAGCTTTTTCAGATGTTTTGGCATTGGAAATTTCCAAACTGCCTTGTCAGACACTCCAGATATGAGTGGACATGGATCCACATGTCTACGATCACTTGACATTCCTGGGGTTGATTGATGCTGATTTTTGTGCAATATTTTGTATGCATTATGTGTTACCTTGATAAATATGGTCGCACTTTTTTATTATGCTGTCTGTATTGCCTCTTGGTGAGACCTGAACCATGGAAATCATTTATGAACACTGATGGGACTTTGCTCGTAAAGGTACTCTGAAACAATTGTGAAATTTCCTTATATGTCACTTAGTTTCCTATCTTCACCTTGTATTTCAAATAAATTGCCTCCCTTCATCTTCAGTGTAGGAGTTTATTGAAGAATCCATTAAGCGGAGGTTCTAATATTATTTTTGTTCTACTTTTGTCGTAGCATTTTTTGTTCAATTATTATTTTTTCTGAAGCTCTTGTGAGCATGTTTGCTCCATTATTTCTCATGTTTCTTTGCTGATTGGTCCTGTATTTTGTATCCATTTCAGCTCATCTGGCAAGATAATATCGACCCGGACAATATGACATATGAGGTTAGCAACAAATCTTTATTACCTTGTCAATAGTGCCTTAAAGTATGAAGAGCTATTCATTGTAATGACTATTTTGTGCATATATATATATATATATATATATATATATATATTTTGCTACAGAATGCAATACTTCAAATTAGTGAAAATTCTAGAATGAACACTAACATGAAGATGTTTTTGCAAAAGAGCCACTATAATAAGCATTCTATGCAGACTACAAACCTCCCTGCCCCATGAGCTTCTAACCCCTCACTCTGGTATTTGTTCCCTCTTCTTATAACTGCAAAATCGTGCGGTGGCCAAAATGCACTCACCAATGGACAGAAGTTTCTATGACCCTTTAATCAGTGGTGGATTGGAGTAGGTCTACACTCGCTGTATTGCGTTATCAGTAGCTGTCTAGCGGGAACTGGATCCAATTCCATGGATTTGGAGGGCTGTCCCTCCAACTCCTCCCAGATGTCATCTTGGATGACTTCCATAAAAATCATATTCGCGGCTTCGGTAGCTTCGGTAATGGTCCCAAGAGCAAGTCCTACAGCCCATGAAAGATCACCATAACAAACCAGTTTTATTAGGGCTAAAAGGAGGGACCTCCCCCCCCCCCTCCCCCAAAAAGAACGAATAGGACTCCTAAGGCTATGGCTTGGTGGTTGAGACTTCCATGATTTTGCTCTGCACCATGTAGGGCCCTTGATTTAGGTCATATCCAGTTGACATTCTTCCATGAGCTCTAGGATCTAGTCAAGCAGGTCCTATGCAGGCACTGCAGAAGTTCTATTGCACTGTTTCGACAAAGAAAGGAGTGAATGAGACTTTTATTAAGTTAAGATCATGAATGTGATGGAGAAGGTTAATGACTGCAATCATTTATCAAAAAGTATGAAATGGAAAATATTAAAGATTACCTTTCTGTTACCCTATTGAGTGATGTGTACGGTATCCTGGCTAAAGTTCTCTTCCAGCAAGAAGCACTTGCTGGAGTTTGTTGACAAAAGTCTCTTTGTCAAGGTTTACTAGAGCTTCAACGCCATCCTTATTGCCCATGAGTTTCTAGTCTTGAAAAGGAACCCCAAGATGTTGTGTAGTTAATATAGAGAAAATGTATGATGATGTAGATTGAGGTTAATCTACGACACATGGATAGTTGGGACACGAGCAGGGACTGTCTTGTGTACTTGGCCTATGTTCTCAATTATTGTGAACAATTCACCAAACACATTTTTGGTTGCTTGAGGGTAAGGCTTCTTGGGAGGGGTGATGATTTAGAGAGGGTGGTTAGCGATTTATGCAACAAACGATCGAAGGTGCCTGCAAATCTTTTGTAGACTCATGGCAAAAATAAAGGCAAACCAATATGATGCCAAGATATTTGCTGTCAAGTTAAAGGTCATGGTGGAGTGTCTGGAAAAGAAAGTGAGGCTATCTGTGCTCCAATAGTTTTTTTATAAGCCTATGAAGAACACGACAAGGGGGATAATCTGAACAAGACTCTCCTCTTTCCTTCATTATCTTCCTCAATCTTCCTTTCTTCCCTCTCTCTCTTCTTTTCATGTCTAACTCGACACTCTTGCTCCATATCTCCTAATCCACAATTTGGTTTGCGCTGATTTACTTCATTCTTCTCTCTCTTCTCTCAATCAAGTCCTGCCCCAGTTTTTGGGCTCTCTACTTTCTTCTCCCTCTCTCTGTAACTTTTTTTTAAAGAGAACAAAATGGAGTAATCGGTGGTTTTTCCCTAACTTCATGTTGGTCATTCCCCTCTCAATTAAGACCAGTTCCCTGATTTGGGTAAAATTTGGCATTTGGCAAAATATGCGGTCTTACCACCCACCATTAGTATATCTCTATATGGAGAGAATAACTGCTGGCTTTGGTTTCCTTTCTTCTTTTTCTTCCCTCTTTGTCTTTGCTTTTTTCTTTGAGGTTATCAGATGCGACTAGGTCACTGATTACTCACTTTGCCCTTGATATACAGGGCCTGGTCAAGCTGTAAATTTGTATTCAACTTCTTATTTTCTAAAATAATGATAACATGTTCAAGGCATTTCTACTCTCTTTCTCTCTCTTGCAGTAGCCCTTGATATATACAGAGGCTGTTGAGACTCTAAATTCTCAACTTCTTGAGTTATGATATGTATTCAAAAGTTTGGTAGTCTTTCTCTCGCTCTCTGATTCTCTCTTTTTATCTCTTTTCTATTCTACTGTAAAGAGAATCTGGGTGTTGCTCCATATCCCATAAAATTAATTATATTTCTGATCAATTACATAACAGCTTCTGTACCTGTGAACCACAAAGGGTTCATGGTATTCGAAAAAATGTAGTGTATTTTCACCTTCTTAAACCTCAGGAGAGAGAATACTATACAAGGTCGAAGAGAGAGAAAAGGGGGGAGGTTTAGGTCTATGACTTCCCTTCCCCTGCCATTTGTATTTCCTTAATTAATTTCAAATAGGGATACTGGCTGCCTAGGTTCCCCATTTTTCACTTGAGCTCTATCCACATTTGATTTAATGAAAGTTGGATAGACTAGAGTGAGCAATCATGCAGTGTGCTCCCTCAGCAGTGCGCTCATTCACGTGCTTTCCTTCATATATCAGAGAAAATATTTTACGAAATAAGGTCTGGCTGTTTTGCTACTATGCTGTCAGATCCTTTTCCTTTGCCATATCATTTTTGAAACGAAGCTGGTTTATATCTCTTAAAATTCTTTTTTCTTATGAAGGACTTCCCTGGCTTAAGTTTCCTATGATGCTTTGTCATATTTACAGGAATTGGTGGAGCTCGGTGAGACGGTTGGCACACATAGCAGAGGTCTTCCTCAAGAGCTGATTGCATCCCTTCCAGTCTCAAAGTACAAATGCTGCTTTTTCTCGAGAAGAAAGACACGAGACGAAAGGTAATGAGTCAAGTTCTTTGAAATCCTTGTACTTTGCCAAGTTACTTTTTTTGTTTTTTATTTTTTATTTTTTATTTGCTATGCTTATGTTGTGGTCACACATTGGGCTGGGGGGGTGGAAGAGGGAGAGGGCTTATGATCTGTTTAGTTCTTCTCTTGCTATTGAGGCACTTTATGATGAAGTTTTGGTTGGAAGGTGTGTGATTTGCCAAATGGAGTATAAGAGAGGCGACCGTCGGATGATGCTGCCATGCAAGCACCTCTACCATGCGAGCTGTGTAACCAGGTGGCTAAGCATCAATAAGGTATGTTAAATTATTTCCCCTCTGCTTTTGTGTATATGCGTGTGTATAGTTTTTTCACTTAGATACATACATGTTCACACATATAACATATATTATTTGGAATTCGCCAACATGTACCACACTCTGAATTTTAACATACCAGGAATTTGGACATCGTCCGTTCTAGCAGGCTAAAATTTATGGGCATTATTTTATCATTTGCATGGCCGAATGGAAACTTGGGTAGATCTAGGGTATTTGTTTCTGGGGCATTTTGACAAAATTCATACAAGTAGACATGTTAACAAAACCCTAACAGTTTATAAGTGTACTATAATTCAATGGCTGTGGAGAAACTAGTATATTTATTATTGGGTCATCACCATCAACTGAAATTATGGATGGTAATGGAGATCCACACCGCTGTCATGTGTTAGCAATGTACTATAATTCAATTGGCTATGGAGAAACCACATTATTTTTGGGTCTTCAACATCCAATGAAATGGTGGATGGCGATGGGGAGACTGGGGCCAGTTTTGGGGCCACTCTTTTTCATCAGTCTCTATCATTTAATTGAGCAAGTTCCCTCATAGCCTGATGTGCACATTGATTAGAGTATGCAAGTTCCCTCCTAGCCCCATGTGCAAATCAAATGGAGTCCTCTTATAGTAGGTTAATCCAACTTGAACACCATGAATACTTGATGCTGCCACAATAGACTCCTTCTTAAGACCTCAAAATGACCAAAGTACCTGTACCCACCCGTAATTAGACGTTTGCATTTAGACGGTGTAATGTGGTAATTTGCTAGGCTATGGCATTGTTTGGTAGTACTAGACAAATGATCTCATTGTTATTGTAAATTTCTATTGATCTCTCCCTTATTTACCTATCATGTTTCACTGTTTGTTTCTTTTTGTTCTTTGTTGTCTTTAGGCATGCCCTGTGTGCTATGTCGAAGTGTTTGGGGAGGAAAGGGGCGATAAATGAATGAAGTGAGCTTTGGTTTTGATTACGGTCTGTACCACGAGTTTCTGAGGTGTGTTTTTGACCCCATGAACTTGTTTTTCTTTCTCTTTGTGCATTGTGTGATGATGCCATTCATTTTCCCTCTCCCAATTTGTGCTGTTTTCTTCTAATGCTGGTGTTGGACCTTGTTGGGAAACTTTGTTGGTTTACTGGCATATATAATAATAACAACACTATTGAATAATTTTGGGTTGTTCATCTGAAGAGTATTTCAAAAATTGACATGAGGTTTCTCTTGGGGGGGGGTTTGAGGTGGTATGTATGAGTTAGTTATCATTTTGTATGGCGTTTTGTGTATCACATGGAACAATTATGTAGAATAATTTGGTTTGGGAGTGGTTTCTTTGAAGACTGAGATTTTGAACACAGCTATGTACACTGGTATGATAATATTGAGCAATTTCATTGCAAAAAACAAAAGCACAGGAAGTTTAATCCTTTTTTATTTTTTTTGGGTTATATGAATGCATACGAGTATTTAGGCTGATAGAGGACAGTGTTCGGGCCGTGCCGAGCCGTTACTATAAAAAAAAATTATGAAGTAAATGTAGTAATTATATTTTTTATTTCTATTTTAATACATATTGATAAAAGATTTTCAGGCCTGGTCATTACTGGCCTGGGCATGGCCCAAATATTATTTGCCTTTAAAATCAAATGTAAAATTCTCTCTTCAAGACAGCATGATGAGAGAGTGAAAGAGAGAGAGAAGGGGGGGGGGAAATAGTGGGGCCTCAGTTTTTTCTCCCGTATAGTTTCAATTAGAGTGGATAAGAGCAGGCCTTTTCTCTTGACTGGTTGCGCTTATGTTCACATTTCATAATTATTGCACAAGAAGCTATTCATTAGTGGATAAGAGCAGGCATTTTCTCTTGACTGGTTTTGCTTGTGTTCAAATTTCGGAATTATTGTACAAGGTCTGGATACTTTCCCTACGTTAAGCTACTACCTTGGGGAAAGGTACAGTGCAATCCACCATGATCACTGACGATATATAGTCAAGTGGATTGTCACTGCCAATAATCAATGGACGTGTAGACTATACTCCCATGGGAGCCTATTCTATATACTTATTTTTCCAGGCAGGCATTCGACTTGGGAGGAGTTTTCTGATCTGTAATTTTGGGTGTCACATACAAATCAGTTGTTGATTATATAAAAATAAAAACTTTACCTGTAGATGGTTTCTATTCAATCTTGAGGCACTTTTTTCAAGCTATAGAGAATACAGTTTGGAAATTTTTTTTATCGAGTATAACACATGTATTGAAGAGGTTGCATTCCTAAAGTCTGAGCCCTAACATATTCCTGGGTTGGGTTTTGCTCGAGGGGAGTAAACGGACTGCATGACTTGGAAGCTTGAAATCTTTTGGCGTAATTGAATAAGTTTTGATAGTATAAGGGAAAGTGAGTGACTAATTTATTTCCAGAGGTATTCAGTTCCTTCTATTTTACTGTTTAATGTATGAATAACGTTTCGATGAGTCTGCTGACTCATTTATTTCCAATGCTCCGCCCTCCAAAATCCATTTCGACAATGGTGAAATGTTGAACATGAATGTTAAAAAAAAAAAAAAAAATCTTAAAAAGAAAAAAAATATTTTTTTGACTATTTTAACACCTACAATTTTAAATTTTGCTGGGACTTCCATATTTTCACATCCACCTTTAAGATGGACATTGATGCTGCATGGTATGCTGCCCCTTTATATATATATTTGTTATTATTTTCTATCGTCAGTATTTGTTCTCTCCAATATCTTATGTACGGTTTAGTAAATTTGGTCCGGTGAATAAGCCCTCACGTCTGGTCAGGATGTACCTAGTCGATGATCCAACAAAAATTTAAAATTGAAAGACAATGAAATCAAAAGAAAAAAGTTTATATATGTATTGAGGCTCTAAACAATCAAATTAGTGAGCACTTTAGAAATTTCACTAGAAGAGGTTGTTTTGGTGCCCAAATATCTTTAAATTGATCATTTCAACCTCAAGATGCATGGACATGAGAAAAAAATAGATTTCAAGTTTTGGAAATAAGGCATCTTGTAATGCAGTTTTGTACCGTCAATTTTCAAAATTTTCAAGTTTTTATAGATCTGTTCGATCTACACTATTTTTGAAACCTTAAGTTTTATAGTTAGAGATGAAAATATAATTTAAAGCAATCACAAAGATTTTCAGTATTGAAATCATATTTCTTGATACTATTTGAAGGTACGTTTGATTTTGATTGTTTAGAGCCTCGGCTTTATACAAATTACACCCAAATTTATTTTACAGAGAGCCATCCTGCTTATGATTAGATCATAAAAATTAAGAAATATTAATCGTTTGTTATGGGACAAGATTAGAGAGATTAGGGTCAATTCTCTATTCGAGGTGGTCGGACTCAAATCCTGAGCTGGATCTAATCCAGATTGATGGTTATTGAAACCGTAATATGGTTAGGGCAAGGAGCCAAGGATTCCTAAGCATGAAAACAGGCGCTGTGGGACCTAGTGGTAGGCATCCAGTGTAGGTGAGGCGAGAGGACACAAGGGTTGGACCCTATAAACGAGGTCTAACCCAAACCGCGTTTACCAACCCGCCTCCTTTTTCCAGCCCATCAACCTACCCAAAGAAGCGGTGATGAGATTTGAGTTTAGCCCGACTTCCATAAGTCTTAAAAATTTGACAGGTTCGTTGAAGTTCCTTGGCAGGCCTGAAGAGTCTTCGTTAGTTTGGGTCACTGATATGAGGGAGATTCATTTTACTGTAGAGGGAGAGCGGTGGCAATGGGCTGGGTGGCCCGTTTCGGCCAGATTAGCCCTTTCATAAAAAAATGTGGTATGAGGGCCAGGCAACCATTATCCAAGGTTAGGGCACGACCAAGATTGGCCCACCCTTTTTTTCTTTATTTTCTCCCTTCTATTCTTTTTTTTTTTTTTTGATTTGGCCCTGGTAGAGGTTAGGGCACGACCAAGATTGGCCCACCCTTTTTTTCTTTATTTTCTCCCTTCTATTCTTCTTTTTTTTTTTTGATTTGGCCCTGGTAGGGCTGGGGCTGGGGCCGGGGCCGGGGCAGGGGCCGGGGCCGGTCCGGGCTGGGCCGGGCCGGCCCGGGTTTGGGTTAGGCCTAGCACTGCCCAGGCCCTGCTTGTTTCTAACCCTAGAGAGAGATTCCATTTTACTGCTGTTGCATGTATATATAGTTCTAATGTGTCTTTTATACCATAATTTTGTTTAGTATTAGTAATTTTTCCTCTCTTTTAAAAGGAAATTAACGTAAATTTTCTTTGATATTTGATGTACTTAACAAGTTCTCTTATTTATTTTGTCGTGATATTCATTTTCTTGCACATTTTAATTTGGGATTGTCTACGAAGAGACCATTGATCAACTATTCTCATTCATTATATGTCAAATTGGATGGCTTGGGGTGAATCACGAAGTCCAATATTGTTTTTTTTTTTTTTTTTGGAGCTTTCTGTTTATTCAATGACACTTTTAGAACCACCCATTTTAAAAATTAAAGGACAAGAATGATTGTGATCTTCTTGTACAAGTTGTATCTACTCCCATTAAGAAAAAGTATGTCCAAATGTTCTTACTTTGAAAAACACCCAAGATACAACTTCCTTTCCTTTTTTTTATTTTTTGAATTTTTGAATTTTATCGCAACATTGATAAGCTTCAAAAGTTATATCCTCTTTTCTAGAATTTCTAGAGTGAACCAAAAACTAATTTTCCCTATAAATCGTCTTCAGGTGAAATTTCAGAAATAAGGTTATCACTACACGATTCACCTATTATTTGGCTTAATGTCCTGCCCCTTCGTGTTAAAATTGAAAAGATAAATTGATCAAAACATATTCAACAATTATTAACATTCTACACATTTTCAACTATTCCAACTCATGAAAATATGTATTTTGATGGGATTTTTACAAATAAAATTGAGAAAATAAATAAATATTAAACAATTCATATCTCATAGGTACAATAGATAAATTTTCCAATAAGAAATAACAGCCCCAAAATGGAAACTTGGAAGAGTATCTTCCCACATAGATACAGATAAAGCACCCAAATCTCCCTGCATTTACAAGAATTTTCCAGGTAAAATCCTTTGAAGAATTCATGGAAAGGAAAGAGAGAGAGGTGAGTTGACTTCAAGACCATCATCTCAACCAACAACCTTCATTTATTTGATTCTTTCTAAACAATTTATTTTTTATTTTTTAATCTCTCATCATTCCCATTTTGAGTAATTCATATTCCACGAGAAAGGACCAAGTCCCTTAAGACGTGATGCCTTGGACAAGGACAGTTGCCTCCCACCATTTGTCTTCTCCTTCAACGTAGGACCCTTTCACACCTAAAAACAAATATTAAAGGACTCATGGTAATATATCATGAAACATAGAAGAAGAGCTAAAAAACAAGATTCCAATTGAAAATATACATAGAAGAAGAGCTAAAAAACTATATTCCAATAAACCAACTGGGGAAATTGATATAAAATGCAAAGAAACACGGTGTCATCCAGGTAGGACTGATTAAAATATTGGACTTGAGAGAGGGCTAGTGAAGTGGCAAGTGCTGTATAAGGGGCAAGCCTTGAGCACATTAGCATCCAACTATCCAAAAACAGTGAGGAGTGTTGGAGTTGTAGTTCTCTTTGTGAAGTAAAAGAGTGGTGATGGAATTGGTGGCGCCACTATCATGGTGCCAAAAATGGGGAGCCATTATTGGCCCCACCTGTCTTTTGCAGCCATTTTATGCTTCTTCTCGATCAATGTAGGGGCAATTAAGCTTGACCCATATATCTACTCTTCTCCACCACCTCGTTATGTCTACAGGTCTCCACCACCACCTCCTTATGTCTATAGGTCCCTGCCACCACCTTCACCATAACCACCGCCTCCATACGTTACAAGTCTCCACCACCACCTTCACCGCCGCCTCCTTACATTTATAAGTCCCCACCACCACGTTCACCATCAACCCCACCTCCGTATGTCTACATATCTCCCCCCTCCGCCTTCACCATCACCATCACCATTCCTCCTCCTTACACATACAAGTCGCCACCACCCCCATCACCTTCACCACCTCATCCTTATGTGTACAAGTCTCCACCACCACCTTCTCCATCGCAACCTCCTCCTTATGTCTATAAGTCTCCACCTCCACCTCCACCTTCACCATCACCACCACCTCTTTATGTCTACAAGTCTCCTCCACCACCATCACTATCACCTCCTCCTCCATATGTCTACAAATCACCTCCACCACCTTCAACCTCCTTTTGTTTATAAGTCTCCGCCCCCACCATCTCCATCTCCTCCTCCTCCTCCATATGGCTACAAATCACCTCCACCACCTGCACCTTCACCTCCACCAACTTATAAGCCTTATGTTTATAAGTCTCCACCCCCACCATCACCATCTCCATCTCCTCCTCCTCATGTTTACAAATCTTCCCCCCCCCCCTTCACCTTCACCACGACCTCCTTACGTTTACAAGTCTCCTCCACTACCTTCACGCTCACCTCCACCGCCTTATGTTTATAAGTCTTCACCCCCACCATCTCCATCTCCTCCTCCTCCTCCTCCTTATGTCTACAAATCTCCCCCACCACCTTCACCATCACGACCACCACCACCTCCTTACGTTTACAAGTCTCCACCACCACTTTCACCATCACCACCACCTCCTTATGTCTACAAGTCTCCTCCACCACCATCACCTCCTTCTTCTAATATCTATAAGTCTCCTTCACCACCGTCACCATCGCCACCTCTTGCTTATATTTACAAGTCTCCTTCACCGCCCTCTAAGCTTCCAACTCCCCTATATGTGTACAAGTCTCCACCACCACCACCATCATCATCACCTCCTTCTCCTTATTCTCCTTATGCCTACAAATCTCCACCACCACCCTATAAATCACCACCACCTCCTTATGTCTACAAGTCTCCACCACCACCTTCACTATCACCTCCCCCTCCATATACCTACAAGTCTCCACCTCCGCCCACTAAATCGCCAACACCATTCTATGTTTACAAATCTCCACCACCACCTTTGCCATCCCCACCACCTCATTACCACTACAAGTCCCCACCACCACCGGCCATTGTCTACTAGATGAAGAGAACATTTACTTCACTATTTATCCAAGTTTGATTGCTTACATTTAATGAATGAAATACCAAAATTGAAGACTTGGAGGTCTTGCTCAGAGTAATAAAATAATGGGCACCAGAAGAAAATTGAGGTGGTCTACTTGATAGTTCGATTTTATTAGCACGTGAAGAAAGGCTTATTGTTTCTTTTTTTGGATTCAAACAAAAATGTATGTTGTTTGGCCTTGTGAAGGATTTGGGGCATGGAGCCACGTAATTGTTCATTTATGAAAGGCTCTTCTTGCTCAAACAGGCAAAACTTCAGTTTTCATTTTTAAATAAAACATTGTTGCATTTTGTTAGTAATGAATCTGGCTATTACATTCATTCATTCTTGTGCCTACTATCATCATTTTCTTCTTCTTTTTTAGCATCCAAAATCTTATCTCATGCGCTACAGTGAAGCTCCATTAACTAAGAAAAAAAAAGAAGAAAAATTTATCAAATTACTTATAAGAGATGAATCATTCGATATTTTACTCGTTTATGTCTATTCCAACTTGAGAAAATGGATATTTTAAAATTAAATTAAAAGACATGAGTTAAAGGGTAAAGTTTATATAGAGCCGAGGCTCTAAACAATCAAATTAGAACCTGCCTCAAAAATTTCATTAGAAGAGGTTGTTTTGATGCCCAAATATCCTCAAATGGATCATCTCAACATAAAGATGCATGGATATAAGAAAAAAATGGATTTCAAGTTTTAGAAATCGTGCATCTTATAATGCATTCTTGGACTGTCAATTTTCAAGTTTTCATAGATCAGCTTGATCTACACTATTTTTGAACTTTAAATTTTATAATTAGAGATAAACATATATTTTAAGGTTATCACAAAGATTTTCAATGTTGAAACCACATTTCTCAACATTAGTTAAAGGTAGGCTCTACTTTGATCATTTAGAGTCTTGGCTCTATGCAAACCGCACCCAAAAGAAAATCTTGCAAATCTTTATATACTAAATGAACAATGATAAACATCAGAGAATATGGTTTAACTTAGATTCAAAAGCACATATCCTCTTACTTAGTCTGAATTTATGCGTTGTTCCCCCGTTGCTTGGCCTATTTTGTCAAAGGAAAAGTCTACTTAGTTATGGGGGAGAAAACTGTACACTTAGGGCACATTTTCATGTGAAAACATGAAAGAATTCATTCATGTGGTTCAGTGTGGGAATACATTCATATCAATTGATCTCAGTGCATATTTTTACACCAATTGAAAGTTAATTTGTGTGAAAACATTCCCACACCTGACTACAAAAAGAAATTTTCCAAGTGAAAATATTTTTATGTGAAACAAACATGCCCTTACTCGCTCAAACAAAAAACTACGTAGGATTACTTTCTGGATGCCAAGGTGTAATCACCTGCAAACAAATTGCAAATTGAAATTGCATCCTATAAATGCCTGAATAAATCCCGTCCCAAGAGTGAACACAGATCATCCATCTTTGGACAGTCAAGTCTAGGTGTATAGAAATTTATTCAGGTGGTCTTAGGGAATCCAAAATTTTAGATCGAACAAGTTCTCTTAGGTGGGTGTTTGCCCAAGGGGGCAAGTGTACAATTTGCTCCCTGGGGTACACAACATGGACCCTTATAAAATGTTTATTTTGAAGGTAACGCAATAAATGATAAGTTTCATACTTTGCCAGCAAATTGATTCTTGATTTCTTTTGAAGTTGTTTCCTCGGAGGAGTCCAAGCATGTCCTCACTTTCCCCAAAGTTCACTTTTTCGCAGTGTTTAAAACCCGGCAGTTTTCAATCGATCGGTAATCTGGATAGGGCACCGAACCGGTCTTAGGATGATATGGCCCCATCCCGTCCTCCCTAAAACTCCCTTTTCATTTTTTGCCCTTTTTTCAGTTGAAGTGTATCTCTTGGTCCTCTTGAAAGCCCACCTCATAAACCCTTATTTCAAAATTTATTTTATTTTATTTATTTATTATTATTTTTTGGATCATCATTTCTAACAATTCGAGAATGATCCGGATTGCCGATCTGGTTCACACGAATCCCATATCAAAATTTTTCAACTGTTAAATCACTTTTCCCTCTCGTTAAGTATGGCTGATTTCTTGAAACTTATCAGCTTGTGAATTTCTAAAGTTCTCCTAGAGATGAAACGTATTTAACATGAAATTACTAAGCCCTCTTGGTTCTAAGCATATCAAGCACTATTCCTATTCTTTTGTATCGTTCTTCAATTGCCAACTTCTCTAGAAGTGATGGTTGCTCTCCCATTTAACATAAAATCTAGAAATTAATTTTCATTTTTTGTTAACTTGAGAACATCAAAGAAACACTAAGAAAACAAAAGGCATATTTTTCTCAGGCTAACTTCTACATGTTTACATAGATGCATGCTTATGTGATTTTGTATGATTTTCGACCATCCTTGGTTTTATTTGTCCTGGTATTTATCTAGAACCATAGTCAAAATCACATCTTCTAGAAATCAAGCACACCTTCAATATAGTTTTTTAAATAACTACATAAAATGTAAAATGCGATATGTACAAAATCACCGATCCAAATCAGTGATATATGCACTAAATCACCAAGTTCAGTGACACAATTGGGCAGAGTAATTCTTGATTTTTTATTAGAATTAGCCCGAGTGCCTGATCTTAATAGGCGATAGCCGATTCAGATCGCTATTTTTTCAAACCCTGCTTAGAGTTCAGACGGTGACGGTTGCCCGCCACAATGCATCACCTTGTTCAAAGTAAGGGTCCCTCACAATATAAATAAATCACATATAAGGATTAGCGATAAAATATCATTAAAATGCATGCGACAATATTAAGAAAAACAAGGAAGTCCTAATAATCTGATATGGGAAATATATATTGGAAAATGGTTTTATAAGGTTGCAGTCCTATGAAAATAAGTAAAGCCTCATCTCATTATTCATCAAAAATTGCAATTTCAAGCATTGGAAAACCTTTACATCAATCATCTCGACTTGAACATTATGGTTGTGAAAATATTAGGATTTTAAGCTCTAAAAACAGTGTATATTGTCATGAATTATATAGTCCGTCCATTTCTCCCTAGAAATAAGTATTCACAGATCCACAAGATCTATACCTTTTTTGAGTTTTAAATATTATTGTTGGTATTGGAAATTGATTTTAGAGCCGTCATAGAGATTTTCGTTGTCGAAAGTGTTTTCCAGACAAGAATTTGAGGTGAGGCTTCATTTTATTTTCATTATGCCTAGATCTTATAGAAACTTCATCCATATATTGGATAAGTTTTGGTGTGCCAACCGACTCACCAAGACATATGTATGTCCTTGCGCAACAGACATCCCTCTTAGAGGTAGCATAAAAAAAGTAGTGGTTCTACCATCCATCAAAGTGGATGGTAGATATATATATATATATATATATATAGGGTGCGGTTTTTATAAGGTTGCAACCTTAAACAATCCAATTAAGGCACACCTTAAAATTTTATCATAATATGTAATTTAGTTGTAAAAAACTCTTAGTATTATCTTAAAATCTATTTCCATAACTAATTAGAAAATTTAAAATTCCAAAAATGGTTAAAATCAAGTAGATATATAAATATATGAAAATCTTGAAAATGGACGGTCTAGATAATGTCTTGCAAGATGCACTATTTTTGGGACTCAAAAACTTTGCTTTTTCATATTCATACGTCTCAATGTTGACATGATTGATTAGAGAGTTTTTTCAATATTAAAACAGCATTTTTGATAGATTTTTGAGGTGCATATGTGATTCTACATTTTAAGGTTGCAACCTTATATAAACTTTTCATATATATATATAAATTTTAATTTTAAAAATAAAATATTCCAAATTTATAGTCACCATGATAGTTGAGATTTATAAATCTTGGATCCAAAATCCATAATAGAGATGATTTTTGAAAGGGGGCTGCACATCTACAAATGAGTCTCGCTAACTCACCAAACACTTTTTCATATATATTTCGTTCACGTATATCAGCAGTTACTTTAAAATGCAGTCTCATTAATTGATTTTGATATAGTAAAAATCGATGGGTTTTTTCCTCTTTCCCCATAGTGTACGTTATCCAATCCTATGGGAAGAAACCTTTGTTTAAAAAATCGCCGACTTGAGCCGGATTCGCCCGGTTCGACTCAGAAATCGCTATAAAACGAGTCGAATCGGCACAAAAAACGGGAATCGCCCGTGTCCAGAGAGAACCGGGTGATTCCTCATAGTAGACTTGCGATTCTGTCCGAGTCCCAATAGTAGAATCGAGAGTCACCCGGAAGAACACGGGCTGAACAGTGTTCTTCACGGGATTTCAATATTTTTTGTCTTTTTTTGATTGATTTTCAACGTTTTCAACCTTATGAACGAATATTACAGGCTTTAATTCAAATTTCGAATCATTTTCACTCAATAAAACGAATAAAAAACCATTGATTTTTATGAACAAATTTGGTTCGCAGAGTGAGTTTTAGGGTTTTCGCCATTTCAGTGATTTCAATGAAAATAAAGCTTCATTTTTTGTAAAATTTCAGGCTGAGTGATTGTAAGAGTGTTGGTCAGAATTTTGTGTTCATAATTTGTGATTATCTTGGAGGAATACATATCAATTTTGAGTTTGAAGGCATGGATGCACGAAGAACAGGTAAAAACTCAGGTTTTTTTTTTTTTTTGTCCCCATGTGATCAAATCCAGTCGATATTTTACAAATCATGTATTAAATTTATAGGGTTTTGATGTCTTGTAGTGTTGTTTATCACTAGATATATTCAATTTGATTATATTTATTCAATTTGAGTTGGATTTTATAGAAAATAAGAGTGATGTCTGTTAACAAAATAGTGGACTGTTTTTTGATTTTTTTTTTCCCGCATTTTCACGATTTCAGTCGAAATAAAGCTTTATTTTTTGTAAAATTTCAGGCTGAGTAATTGTAAGAGTGTTGGTCAGAATTTTGTGTTCATAATTTGTGATTATCTTAGAGGAATACATATCAATTTTGAGTTTGAAGTCACGGATGCACGGAGAACAGGTAAAAACTCAGTTTTTTTTTTTTTTTTTCCCCATGCGATCAAATCCTGTCAATATTTTACTGTCAATATTTTACAAATCATGTATTGAATTTATAGGGTTTTGATTCTTTGTAGTGTTGTTTATCATTAGATATATTTATTTTAATTATATTTATCCAATTTGAGTTGGATTTTATAGAAAATAAGAGTGACGTCTGTTAAAAAAAAAGTGGACTGTTTTTTTTTTTTTTTTTCCGCCATTTTCACAATTTCAGTAAATATTTTACAAAGAATGTGTTAAATTTATAGGGTTTTGATTCGTTATAGTGTTGTTTATCATCTCATGTATCCAATTTTATCTGATTTATTCAATTTGAGATTGATTTTTGAGATTGAGTGATTGATGTCTGTGAAGAACTGCGTTTTTTTTTCCCTCAATTCAATCAATTTTATTTATTATTTTGATAATAATGTGTTAATATTATAGGCTTTGATTCCCTATAGTGTTGTTTATCAAAACATGTATTAAATTTGATGTAATTTATTTGATCTGAGGTGGATTTTTTAGTTGGAATGACTGATGTTAGGTTGGTTTGTGAAGAATTGGTTCATTTTTATTTTTTTATTCATGATCAAATTTTTTGAGAAATCGTAATTTTTCGAAAAATTGTTTTTGATTATCTTGAGGAATTAAACAATATTTTTAATTTTTATTGTTAAATTTCTAGTTCAAAAAATTGCATGTTGATAGATTATTTATGCAAAAACATATATGTTATTATATTTTTAATATGTTGTTAATGCAAAAAAAATACATTAACAAATACATGCTGTTAAACTGTATTATATTTTTAATGCAGTTTTGCATTAAAAAAGTATTTTTAATTTTTAAAATTTTTAATACAAAAAATACGTGTTGTTAAATTGTATTATCATGAGGAATTAAAGTGAATATCATCTTAAAAAAATCGTGGCATGTTGTTATATTTTTTCATGAAAAATTGTATTTGTTAATTTGTTGTTAATGCAAAACAATACATGTTGTTAAATTGTATTATATTTTTAATGCAGTTTTGCATTAAAAAAGTATTTTTAATTTTTTAAATTTTGAATGCAAAAAATACATTTTGTCAAACTGTATTACCATGAGAAATTTAAGTGAATATCATTGTAAAATATCATGTATGATAATTATATTAGCTTGCAATTATCAATTTTATTATTAAATTTTTAATGCAAAAAATGTATGTTCTTGATAATTGAGTTGTAGGCATGTTTGGAGCTTGCTTTTTTTATTATATTATCTTGCATATTTGTTATTGAGATGTATGAATATTTGGAATATGTGACTTATATAGACTTTTTTTTATCTATAATCTTACATAAATATTTTTTTTTTCTCAGTAGGAACTAATTCATATTTGTCGAAATGAAGATTTGTGACAAGTCCATATGTATTGGCATTGTGAATTACTATACCATTGTAAATATATTTTTTATTGATACTATATCAATGTAAATTTATTGTTCTTTATGTAGTGGCTGATATAGGCTATTTTTATCTATAATGTTGCATAAATAAATTATTTTTCCCAATAGGAGTTAAAATAATTTTATCAATAAAAGTATTTTGCATTAACTAACAAATAGAACTTCATGAACTATCCCTACATTTTATCACTACACATGGTGATTATTTTTCATGTTCAACTGTCAGGTTAATTTTTGACCGTTTACATTTTAAAGTTGAACCATTGCAAGATCTGCAGAAGACCCTGCATGGCAACATGGGGTCAGACTTGATCCCAACAAAAAAGACAAAATTATTTGAAATTATTGCCAAAAAGTGATAAGTAGTGGGGTACATAGGTTCAAGCAACACTTGACGGGGGTTAAAGGAGATGTTTATGCGTGCAATAGTGTCCCTAATAATGTAATAAAACAGATGACGGCATTTCTCAAGGCTACCAAAGGAAAAAAAATTGCAAGGCAGAGGATAGATGAGGAGATAACTAGTTTATATACGCCATCAAGTGGGAATGATCTAGAAGAGCAATATAATAATGACTTGGAGATGGCCACAAGAATGAGTTTACATGAAACATACTAGAGGAAACGTAGGTTTATAATGCATGGTGGTTATGATATGGGCATGCATGGTGAGCCTAGCTCTGACGTGCATGGCGGGCCCAGCTCGAGCATGTATGGCGGGCTTAGCTCAAATATTTATGGAGGGGTTGGTGGAAATATGTATCAAGAAGAATCAGACGTTGAAGAAATTGTTTCTAGGTTACCTAGGAGTGCCAGTATTGTAGGTCATGGTCGTATAGACCTATTTCTCTCAAAGCTTAAGTCACAACAGATGACATTAAAAGGCATGGTTAAAGGTACAAGAAACATGTTGGGGAGCTATGTTGATAAATGGTTCTACGATAAAGGGATTCTTTTTGATGCAGCCAATAGCCCATATTTTCCACCTATGGTCAGTGCAATCCAGAGAGCCAGGCCTGGGGTAAAACCCTCAACGGCATATGAGCTCAGTGGGCCAATATTAGATGAAGAGGTGGAAGAAGTTACAAAGTGGATTGAAAAATATAAACAAAATTGGCTAAGGACAAGCATTACTCTCATGAGTGATGGTTGGTTGAATAAAGTTAGCAAAAATGAGTTTTTAAACTTCTTGGCCTATTCCCTAAAAGGTATTGCTTTTTTGTCTAGCAAAGACGTATCAGGGACGAAGAAGGATATAAACTTCTACATACGACTATATGATCAGATAGTGGACGAGGTGAGAGATAAGCATGCAGTCCAGTTTATTACGGACAATGCGCGTGCATGTGTTTCTGCGGGCAGCAAGTTGATGGATAAGAAGAAGCATCCAGTATGGACCCCGTGTGCTGCACACAACATTGATCTTATGTTAGAGGAGATCAGTGAGATCAAAATTGTGAAGGAGACTCTAGAGGAAGCAAGGTTGGTGTTGAGATTTATATACAACTACTCTAAAATTTTATTTCTATTTAGAAAACACTCTAAGAAAAAAGTGATAATAAGGCCGGCCATAACCCGCTTTGCGACCGAGTACTTAGCTGTGGACTCCATTCGGGAATTTGAAGGTGCATTAAAGAGATTGTTTACTTGTGAAGAGTGGTTAAATGACCGCCTCTCGAAGTCCAGTACCGGTATAAAAGTGGACGGCATAGTCTCAAATAGGAGGTTATAGTCTCGATGTTCCAGTGTTGTAGAGGCCACTGCCCCTTTGCTCTCGGTATTGAGAATGGTAGATGATGATAAGAAAGCTACCATGGGCATCCTTTATGAAGGAATCGAGAGGGCGAAATCAGCTAATTGGGGAGAAGTGTAGTTTTGCTCGCAAAGTGATCGAGATTATAGAAAGGAGGTGGAACACCAAATTTGGACGTCCAATTCATTATGCTGGTAAATATATATTTATATAATTAAAATGTTTCATTTTAAATCATTTTTTTATGAAATTGTAAATGACATTTTTCTATCTATATATTTTTTAGGTTACTACTTCAACCCAAATTTTTTCTATTTGACACTTGAACATCCCCACAAGATTATGGATGGGGCTAGATACATTATTGCAAGGTTGGAGAGAAGCCATCGAAGCCAAGTAGCAGCATTACAAGAGATATTATTTAATGTTTGGGTAAGAACTTCATTGAGTTATTATATTTGTGAGGAATAATGCACTAAAACGAAATATATTTGTTTTAGCTTGCTATGTATAGGGATGCTATAGGATCCTTCGAAACTAGACTTGCCAGGAATTCTCGAACTAATATGGATCCAGGTTATCTCCTCGCTAATATTTTGTTCATTCATATATTTAATCTTATGAATTGTTCTTGGCCTTACAATGTTTTTTGCATTATAATCTAGCTGAATGGTGGGAGATATATGATACTGATGTCATCTCACCTAAAGAGGATAGCAATTACGGTGCTCTCCCAAACATGTTCTGCTATTGGCTGTGCGCGCAACTAGAGTACGTTTCAATGGTTGCACACTACTAGGAGGAATAGACTTGCTTCGGAGAAGCTTCATAAACTAGTCTACGTTCATTATAACTTAAACCTCCGAGAGCGACAAATAAGAAGGAAGCTTGAAGACTATGAGCCGATAGACTTAGACACAATATTTGTCACAGACATAGCAGACCAATGGGTAGTAGAAGAGGAGGAGCCAGTGTTGCACAAGAGAGCGTTCCTTGAGGCTATCAGTGAGAAAGATCTTGAAGAAGGTGATGAACAACATGAAAGAGGAAGCAGTCAGCCAACGTATCCACAATTCGTACGAGATGTCGGTGATATTGCAGCTAGTGAAGGAGAGTGGGAAGGGGTCTAAGGGAAAATGAGAGAGATGATGATTATGAGGCCACCCTATCTCAGCCATATTATTCACATATCAAGTCCCAATAGCAACAGTGTAGGGATGAGCACGACAGTGTAGGTGAGCATGAAGGATAGACAAGCATCGGGATTTTGGATTGGGAACACAACAAAACACTAATACTCAGGGATTTGGGTATAGTCAAACGCCTGCTAATATCGATGATTCGTTTTTAGATCGAATCAATGAATTGTCAAACGAATTCAATCAATGGTACCAACGTGACCAAGAAGAAGAACGACGTCGTCTGTCATTTTATTTTTAGATCGTATGTTACTAATTGTATGTCTTATTGTAGTCCATGTATGTTGATATACTTATTCCATGATAATTCTATATTTATCCTTTTGCGTGATGTAAATTAAATGATAAATAGTAGTTCATGCAGGGAAAGAACATATCAATATTCGCATATTCATGCAAAGAAATGAAAATTCTTAATGGAGTACCCTCTTTTTTTATTGAATTCCTAAAAAACAATATTTATAATGAATTTTAATAATTTTTTTGGATTTTTTTGAAACTTTATTCTGACTGATTCACCCTATTCTCGTTCCGGATCGCCTATTCGCCGATTCGGATCGATTTTTCAAGTGCCCAATCAGGATCACCGATCTGCTTTTTAAACCATTGGAAGAAACTGAGATCGTTAAGTAAATATTTTTCAGGAAACATGTAACCGTAACATAATAAAGGGGAAGTTAAAGGTATGGGAATGCGAAGAAGAGCAAAAAAAAGTAAGAGCTTAATTTTAGAATTTTTTTTTTTTGGGATGAATCAGTGGGGATATCGGTCCTTACCGTTTTATTAACGAATAAATAAATATTACATGAACAGTTCTTAAACAGACCTTGACAAAATCAGGGGTGATGAGCACGCCACACCATTGCTCCATTCATATATGCTTTTGAAGATTGAGAATATATTACATTCAAGAGGATATATGCTTTTGATTTTTTAATTAATTTCTTTAATTTTTCTCGAATATTCTTCTTCCAATTGTTCACTAGTAAGTGCTTGGTTTTGGTCAGTTTCATTACCTATCTTGCACTAAAATACTAAGATGCGTTCTTCTTCTTTTCTTTTTTTTTTTTTTTTTTTTGAGTAAACAAGGTGAGGTGATGAAATTTTGCAAAGCACCGTTGCAATATTTCCCTTTAGAGAGTAGATTAATCGATTTTAGTCAATTTTCTCCTATATAAAGCATAGCAATATAAACAAATCAGAGCTCCAAATTCATTAATGGAAAAATAATGCCACCATATTTATTATGAATGAAATAGGAAGTGTGTGGCCAAAAAGAGCCTTCAAAATAACAACAATCATGTGGCCTCATGGACCAAATCCTTTTACAAATTCCAATAGTATGTATATTTCTTTGGATCTCAAGCAAATCCACTATTCAACTAGTAGAAATATGGAGGTGGGGGAGATGGTGATGGAGGAGGAGGAGACTTGTAGACATACGGAGGTGGGGGCGATGGTGATGGAGGAGGAGGAGACTTATAAACATAAGGAGGTGGTGGTGAAGGTGACGGTGGTGGAGGAGACTTGTAGACATAAGGAGATGGCGATGTTGGAGGTGGAGATTTGTATATATATGGGGGTGGTGGAGATGGTGATGGTGGGGGTGGAGACTTGTATACATATGGAGGAGGTGGCGATGGTGATGGTGGTGGTGGAGACTTATATACATAAGGAGGTAGTGGAGAAGGTGAAGGTGGTGGGGGAGACTTGTACACATAAGGAGGAGGAGGAGATGGAGATGGTGGGGGAGGAGACTTGTAGACATAAGGAGGTGGTGGTGGTGGTGATGGTGAAGGTGGAGGAGGAGATTTGTATACATATGGAGGAGGTGGTGGAGGAGATTTGTAAATGTAAGGAGGTGGTGGCGATGGTGATGGTGGTGGCGGGGACTTATAGGCGTAAGGAGGGGGAGGTGATGGTGAAGGTGGTGGTGGAGACTTGTAGACGTATGGAGGAGGTGGTGAAGACGATGGGGGAGGTGGTGATTTGTAGACATAAGGAGGTGGTGGTGATGGTGATGGTGATGGTGATGGTGATGGTGGTGGAGGAGATTTGTAGACGTAAGGAGGTGGGGGCGGTGGTGAAGGTGGTGGTGGAGACTTATAGACGTAAGGAGGTGGCAGTGACGGTGAAGGTGGCGGCGGAGACTTGTAGACATAAGGAGGAGGTGGTGACGGGGATGGTGGTGGTGGTGATTTGTAGAGGTAAGATGGGGGTGGAGAAGAATAGTAATATGGCTCAGCCACTACATTTGTAGCCAGAATGCATGCAGTGGTCGCAAAGGCCAGCTGAGGCCAAAAATGCCTCTCCATTTCGGTCACCATGAAGGTGGCGCCACCAATTTCACCACCACTCTCTTTGCTTCAAAGAGAGTACCACTGATCTTCTCTCTTTGGTTTGTGTTTCTTGAGTGCTTTAGGGCTCTCTCTAAGCCCCTTTGATAGTGCTTTAGAGCTCTCTCTAGCCCCCCCATCTACTCTTTCCCAAGGCAACTATACTATCGTTTGTCCGACCTGGCCAAACCATGTTTTCTTCTATTCTATTTACAAACCCCATTAAAGTAATTTGATAGTTTCTTATGGTTGTTTTATTTAATGTTAGAATGCATTTCTAGTGGATATTTTTATTTATTGTGAATTGGATTTGTTCTTAATCTACTGTGATTGGTCTCATTATTACTAATTGTAAGGTTAAATGTCTTTTTTTAATGTTATCACGTCTACATGATTTGTTTTAAGAGTTTATTAAATATTACAAATTTTGAACCTTGAAAGCTTCATCAAATACGCCTGGGAGGGTGCTTCTCATTGGATAAAATCTATGCAAAAAAATTATTAAAAAAATGGGAATATAATTGTTGAAGATAAAATGATCACTAGAAGAAGTCAATCTCTACTTTGTTCCCAATGCGTTGGCCATTAATGTGCTCACATTTACATGTTGAAAGGCTATTTTCAGTAAGGGGAGGCCTTGGAAAGTGGTCACAGTTGATATTAAATAAAAAGCAAGTGGTGCTTCGTTACTCCCTCTTTGGAATAGGCTAATTTCAACTTTCTTATAAAAAGAGAAATGAAAAAAAGTATTGAATGCAGATCGCCGATCCGATTTGAAAATTCCCAAATTGGGTCAGGTTCGGGAGGTGGGTTCCAGTTCATGGAACCCCGGATTCTCCCTTGTTTATAGCTTTTTAATTTCTTTGTTGACATCACCCGGAATTGGATCAGGCAGATCAGAATCGATTGCCTGCCATTCAAGGCGCAATTCCTCTTGTTTGTTTGAGCCGACATGGATAATTAAGCCTCCAATTAGTAGATTCCACTTTTTGTGTCCCTTACTCTTTATCAATGTTATCTGGATCGAACCAACCACTAGATTGGGGAGGCGATTTGGTCTAGTCAAAATCAATCACTATCGGGCGAACCAATCTGACTGAATTTAAAAAATATATAAAAAACAACATAAAAAATAGTTAATAATATGTAAAATGTTAAAAAAATTTGCCCACTTTGTTTATGTAGTCAAAAAGTTTAAAACTAGTCGGTTGGAATTACCAATACTAGTTAAATATTGGTTTTGACTAATTTTTTATCAAATCATATTTTTACTCTAGACCAGACCGACCAAGGTATTGATGAGCATCAGACCAATAAAATCGCCAATTCGATCCGATCGTAATTACCATGGATGGACTGGAGATCTCTTTTCGTGGTTTTACAGTGGAACAAGGTGAACCGTCCATCCAGTCACCACCCCATTTCTATAAATCAAAATGCCCCTGGCGTGAAGGAAAACTACAAATTGTCCCTGTCTCTAAAATGCCTTTGCCTAAAATGTCCCTAGCAGGCCGATCTCCAAGTGCTTGCAGTGCTTCTCCTTTGTCAAAGACGTATTCCTGCCAATCATTCAGCTTCACGCTAATAAAAAACTAAATAAATAAAAAACAATAAGACTATTACATATTATCTAAATTTAACTAGGCTCAGTGATCAATAATCATAGGACTCCTAACACTACAATTTTTCACATATGGGGGGGATCTCATTTTCAATTTTATATTTTATTTTGTTGTTTTTTTTGGGTAATTCAGTGGAGAAGATGAGTCCCACCTGGATTTTTCACGTAGATTAGGAGTTTGCTTTTTGAAAGTATTAGTGGGATGGTATTAACAGTGGGAATGAAAATATTTTTGTTGTTGGCAATGTATTATATGAAAAAAAAGAAGAAAAATGATAAATAAATAAGTAAAGGAGTTCATCTAATTGTTATTCCGATCAAGAACTTAAGCGGAAAATAAGGAAAACTCAAAACAACTTTAAGGTGATTGAGAGGCTCTGGACTCCACTTTAAATTGGAGAAAAGAAATTGGGAAGTTTTGTTGCCTAATAGAACATTCAACTGAAATTGTATTTTCTTGAATATAGAATAATCAAGGAAACAAAAACAAGAATGACAAGAAATAAAAAAAGCAAAGAAACAATAATGGCATGAAACAATAATCGCAATGTTTCTAAACTCGGCTCGGGCCTCAGACTAGGCCCTTGCCCTAGCCTAATAGTACTCGGACCAGTAGTGTACAAGACAAAAAAGTCTAAAGACAAAATTACTGTAACAAAATTATTAAAAAGAACTCACAACCATAAGAAAGTAATGGAGAAGTCCATAAAAGTCCAAAAAGGTATATAAAAGATGGATTATTGGAAATTTTAGTTGGTACCTTGAAATACTTTGAAAAATGAGAAATAAAAAATTAAAGCATTTTGAGAGAAAAATTCCCAAATTATCATAAAAACTACCTGAAACATATAAAAATGAATTGCTAAATCAGTTAATTAAGATTTTTAATAAGGATTAGGTATTTTTTATTGTTTTAAATAGGGCCGAGTTGGCCCCTAAATCTATGGTCGAGGCCGAGTTACATGACTCAATCCATGATTAGCCGACCCACTGTGGGATTTTCCACATGCCGTAGTCGATATGTAAAATTTCAATTTTGGTATATAGATTTTTGGAAAGATTATGCCTACCATAATAAAATATCTAAATCATGGACAAGTTCAAAAATATGAGAAATTTACGTGAAGTTGCACCCACCATGGCTTTCGTATTTTTCCACATTTACCTCTCGGTCTGATAGTTTCAGCATTGGACCGGTTTTATCTTTTATTTATTTTTGAAATGTAGGACTCTCTCGCCAGGGGCATGCAATATTTGGAGCAATCCAATGTTCACAACATCAGACAATGCTAAATATGGGCCGTTCAATGTCCTCAACATTATACGACGTTGCTCTGTTATGTCCAACAAATGGAATATCAGACCGACCTATTCAATATTCCGAATATCGTACTCACCTCGTGTGTTTATTAGTCTCTCCGATAATAGAAACGTCAGACCAACCTGTACACTCAAGTCCTATATTTTCTAGATTGGATCGGTCTTTTTCTTTCCTTTGTGTTTTTGCCTATTGAATTTCAAATCGAGATAGGGCATAAAAGCCACATTTCGAATCAATTTATTCACAAAGAAACCCCACACTCACTCATATCTATCCCCATCTCCCTCTTCCCCTATCCCGAAACTCCTATACAAGCTCTCTGTATCAGGTAGGTCTTTTTCATTTCTATTTCGTTCGTGGCTTACTCGACTGTCAAGAGATTTGTAACTTGTGTAGTGTTTTTTATTTTTCTAAATATTCCAAGGCTTTAAGCCTTTATTATATATTTTTCATTCCTATTTTGAACACACAATAACTAATCAGAGGCAATATATCATAGATGAATTTCAACAACAAATTGAACAATCAATAAGCACTTTATGTTCTGCACATCATAAAAAATACTACATCAATAATTAAAGGGTGGTGTGGTTTCTATAAGGTTGCAACCTTAAACAATCCTATTAAGGTGCACCTCCAAATTTTATCATAACATATAATTTTGGTGTAAAAAATTATGAGGATTATCTAAAAATCTATTTTCATATCTAATTATAAAATTTTAAGCTCCAAAAATAGTTAAAATCAAGTAGATATGTAAACATATGAAAATCTTGAAAACTGACGGTTTAGATAATATGTTGTAAGATGTATTATTCCGGAACTCAAAATCTTTTCTTTGTAATATTCATACATCTCTATGTCGAGATGATCAATTAGAGGGTTTTTCAACGTTAAAACAACCTTTTCCGATGGATTTTTGAGATGCATCTGTATTTCTACATTTTCAGGTTGCAATCTTATATAAACTTTTTCTGTAATTAAAACAAAAAAGTGCAAAATAATCCGACTGATGGTAATGTCGCATAATTTTCTTTTTTTGGGATAGCAGAGAGATTGAAGTTATGAGAAACGTAAAAAAAATTAAAAACTTTAGAAACATGCCTGACTGAGGATAAAGATTGGAGGCTTTGCGAGTGAGCTCATGTTCGGGCTTGCTTTGAGAGACAAAGTAATGAGCAGTTCGAATGCCCTAACTCCAACTTGCTCTAAGAACTAGTTCGAATGCCCTAAAAATCAAACTGCTTGTGGCAAAATATGCTCAACTTACAGTCCGATGTTTGTAACATCGGATCGCCTTTTAAGCAAAGTGTGATATCTTTAATATTAGACTGACTAAGAGTATACGGTCTTGTTTTGAATATTGAGTAGATGTTTAAAACATAGTTACTGGGTGCGGGAACGGCTCTGGTTCTGGGAGCAGAAGCGAAAGCAGGAGCGTCGAAGTGACGTCTGCCCAAAGCTCCAGAGCGAGTTCCGGTGAGGGTAAAAGTAGCGGATCGAGATCCTGTATGAACAAGGAGCGTGTTCCAATGTATCGGGATTTTGCGCCCTATTTAACGGGAGCGCTTTCCATGTCAAATAGGATCGTGTTCCCATATTCATTAGGATCGTGTTCCCATCAATAACAAGATCGCGACCCATCTAAGAATGACCGTGTTCTTATTTGGAAAGGATCGAGCTCCATTCAAGGAAGGATCGCGTTCTATGCATGATTAGTCCGCACTCCCATCGCAGAACTCCACTTTTATGAAAATTTGGCTTAAAATATAATTATTTTATTTTAAAAATTGATTTTATTTAAGAAGTTTCTTTTGGGATGTTTTGGAAAAATAGGGATGGAGTTCCAGAAATGTAGGGATCGTGTTCCTAAAACTATGGGAGCGGGGATCTCATTTATTCAGGAATGAGATCCTAAAATTTAAGGAATGTGTTCTGTGCAGTATCGGGAGCGAGCTCCGTTGTGAATAGAATCGAGAATCCTAAAAATAATAACGAGCTCCTAAAAAGTAGAGAACGAGTTCCGGTCGAGATCTCGGCTACGAAGCACCAGAGCTGGGTTCCGAAGCGGAAGTGCCACCCTAGTTGGGCGCTCCCGGTAACTATGGTTTAAAATGCATCCAGCACTTTTATGATATTCCACATACCGGATATCCTACATTGAAGGCCATCAATGTTTGAAACATCAGATATCCCATGCTTCATAAAAAAAAAGAAAAAACGAAATTCGGTCTCATGTTCTAACTATCGAGCTTTGGGGCAAAGAATGGAGAAAATCAAAAAAAGGATTGTGTGAACGAAATTCGGTCTCATGTTCTAACTATCGAGCTTTGGGGCAAAGAATGGAGAAAATAAAAAAAAGGATTGTGTGGTGCTTTTGAGAAAGCAAGTTATAAACATAAGATTGATGGACTTCCGTGTAAATTCCCCATGTTTGGAAACAGTCCGTATTTACAATAATTTAATATGGTATGGATGTAGGATGTAGTTACCAGTCCGAAATTACTATGATTTGGGACTAGTCCATAAAGTTTTAAATTATTTCCCTAATTTTTTTTCGTTTTCTTTCACCCTATCAATCCATTTTTGTAATTTATCTTTCTTCATTTCATAGGCTTGCAAATTTAGCTGATCCAGATGACTCGATTTAGCCGATTAGGATTGGCACAGTCAATGGCCATATTACCTGCCGATTTGGGTTTTTAAAAAATGGGCAATTGTAAAATATCTCTTTTTCCTAAAATATATGAAACAAACCCAGAGGTTTTGAAATTTACATTCATACTCATTCATGTGATATATAAATTTTTTATGAAAATACCCTTCACTATTTTATTAGAACTGTCATGCTTCAAAGACTTCTCGATGGCCATGAGGCGTTACGACACTGTTAGTGCCGTGATGCTTGTCATGACATTGTCATTATCATGTTACTAATATCAATTTAGGTAATCTTAAAAGTTTCCGTTTTTTAAATTTGAAATATACTCAAATTTTTGGAAACTACATCCATACCCATTGACTTGACGGTTTTTTTTTTTTTTTCCTAACATACCTTTCAAGGTTCTATTAGATCCCTGATGTTCCAAGGGCCTCTAGATGAACAAAATATATCTTGGCGCTATTAGTACTGTGATGCTTATCAAATATTATTAGTGTAGTGATAGTCATTAATATCAATAGTAGTATTATGGCTTGTGACACTCATTAATATATAATGAGTTAACTATTCAAGAAGTATTGAATAACGAGTATTAAAGCAATATTAGTGCCGTAATACTCACTATCCATACTTGTTGTATAGGGTTCAATAACAAGTGTTATACTCACAATTAATGATGTGATACTTACAGCGTTAACAATGTCATGATAAGCATCACGACACTAATAGCGTCGTGATGCCTTCCATGAGATTCCGTGGGCATCAAAGGGCCCATGGAGCATCACGGCTCTAATAGAACCTTGAATGGAGTTTTCAAAAAAAGATATAAACCATCATGTGAATGGGTATAAATATAGACTTCAAAAAATTTGGATACGATTCAATTATTTTTGAAAAAAGGTGACCCTAGAAAATTAGTCCCGCCCATTATAAATTATATATGTGGCTCGGTGTAGTTTGGTAGTGTCAAAAGATTTTATGCTTCCGCAGGTACATGCGCCCTCGGTAAGAATCCCGCTTGGCTAGGGACCCAAATGCCCTAAACAAGACATTAAGGAAAAAAAAAAAAGTTAAATGGAGACCATCCAATATATGGACGGTCAGAAAAACGTTCACAGAAACTCAAATTCCAAATTTATTTTTGTGAAGACACTCGTCTAGTACTGATTCTGATATGTCCCTGAATATGAGATGAAGAGATTACTCATAAGTAGGTTTTTCACCGAAGAGGAGTAAGTGTATAATTTTATCCCGAGGGAGCATGCTCTACACTCCCTCTTCCAAATATTTTCTTATGGGTGGAGGGCAGGGTCCACATGATCCATCTTTCCTTGTCACTTTTTCCAGTGGATCGGCTGGCAAGGACCTTTGCCATGAGTCATGAATATTGACTAAGAACATGAAGTTGAAATTAATATGATGTTGACTAGGAATAATTCATTAGATATCGGTTAATAATACAAGATAACGATTATAAAATAAATAATGCCTTGTTTAGTCCTAACATTGTCCAAAAATATAAAAAAATACAAGATTTGTGCCTCAAGTTGCTTGGCAAGCTGATTTCACCTTGTACGGGTTTGATCTATACTAATTATTAAACTTTCCTTTAGAAAAATAAGTTTTTCTTGTCATGAGCAAATGATACTTGCGGCTCAAATTGTCAAAGGATTTCATGCTTCCGAGGGAGCATATTGTCCATTAACTCCGCTGGGCAGAACACAGTCTAGGAGTGTTTTTAGGACCCCAAATTTTTGAGGTGTAACCTGATCAACCCATATGTTATACTCAACGAAAGGTATGTGAATAAGAAGTGAGAGCAAAATGTAACATTGTCAACGCTGTGGAAAAAAATAAGGGATTTATCCAATGCGACTATTTGCCTTTGAGACAAGGAGGTTACAATTACTTAAACTTTAATGTGAAGTCTGATAGCTTCGATGTGTCACACAGTTCAAGAAAATTCTTTTGAAGTTTGAGTTTGGTCAATGAAATCAATGCAGCCATCTAATTTCACATCCAATGATCAAGATGAATTGTGACCACCATGTAATAAAGATAAATGGTATCGTTGTATACTTTTCCAAAAAATAAAACATATCTACTCCCTTCGTATTCACATGCCTATAACCCACAATGTATTATCTCACTCAAAATGCTTTCATTGGTATAGCAAATAATTAAGGGTGCTCCCTCGGGAACATACTGAACACTAGTATATGATTGGACAACAGGTAGGTTAAGGCATGTGGGTAAGAAGTGAGAGCAAAATAAGGTAAGTTGAGAGCTTACTTTTAGAGAGATTGAGAATATTGGGCTGTAAGGTACCTTGAGAGATTGAGTTTTGAAATAATTTTGATTACATTTCCCAATATTGAGGTAATGGATTCCTCTTTGTTTCCCTTTTCTCTTTTTTCTTCTTTTTTTTTTTTTTCTCTTTTTTTTTTCTTTTTTTTTGTTGGTTAAATACAGTGAGGGATTGAAATTCCATGTAGCTTAACCACACTATTTCCCTTTATAGAATAGACAAATCGACTTTATATGATTTTTGTCTAGATAAATCTCAAAATATAGAAACATAGCAATGGACACGAATAAGAGCACAAATTTCATTAATGAAAAAATAATTCAACTAGATTTATTGAGATTGAAGTAGGAAGTGCGCGGCCTATAAGAGCCATGAAAATAAAAACAATCATGTGGCCTCATGGACCAAATCCTTTAACAAATTCCAGTAGTATGTATATTTCTTTAGATCTCAAGAAGGATCTTTCTCCAATCCTCATTATTGCCGAATCGAAATAATCAACTCGAATTTCAATTGGTGTCCATTATTTCAATAATCTGGAAAAAACCTGAAAAAATTGTGAGAAGGCATAATAAAAAAAAAAAAAAAAAAAAAAGGTTAGGGGAATGCATGTAAATAAAGCAATCCTGAAAAGATAATGCATCCAATGTTCCCTTACATAATTGACTGCAAAGCATTGTCGTTACTTCAACTAGTAGACAGTGGTTGGTGGTGGTGGAGATTTGTAGTAATATGGATCTGGGGGTGATTTAGAGGGTGGTGGAGGAGACTTGTAGACATAGGGAGGAGGAGGGGATGGTGATGGGGGTGGTGGAGACTTGTACACATAAGGCTGAGGTGGCGATGGTGATGGTGGTGGAGGGGACTTGTAAATGTAAGGAGGTGGTGGAGATGGTGAAGGGGGAGGTGGAGACTTGTAGATATAAGGAGGCGGTGGTGATGGCGATGGAGGTGGAGGAGATTTATAAACATAAGGAGGTGGTGGTGAAGGTGATGGTGGTGGGGGAGACTTGTAGACATAGGGAGGGGGTGGTGATGGAGATGGTGGTGGTGGAGACTTATAGACATATGGAGGTGGTGGAGATGGCAACGGTGGGGGTGGAGACTTGTATACATATGGACTAGGTGGTGATGGTGAGGGTGGTGGCGGGGACTTGTAAATGTAAGGAGGTGGTGGGGAAGGTGATGGTGGAGGTGGTGACTTGTAGACATACGGAGGTGGAGGTGATGGTGATGGAGGAGGAGGAGACTTATAGACATATGGAGGTGGTGGTGAAGGTGATGGTGGTGGGGGAGACTTGTAGATATAAGGAGGAGGTGGTGAAGGAGATGGTGGTGGTGGAGACTTATAAACATATGGAGGTGGAGGAGATGGCGATGGTGGAGGTGGAGATTTGTATACATATGGGGGTGGTGGAGATGGTGATGGTGGAGGTGGAGACTTGTATACATATGGAGGAGGTGGCGATGGCGATGGTGGTGGTGGAGACTTATATACATAAGGAGGTGGTGGAGAAGGTGAAGGTGGTGGGGGAGATTTATACACATACGGAGGAGGAGGAGATGGAGATGGTGGGGGAGGAGACTTGTAGACATAAGGAGGTGGTGGTGATGGTGAAGGTGGAGGAGGAGATTTGTATACATATGGAGGAGGTGGTGACGGTGATGGTGGTGGAGGAGACTTGTATACATATGGAGGAGGAGGAGATGGAGATGGTGGGGGAGGAGACTTGTAGACATAAGTAGGTGGTGGTGATGGTGAAGGTGGAGAAGGAGATTTGTATACATATGGAGGAGGTGGTGACGGTGATGGTGGTGGAGGTGATTTGTAGATGTAAGGAGGTGGCCGCGATCGTGAAGGTGGTGGAGGCGACTTATAGACATAAGGAGGGGGTGGCGATGGTGAAGGTGGTGGTGGAGACTTGTAGACATATGGAGGAGGTGGTGAAGGCGATGGGGGAGGTGGTGACTTGTACACGTAAGGAGGTGGTGGTGATGGTGATGGCGGTGGAGGAGATTTGTAGACATATGGAGGTGGGGGTGATGGTGAAGGTGGGGGTGGTGACTTATAGATGTAAGGAGGAGGTGGAGATGGCGAAGGTGGTGGTGGCGACTTGTAGATATATGGAGGTGGCGGTGATGGTGATGGTGGGGGAGGTGACTTATAGACATAAGGAGGTGGCGGAGATGGTGAAGGTGGTGGTGGAGACTTGTACGCATAAGGAGGTGGCGGCGATGGAGAAGGGGGAGGTGGAGAGTTGTAGACATATGGAGGTGGTGGAGAGTTGTAGACATAAGGAGGAGGTGGTGACGGCGATGGTGGTGGTGGTGAGGTGTATAGGTAAGGTGGGGGTGGAGAATAATAATAATAATATGGCTCCGGCTTTTTAGCCACTACATTTGTTGCCAGGAAGCATACAATGGCCGCAAAGGCTAGCTGAGGCCAAAAATGCCTCTCCATTTTGGGCACCATGAAGGTGGCGCCACCAATTTTACCACCACTTTCTTTGCTTCAAAGAGGTAGCACTGATCTTCTCTCTCTTTCTTTAGTTTGTTTTTCTTGAGTGCTTTAGTGCTCTCTATGAGTCCCTTTTATAGTGCTAGCCCCCCAACCTCTGCTTTCCCGAGGGAAATATACTATCATTTATCCAACCTGGCCAAACCGTGTTTTCTTCCATTTTATTTACAGACCCTATTACAGTAATTTGATAGTTTCATATGTGTTTTATTTTATTTTTAATAATGCATTGCTATTGGAGTTTTTTATTTGGTGTGAACTGGATTTGTACATGGTCGTTGAAGATGAAATGATAATTGGAAGAAGTCAATCCCTACTCTGTCCCCATTGCATTGGGCATTAATTGGGTCACATTCACATGTTGAAGGGCTATTTTCATTAAGTGGCGGCCTTGGAATTGGTCACAATCGATATCAAATGAAAAGCAAGGGGAAGGGGTGCTATATTACCCTCTCTATACAAATGCCTATTTCAAACTTTTTCCCCAAAAAAAAAAAAAATTCAATTAAAGATTGCCGATCTGATTCAAAAACACCGACATTTGGTCAGGATCGGGAGCTGGGTTCTAGTTCGAGATGGTTCTGCCATGTTCATATATTTTTAATTTCTATGTATAAATAAATTCGATCCGACCCGACCCGAGACTTACATTGCCAAATTAGGATTGAGCGCAGTTGATTTAAGGCTCAATTCCTATTTTTCAGTCTATCGAGCCGGAATTGAGCCGGCATGGGCAATTGAGTCTGAAATTAGTAGATTCGATTTTTATCTCCCTTGCTCGCTATTTAGATACTAAATATACAAGGAGGAGACCTTGTCACAGTTGATACTAAATAAAAGCCATGTGGTGCTTCGTTACCCTCTCTTTGGAAGGAAAGTATGTAAGGTTATTTTTAACTTTCTTAAATTAAGAAAAAGGAACTCGATTGAAGATTGCCGATCTGATTCGAAAATGCCCAAGTTGGGTCAGGATCGGGTTTGAGAAACCCCAAAATCGCTCCGATTCTCTCTTTTTTTGTAGCTTTTTAATTTCTTTGCCGATGCTAGCCCTATCTGATTGGGGAGTTGGATAAGGCACATCAGAATCGATCCCTAGTGATCAAGGCCCGATTCCTACTTTTTAGTCACTGTTTGACCGAGCCAGCTTGGGCAATTAAATCTACAATTAGTAGATATGACTTTTGTGTCCCTTGCTCTCTATTAGTGCTTTCTGGATCGGACTGCCATTGAACGGGTAATGTAGTTTGGTCTTAGAAAAACAATTTGTTCATTTTGTTTAGCTGGTCAAACTAGTCGAAACTGGTCCAAGAGCGGCTAAAACTTGTTAAATATTAGTTTTGATTTTTTTTTTTTTAAAAAAAATCTCATTTTTATTAGACTAGACTGATCAAGTCACTTATCAACAATTCAACCAATGAAATTGCCAATCCAATCCACTCCTAATAACTATGGATGGATTGGATTTCTTTTCCACGTTTACATTAGATCAAAATGAACCGTCCATCCAGTCACCACCCCATTTCTATGAATCAAAATGCCCCTGGTGTGAACGAAAACTACAAAAATGTTCTTGACTCTAAAATGCTTTTCTTAAATACCTAAAATGCCCCATGCAGGCCGATGTCAAGTGCTTGGCACTGAGCCTCCTTTGTCAAAGACGCGTTCCTGCCAATCATTCAGCTTGACGCTAATAAAATACTAAATAAAATAAAAATAATAACGAATAAAATAAAATAATAGTCACAATAAATAAGTAAAAACATGTGCTTGGACCTATGTCAAGGACCATGCATGTTGATCAATGCCCAAACAAAGATTAGCGGAATTAACTTCCATTTTTCACATATGGGGGAGATCCCATTTTCGATTTTATATTTTATTTTGTTGTTTCCATATGTATTCTACTAAAAAAGAAAAGAAAAATCAAATAAATGAGTAAAGAAATTGATACTTTTTTTAAAGTAAATTTTCTAAAAGGTGGATTGCCAAAAAGATAATAAGGTTCCACTCTGGAGCCCTAGATTTCAAATTATAGTTTTGCAAAACATTTTATCTGTAAGTACGGTTTTCATCCAAGAGGATTTCAAATTATAGTTTTGCAAAACATTTTATCTGTAAGTACGGTTTTCATCCAAGAGGATTAAGTGTATAATGTTATCCCGAGGGAGCATGCTCTACATTCCCTCTTTCAAATATTTTCTTATGGGTGGAGGGCAGGGTCCACATAATCCTTTTTTTTTTTTTTTCAATGGATCGGCTGGCAAGGAGCATTGTCATGAGTCATGAATATTGAGTAAGAACGTGAAGTTAAAATTAAAATGATATTGACTAAGAATTATTCATTAGATATTGATTAATAATACAGGATTTGTCCCTAAAGTCGCATGGCAAGCGGATTTCATGTTGGATGTATTAGGTGTACCTTGTACGGATTTGATCTTCGTTAAATATTAAACCTTTGTTTGTAAAATAAGTTTTTCTTGTCTTGGGCAAATGATACTTTCGGCTCAAATAATTATTGTCAAAGGAGTTCATGCTCTTTCAGGAGCGTATTGTCTATTAACTCCCTTAGATAGGTAGTGTATGTGTATTTTAGGGATTCCAAATTTTGGGGATTTAACCTCTTCAATCCACATGCTGTCATCATCATCGTCATAATCTTTTTTCAATTAATTGGAGTCGGCTATATGAATCCCGGTCTGTCATTCAGCTCTATTAAAGGTCATACCCTTAGTGAGGCTATAAGTCCATCTATTTTTACAAACTACTTCCAACCACGTCTTTTTGGACCTATTCCTTGCTCTTTTAAGTCCTACCACTTGAACTAACTTGCACTTCCTAACAAGTGTTGTACTTGGTCGGCGGAATACATGGCCAGCCCATCTAAGTCTAATCTCTCTCGTCTTATCACATATTGGTACCGCACCTAAATTCTCCTAAATGGGTTCATTTTAAATTCTATCACTTCTTGTCTTACCACTCCTCCATCTCAACATTCTCATTTCCGCTAAACTCCTTTTATGGGCATATTGTTTTTTGTGTACCAAATATTTAGCCCCATAGATCAAAGTTGGTCTCACAATTGTCTTATAGAACTAGCCCTTCAACTTCATTAGTACAATGTTATAACATAAAATTTCAGTTTCACATCTCTACTTTGCCCACCTAGCCCTAATTCTGTGTACGACATCTTCCTCAATCTTTCCATTTTCCTGGATTATCGACCTCAGATATCGAAAGTGTGATTTTTTTCATCCTTCCTAGTCATCAATCTTAACTACTTCTTCGTCTCTACTCCTATTATTACTAAACTTCTATTACATATAATATGTCTTAGTCCTGTTAATTTTAAAACCTTTGGATTCTAGAGCATTCCTCTAAAGTTCTAACTTTATATTGATCCCGTTTGGGGTCTCATTGATAAAAAATGTGTCATCTGCAAACAACATGCACTATGGTACCTCATCTTGGTGCCTAATTAAGTCGTCCGTAACTAAGATAAAGAGGTACGGGCTCAATGCTGACCTTTGATGTAGACCTATTGTTATTGAAAACTCACTCATCACTCCACTAATTGTTTGTACACTAGTTAGTGATCCATCGTATATATCTATCACCAAGTTGATGTAGTGTTTGAAAACTCATTTCTTTTCCAACACCCACCAAATCAAATATCGACGTACTCTATCATAAGTTTTATCTAGATCAATAAAGACCATGTGGAGGTCTTTTTTTTTCACCCTAAACTTCTCAATCAGTTGCCTAAGTAAAAAAATAGCCATAGTTGTTGGCCTTCCTAGCATAAAACTAAATTGATTTTTAAATAAACTCGTTTCATATCTTAGTCGTTGCTTAATCACTCTCTCTCAGAACTTCATAGTATGATGCATAAGCTTGATCCATCGATAGTTCGTAAAATTTTGTATGTCTCATTTGTTACTGAAAATAGGTACCACAATATTTTTTCATCGATTCGTCTGGTATTTTCTTTTCTCAATACCTAATTGAATAATTTCATTAGTCACTCAATGCCAATCTCCCTCCATGCACTTCCAAACATCTATTGGGATACCATATGATCCTAAAGCCTTTCTATCTTTATCATTTTTAAAGCTTTTTCACTTTCGACATCCTGATCCCACAAATGTATTTATGACCTACGCCCTCATTTGTATTACTAGTTCCTTTTACCGCTATGTTCTCATTGTATTCGTCATTTTAAATTTTTTTGAAAATAAACTCTCCACCGTTTGTTGACCTCGTAATATTTCACCAAGACATTTTGATCCTCACTCTTAATGCATTTTATATGGTTTAGATCCTATATCTTTTCTCTCTAATTTTTGCTAAATTTGAAGACATTTTTTCACCTTCTCTTGTTCCTAGTTTATTGTATAGATTATCATATGTCTTAAGTTTAGCTTTACTTACTATTTATTTAATGTTTTTCTTAGCTTTTTAATATTGTTCTAAGTTTTGATCGTTTCTATTACACTTTCAAGTTTTATAACATGATTATTTTGCTAATAGCCTTTTGAACCTCATTATGCAACCACCAAGTTTCTTCATCGAAGTTTTTTTTCCCCTCTAAAGTCTCCTAAACCTTCTTTTGCCACTTTCTTGATATAGTCAGCTATCTCATTCAATATTATATTGACATCACGTTCAGAGGTTCATTTTCATTCTTCAACTAATTTATCTTTAAATAAGTTTATTTTCTCAGTTTTTAATTTCTGCCACCTAGTTCTTAGACCCCCATTACTTTCACCCATTATCTTCCATGTCTTTATGCAAACGTCCATAACCACGAGCTTACGTTGAGTAGTCAAACTCGCTTCTAGGATAACCTTGCAATTTTTACATGATGGTCGATTTACCTTCTTAATTAGGAAGAAGTCACTCTGCCTTTTATGTGATCTATTTATAGTTTATTGGATGTTCATCTTACTTTTTAAAGTAAGTATTTGTTATTATTAGGTCGTAGGCCATAACAAAAATCTAGGATAGTCTCACCCATCTCATTTCTTTCCCTAAACCCATATCCCCCATGTACCCCTTTATATCTTCTAATATCCTTCCCTACATAACCCCTTCATATCTACTAGCATTCCTCTTCTTTTTCTTTTTTTTTGGTTAAATAAAGCGAAGGATTGAAATTCTGTGAACCCCAACCACACAATTTCCCTTTATAAAGTAGAATAATCGATTTTATATGATTTTTATCTTGATAAATCTCAAAATATAGAAACATATCCATTCACACAAATTAGAGCACCAAATGGATTAATGAAAAATTAATACAACCAGATTTATTGAGAATGAAATAGGAAGAGTGTGGCAAATAAGAGCCATCAAAATAAAAACAATTGTGTGGCCTCATGGACCAAATCTTTTAATAAATTCCAGTAGTATGTATATTTCTTTAGATCTCAAGAAAATCCTTCTTCAATCCTCATTGTTGCAGAATCCAAATGACCAACTCGAACTTCAATTGGTGTCCGTTATTTCACTAATATAGAAGAAACCTGCAAGTGAGAAACTTGTAAGAATGCATACAAAAAAGAAAAAAAAAAAGTTAAGGGAATTCATGTAAATATAATAACCCTGGAAAGACAATGCATCTGATGTTCTCTTACATAATAGATAACAAAGCAGTGTCGTTACTCCAACTAGTAGACAATGGTTGGTGATGATGGAGATTTGTAGTAGTAAGGTTCTGGAGGTGATTTAGAGGGTGGTGGAGGAGACTTGTAGACATAAGGAGGTGGTGGAGATGGTGATGGTGGTGGAGGGGACTTGTAAATGTAAGGAGGTGGTGGAGATGGTGAAGGTGGAGGTGGAGACTTGTAGATGTAAGGAGGTGGTGGTGATGGGGATGGAGGTGGAGGAGAATTGTATACATAAGGAGGAGGTGGTGAAGGTGATGGTGGTGGGGGAGACTTGTAGATATAAGGAGGGGGTGGTGATGGAGATGGTGGTGGTGGAGACTTATAAATATATGGAGGTGGTGGAGAAGGCGACGGTGGGGGTGGAGACTTGTATACATATGGAGGAGGTGGTGATGGTGAGGGCGGTGGGGGCGACTTGTAAATGTAAGGAGGTGGTGGAGAAGGTGAGGGTGGAGGTGGCGACTTGTAGACATATGGAGGTGGGGGCGATGGTGATGGGGGAGGAGGAGACTTGTAGATGTATGGAGGTGGTGGCGAAGGTGATGGTGGTGGGGGGGATTTGTAGACATAAGGAGGAGGTGGTGAAGGAGATGGTGGTGGTGGAGACTTATAGACATATGGAGGTGGAGGAGATGGCGATGGTGGAGGTGGAGACTTGTATACATATGGGGGTGGTGGAGATGGTGATGGTGGGGGTGGGGACTTGTATACATATGGAGGAGGTGGCGATGGTGATGGTGGTGGTGGAGACTTATATACATAAGGTGGTGGTGGAGAAGGTGAAGGTGGTGGGGGAGATTTGTACACGTAAGGAGGTGGTGGTGATGGGGAAGGTGGAGGAGGAGATTTGTATACATATGGAGGAGGCGGTGACGGTGATGGTGGTGGAGGAGATTTGTAGATGTAAGGAGGTGGCGGCGATGGTGATGGTGGTGGCGGAGACTTATAGATGTATGGAGGGGGTGGTGATGGTGAAGGTGGTGGGGGAGACTTGTAGACATATGGAGGAGGTGGTGAAGGCGATGGGGGAGGTGGTGACTTGTACACATAAGGAGGTGGTGGTGGTGGTGGTGATGGTGATGGTGGTGGAGGAGATTTGTAGACATATGGAGGTGGGGGTGATGGTGAAGGTGGTGGTGGAGACTTATAGACATATGGAGGGGGTGGGGATGGTGAAGGTGGGGGTGGGGATTTGTAAACATATGGAGGAGGTGGGGATGGTGAAGGTGGGGGTGGTGACTTGTACACGTAAGGAGGTGGTGGTGATGGTGATGGTGGTGGAGGAGATTTGTAGACATATGGAGGTGGGGGTGATGGTGATGGTGGTGGAGGAGATTTGTAGACATATGGAGGTGGGGGTGATGGTGAAGGTGGTGGAGGAGACTTATAGATGTAAGGAGGAGGTGGAGATGGCGAAGGTGGTGGCGGAGACTTGTAGATGTATGGAGGTGGTGGTGATGGTGATGGTGGTGGAGGAGACTTATAGACATAAGGAGGTGGTGGCGATGGTGAAGGTGGTGGAGGAGACATGTACACATAAGGAGGGGGCGGCGATGGAGAAGGGGGAGGTGGGGACTTGTAGACATATGGAGGCGGTGGAGAGGGTGAAGGTGGTGGTGGAGACTTGTAGACATAAGGGGGAGGTGGTGACGGCGATGGTGGTGGTGGTGATTTGTAGAGATAAGGTGGGGGTGGAGAAGAATAGTAATATGGCTCCGGTTTATCAGCCACTACATTTGTAGCCACGAAGCATACAATGGCAGCAAAAGCAAGCTGAGGCCAAACATGCCTCTCCATTTTGGGCACCATGAAGGTGGCGCCACCAATTTTACCACCACTCTCTTTGCTTCAAAGAGGGTACCACTAATCTTCTCTCTCTTTCTTCGGTTTGTGTTTCTTGAGTGATTTAGTGCTCTCTCTATACCTTTTATAGTGTTATGCCCCCACCTACTGTTTCTCAAGGCAACTATACTATCATTTATCCAACCTGGCCAAACCGTGTTTTCTTCTATTTTATTTACGAACCCCATTACAGTAATTTGATAGTTTCATATGTGTTTGATTTATTTCTTAGAATGTATTGCTATTGGAATTTTTTTAATTTAGTGTGAACTGGATTTGTACTGAATTGGTCTCATTATTAGCAATTGTTAGGTGAGGTGAGGTATGTCTTTTGTTCATGTGACCACGGCTTCATGACTTGGAATTTTTCTCCTTTGAGAGTTAAACATTAAATATTAGAACCTTGAAAGCTTCTTCAAATAAACGTGGGAGGAAGCTTCTCTTTTGATAAACCTATTAAAAAAAATATTCAAAAAATGAGAATATAGTTGTTGAAGATGGAATGAACACGAGAAGACGTCAAATCCGTAACTTTGTCCCTATTGCATTGACCATTAATGGGGTCACATTTACATGTTGAAGGGCTATTTTCAGTGATGGCGGCCTTAAAATTTTTTCACAGTTGAGATTAAATAACAAGCAAATGGTGCTTTGTTATCCTCCCTTCGGAAGAAAAATATGTAAGGTTATTTCCAACTTTCTTAAATTAAGGAAAAAAGAATGGAAAAAGCATAAGGTTGCAACTTTAAAATATAGAATTAAGGGTGCACCTCAAGAATCCATCGGAAAACATTGTTTTATTGTTGAAAAACCCTCCACTTGATCATTTCAACATCGAGATGTATAAGTATAGGAAAAAAAAAGGATTTTGAGTTCCAAAAATAATGCATCTTGCAATATATTATCTAGACCGTCCATTTTCAAGATTCTCATATGTTTATAGATCTACTTGATTTTAACTATTTTTTGTGTTTAAAATTTTATAATTAAAAATAAAAATAGATTTTAAGATATTTTTACTCCCAAATTACATGTAATGATAAAATTTGGAGGTGTGTCTTAATTGGATTGTTTAAGGTTGCAACCTTATAGAAACCAAACCCAAAAAGAATATTGCTGATTTGATTCAGAAACACCCAAGTTGGGTCATGATCGGGAGGTGGGTTCGAGTTCGAGGAACCTTTGAATTGCTCGGAGTCTCCCTTGTTTGTGGCTTTTTAATTTCTTTGTTGATGCCATTCCGATCCAACCGGGGAGTTGGATAAGGCAAATCAGAATCGATCCCTAGCAATTAAGGCCCGATTCCTACTTTTTAGTCACTGTTTGATGAAGCCGACTTGGGCCATTAAGTCTACAATTAGTAGGTTCAACTTTTGAGTCCCTTGCTTTATCAATGTTATCTGGATCAGACTGGCAATTGAATTGGTGAGGTGGTTTCGTCCAATCGAAATCGGTCTTATTGCCGATCAAACTAATTTGATCGAATTTTAAAAACATAAAAATGAATAAATAAGAGTTTAATAATGTGTAATATGTCATAAAAAATTTGTCCATTTTGTTTAGCTAGTCAAACATGCCAAATTTGGTCGAGGAGTGCCTACAACATATCAAATTCTGGTTTTGACTCTTTTTTTTTTACTAAATCTCGTTTTTGTTTTAAACTAGACTGACCAAAACGCTGGACAACTATTCACTTAGTGGGATTGCTAATCTGTTCCAATCCTAATAACTAATGGATTTAATTTCTTTTCCTTACTTTGGATCAAAATGAATCGTCCATTCAGTCACCACCTCATTTCTGCGAATCAAAATGCCCCTGGTGTGAAGGGAAATCGCAAAAATGATCGTGCCTCTAAAATGAATATTGTTTCCTGCGGGCTGGACCGCATGACTACATATGCGGTCCAAAAAGTGTAAAGCATCCATCTTAACGATAGATGCAAGGAGGCATTCCATTTTAAAACAATGGAAACTAACGGTCCAAATGTTTTCTTACTAGAATTATTATTTTTAGTTTTCAAATTTTTTTTATTTTTTCATATTTATGATCTCCATTTAGAAATTACATGTCTTCAATAATTAAGTTAAAAAATCCATCTCAAAAATAGATTTATTTAAAAAGCTCACATTTCTACATATACGGGCTTGGCCGCATAAAAACCGGATCCCCTCTAAAATGCCTATCTTAAATACCTAAAATGCCCCATGCAGGCCGACGACATCCAAGTGCTTGGCACTGAGGTCTCCTCTGTCAAATTCTCGTTCCTGCCAATCATTCAGCTTGAAGCTAATAAAATATTAAATTAAATTAAATGATAACCAATAAAATAAAATAATAGTCACAATAAATAAGTAAAAACATGTGCATGGACCCATGTCAAGGACCATGCATGTTGATCAATGTCCAAACAAAGATCAGGAGGATTAACTTCCATTTTTCACGTATGGGTGAGATCCCATTTTCGATTTAATATTTTATTTTGTTGTTGGCACATGTATTATATGAAAAAAAGAGAGCAAATGCATAGATGCAATTGTTTTAAGGGTGCAGTTGGCATGCGGATGCATCCATAGCTGTAGAGGTAAGGTGAACTTTCAAAATTTATGATGGTATATAATTTTGATGTAAAATGTTTTTAGGATTATCACAAAATCTATTTTTATATATTATTATAAAATTTTAAATTTCAAAAATGGTTAAAATCAAGTAGATCTATAAACATATGAAATTCTTGAAAATAGATGGTGTAGATAATATGTTGTAAAATACACTATTTTTTAGACTTCAAATCTTTTTATTTTTCATGTTCATACATCTCGATGTCGAGATGATCAATCAAAGGGTTTCTCAACATTAAAACTACATTTTCCGATAGATTTTTGAGGTGCATCCGTAGTTCAACATTATAAGGTTGCATCCTTATATAAACTTTTCCTTTTTATAAAAGTTTTCTAAGACATATACTTGGAACCAATGGTTCAAAAAGCGGATCGGTGACCCGGATCGAGTACCTCAAAAACCGATTTGGATCGGCGAATCGGCGATCTGGATCGGGAATTAGGTGAATCGGTCAGATTAAAGCTTAAAAAAAATCCGAAAAAATTATTAAAATTCATTATAAATATTGTTTTTTAAGAATTCAATAAAAAATGAGGGTACTCCATTAAGAATTTTCATTTCTTTGCATGAATATGGGAATATTGATATGTTCTTTCCCTGCATGAACTACTATTTACCATTTAATTTATTTCACACAAAACGATAAACATAGAATTATCATGGAATAAGTATATCAACATACATGGACGACAATAAAGTATACAATTAATAACATATGATCTAAAAACAAAATGACAGACGACGATGTTCTTCTTCTTGGTCACGCTGGTGCCATTGATTGAATTCGTTTGACAATTCATTGATTCGATCTAAAAACGAATCATCGATATTAGCAGGCATCTGACTATATCCAAATCCCTGAGTGTTAGTGTTCTGTTGTGTTCTCAATCCAAAATCCCCGAAGCTTGTTCATCCTTCATGCTCACCTACACTGTCGTGCTCATGCCTACCCTGATGTTGTTGGGACTCGATATGTGAATAATATGGCTGGGATAGGGTGGCCTCGGAATCATCATCTCTCTCATTAGAAATATAATTCAGTTTTGCATTAGAATTTAGAAATATAATAACATGTATGTTTTTTGCATAAATATTCTATCAACATGCAATTTTTTCAGCAAAAACTTTAACAATAAAAATTAAAAATATAGTTTAATACCTCATGATAATCAAAACCTGGTCACTATTTTCACATCTTTTCAAAAAATCACGATTTTTTTTAAAAAATCGATCATGTACTAAAAAAAAAAAACAAATAAAAATAATTCTTCACAAAGCCACCTAACATCAGTCATTCCAACTCAAAAATGCATTAACAACAAATTAAAAAAATACAGTTTTGCATTAAAAATATAATAACATGTATTTTTTTGCATAAATAATCTATCAACATACAATTTTTTCAACATAAACTTTGACAAAAAAAAATAAAAATATGGTTTAATACCTCATGATAATCAAAACCTTGTCACGATTTTCACATCTTTTCGAAAAATCATCATTTTTTAAAAAATTCGATTTTGGATAAAAAAAAAAAAAAAACTACAGCAAATTTTCAAAAAATTAGATCATGGATTACAAAAAAAAATGCGATCGTGGATTACAAAAAAAAAACCACAAATTTTCAAAAAATTCAATCATGGATTACAAAAAATTCAATCATGGATTACAAAAAATTCGATCAAGGATTACAAAAAAATCGATCATGGATTACAAAAAATTTGATCATGGAATACAGAAAATTCAACCATGGATTACAAAAAATTCGATCATGGTTTCCAAAAACGAAAAAAAATAAACAATAAATTCGATCATGGATTACAAAAAAATAAAAATAAAAAACAATTTTTCAAAAAATTCGATCATGGATTACAAAAAAAAAAAAAAACAATTCGATCTTGGATTGCCAAAAAAAAAAAAATTCGATTATGGATTACAAAAAAATTCGATCATGGATTACAAAAAAAATTCGATCATGGATTACCAAAAAAAAAATAATATGTTCTTCACAGAGCCACTTTACATCAGTCATTTTAACTCAAAAATCCACCTCCAAACGAATAAATTACATCCAATTGAGTACAGTTTTTGATAAACAACAATATAAGGAATCAAAACCCTAAATTGTAAACATGTTATCATCAATAAATCAAATCAAATAGATTAAATTGAGCAAAAAAAAAAAAACGCAGTTCTTCACAGACAACAGTCATTGAATCTAAAAACTGAAGCTCAAATTAAATAAATCAAATCAAATTGAATACATCTGATTACAAACAAGACTATAACGATTAAAAACTCTAGAAATCTAACACATTATTTGTAATATATAGTGAACAAAAAATCGAAAGGCGGAAAAAAAAAAAAAACAACAGAAATTTTTTTTCACAGACATCACTGTGTTCATCTAAAAACTCAAGCTGTAATTGAGCAAATTAAATAAAATTGAATATGTTAAATGATAAAAGACATAATAAAGATTAAAAACCCTATAAATGTAACTCATTATTTTCAAAATATACAGTGAAATTGATCATATGGCGGAAAAAAAAAAAAAACCCCAAAGTTCTTACCTGGTTTCGTGAACCCGAGCCTTCAATCTCCAAATTACTCTGTTTTTCTCAACGATTATCACAAATTCGTAACAGAATTTTTTGATGAACAACTTTACGATCAAAATGCCTACAAATTTTCACAGATTCATGCCCTATTTGGCATGAAACACAAAGAAAGGCGGAAACCCTAAAAACTCAACTTTCATGATCCAAAAACACAAAATTTCTCTACCATTTAATCCATGAAAAGGCTGAAAAAAGCTGCGTAAAGCCTGCATATTCAATCACATGGCAAAAAAAACAAGAAAAATGATAAAAAAAAATGACAAATTTTGAAGAATCCCATGAAGAACACTGTGCAGCCCGTGTTCTTCAAGGGACTCGCCGATTCCGTACAATGAATTGGCGAGTCACTGTACAGAATCGCCTGGTTCTCTCTGGAACCGGGCGATTCCGTGTAATTTGCCCGAATCGGCACGTCTAGTGCCGATTCCCGAGTCGAACCGGGCGAGTCCAGTTCGACTCGACGTTTTTTAAATCACTGCTTGGGACTATTGCTAAAGGGTGGAATGGCCAAAAGAGAATAAGGTTCTACTCTAGATCCTTAGATTTCAAATTAAACAATGAAAGATATATGGAGGTCACAATTACTTATAACCATCCTATGTGAACACTGATGATTTGGGTATGTCACAAAGTCCGAGAAAAAAACTTGTGTAAATTGGTATTCTATTCAAGAACTAAAGTGAAAAATAAGGAAAAACTCAAACAACGTTAAGGTGATTTAGAGGATCTGGACTCCAATTTAAATTGGAAAAAGAAATTGGGAAGTTTTGTTACCTAAGGAAACGTCCAACTGCAATTGGATTTTCTTGAATAATCATAGGAAAAAAAATAAACAATGATAAAAAATAATCAACATAAAGAAACAATAATGGCATGAAATAAAAGTCAAAATGTTTCTAAACTCGGCTCGGGCCTTAGATTGGGCTCTGGCTAAGGCCTCCGAGTAGTCAACATCACATTAATTTCCCCTTTTTTTTTTTTCAGCTCCATTGGATCGGCAGCTAAGGAGCTTTGGCATGAGACATGAACATTGAACATGGTTGAAAGTAACATGATACTGAAAAAGAATCATTCATTAGATTATTATTGTTAGTTTTGTTCAAAATTAACCATGAATTTCATTACCTCAAAGCCAAATACAAAGAAAAGTTACTAGAAGGATGAGACGAATGATTATTGTATTATTAATCAATATCTAATGAGAAAAGATGAGATATTGATTAATAATGCAAGATTTGTCCCTAAAGTCGCATGGCAAGCCGATTTCAGCTTGGATATATTAGATGTACCTTGTACGGGTTTGATCTATATTAAATATTGGGAAAAGTTTATATAGAATTGAGGCTCTAAAAAATCCAATTGGAGCCTACCACAAAAATTTCCCTAGAAGATGTTGTTTTGGTGCTCAAATATTCTCAAATTGATCATCTCCCCATCAAGATGCATGGACATGAGAAAAAATTAGATTTCAAGTTTTGGAAATAGTGTATTTTATAACTCATTTTTTGACCGTCAATTTTCAAGATTTTCAAGTTTTCATATACCTCTCGATCTACACTATTTATGAAGCATTAAACTTTATAAATAAAAATGAAAATATAGTTTAAGGCTATCAAAAAAATTTCCAATATTGAAACTACATTTCTCGATACTATTTGAAGGTAGGCTCTAATTTGATTGTTTAGAGCCTGGGCTCTATACAAACCCTTAAATATTAAACCTTTCTTTGTGAAGTAAGTTTTTCTTGTTTTGGTTAAATGATACTTGCAGCTCGAATAATCATCTTCAAAAGATTTCATGCTCTCGAGGGAGCACACTTTCCATTTACTCGCTTGGACAAAAATTTGAATTATGAGTTTTTAACACTTAGATCTCACCTTTTAAATATTTTTTGGAGTTCCTAAAATAGTCTTACACTAGTAGCCCAAGGGAGTTAATACACAGTATACTCCCTCAGGAGCAAGAAATCACTCGACTATTATTTGAAAGAGGGAGTGTAGAGCATGCTCCCTCGGGATAACATTATACACTTACACCTCTTGGGTGAAAAACTTACTTATGATTATTCTCTCCATCTGATAAATTGGGATACACATTAGAATCACTACTAGATGAGTGAGTTTACAAAAAATAAATTTGGATTTTGAGCTTCTATGCACTTTTTTCTGACCGTCCATGTATTGGATGGTCTCGGACCTTTCTTTCTTAGTGTATGAACTTTGTTCCACCTTAGGGCACTTGGGGTCCTAACTAGGCAGGATTTTTACCGAGGGTGCATGTACCTGCGCGAGCATAGAACCTTTTGGCACGATAAAACTACACCCAAACACATGTATAAGTTAATAATGGGCAGGACTAATTTTGTAGGGTTATAATCAAACGTATCTCTTTTTATGAAAAAACTCCAAACATATTCAAATTCATTGAAATCGACGCCTCTACCCACCTTACAGTTTCTATCTCTATCAAAAATGCCATTTACGATTCTATTAGAACCGTGATACTCCAAGGGCTGCTTGATGTTTGAAGGACTTTATGGGATGCATCACAAGTGATGTTTATCATGACATTGTTAGTTTTGTGATACTCATTAACATCAATAATGAGTAGCACTGCGCTAGACACTCACTAATATATAATGAGTATAATACTCATTATTCAATAATTTTTAAAAAGAACTCCATATATGTAATATGAATAGTAAGTATCACGGCATTAATGATGCCTTAATACTTGCTATTCAATATTTATTGACTAATGAACTCATTATACATTAGTGAATTCAAAACACTATTACTGCCGTAATACATACTATGCTACTGTCACGATACTAACAATGTCATAATAAGCATCACTAGTAGTGTCGTGATGCCTCATGTGACCATCAAGAGCCCCATGGAATGTCGTGGTTTTATATCACATGAATGCATATGGATGTAGATTTCAAAAAATTTAAGTATGTGTTTTTTATAATTATATAAAATCGATACTAGTAAATAATATGACACTAACAATGTCGTAATAAGCATCACCGCACTAATAGTATTGTGATGCCTCGTGGCCATCAAAAAGCCCTAGGAACATCACAATCCTAATAAAATTGTAAGGATATTTTAGAAAAAAATATAAACCATCACATAAAATGGGCATGAACATAGATTTCAAAAAATTTAGGAATGTTTCAAATTTTTGAAAAAAATGGATTTTTTTTAGTTACCCAATTTTTTAAAACCCAAATCGTCAGGTGATCTGGCCATTGGTTGTACCAATCCTGATTAGCTCAATCAAGCCATCTGGATCGGCTGAATTTGCAATCCTATGAAATGAAGAGAAAATAAATTTAAAACAAAAAAAACCTAGAGATGACGAAATAAATAAATAAATCAGGGAAAGAATTTAAAACTTTACAGACTAATCCCAAAATATCATAATTACATATGGGTCCCAAAATACATCCCAAAATACATCCTACATCCATACCATATTAAACTATCGTAATTGCATCCTACATCCATACCATATTAAACTATCGTAATTACATCCTACATCCACAACATATTAAACTATCGTAGTTACATCCACACCATATTAAACTATCGTAGTTACATCCTACACCCATACCATATTAAACTATCGTACATCCATACCATATTAAACTATCTTAATTACATCCTACATCCACACCATATTAAACTATCGTAGTTACATCCACACCATATTAAACTATCGTAATTACATCCTACACCCATACCATATTAAATTATCGTAATTACATCCTACACCCATACCATATTAAATTATCGTAATTACATCCTACACCCATACCATATTAAAATAACATAATTACGGCCTGGTCCCAAAATATGGGAAATTTATGCAAAGGTTCACCTACCTAATGTTATAAACATCGGACATGTGCTTTTTTAAAAAGCACCGCTCACCGTTTTTTATTTTTTCCATGTTTTCTCCAAAGTCTAGTTAGAATGTCGGACTGAATTTCTCTCTTTTTTTTCTTTTTTTTTTTTTTTTTTTGTGGGGTAGGATATCCGATATTTCAAGCATCCGATGGCCCTCGATATAGGATATTCGGCATTTGAAATATTGGACAGTGTTGATTGTATCTTAAACAATTGTCCAATATTTACGAATGTCCAACTATATTATCTTGGTCAGTTAGACATTAATAAAATCACACTTTGTTCAAAATATGGTCCGATATTACAAATATCAAACCGTAAATTTGATATATTTCACTCTAAGCAAGTGGACATTCAAACCAGTTCCCAGAGCAAGATGGAATTAGGGATTCAAATGGGTCCTCTTCCTCTCTTGAAGCAAGCCGGAGCTCACTTCCAAAGCACCAAATCTCCGTTATCGTCAATCAGGTATGTTGTTGAAGAATTTTTATTTTTTTTTAATGTTTTTTAAAACTTTGAATTCTAACCCACAAAAAGAAAATATGTGCACATTACCATCGATCAGATTACTTTGCTCCTTTTTTGTTTTAATTATTGCTGTGGTTTTTTATGATATTAAACAGATTATCATTATTGTTATATTTAAATTGGACGGTCCATATCCTTTTTATTTTTTTTTGAATCAGTAACAACTTTATTTCATAACGTGCGACCCAAATACATCAATCAAGAGACCAAAAAGGCCAAAAACAAAATTACAGCATAATCAAACTTGTTCAAGTCTTCCACTTTAGTTCTTGTTTAGAATACCAATTTACTTATTTTCTTTCTTTTTTTTTTCTTTTTTTTTTTTTCAAAACAACAATTTGAAATCTGAGGCTCCAAACTAGAACCTCTCTTTTGCCTGTCCCATCCCCTTTAGAAATAGTCCCAAATGACAAATATGTCTCGGAAAACTTCCTTTAAATAGGGGTGTGGTTTCTATAAGGTTGCGACTTTAAACAATCCAATTAATATATTATCTACACCATTCATTTATAATATATTATCTACACCATTCATTTTCAAGATTTTCATATGTTTATAGATCTACTTGATTTTAACCAATTTTGAAATTTAAAATTTTATAATTAGATATAAAAATAGATTTTGAGAAAATCCTAAGAACATTTTACATCAAAATTATATACCATGATAAAATTTGAAGGTGCACCTTATCTCTACACCTACGGATGCATACGTCTGCAAACTACACCCTTCTTTTAAAATCTATTTTCATATTTGATTATAAAATTTTAAACTCCAAAAATGGTTATATGAAAATCTTGAAAATAGACGGTCTCGATAATGTGTTGTAAGATGCACTATTTTTGGGATTCAAAATCTTTTTTTTTTTCATATTCATACATCTCGATGTTGAGATGATCAATTATAGGGTTTTTCAACTGTAAAACAACATTTCCGATGGATTTTTGAGGCGCATAGGTAATTCTACATTTTAAGGTTGCAACCTTATATAATTTTTTTTCCTTTAAATAAAGGCTTCTTTATCTTTTACTCAATTATTTGTTAGGTTTTTCCCATTTAATACATGTGCCGACAAAAAAAATAAAATATAAAGTCCAAATTGGAATCTCCCCCATATGTGAAAAATTGAAGTGTTTGGAGTCCTAAAGATTAGAATATTAATCAATGGGTCTACTTAAATCTTGATAAGTTAATGCTCCTACTCTTTGTTTGAACATAGATCAACATGGATGATTCTTGACTTAGGTTCATCTCTTTACTTATTTATTATTACTATTATTTTTATTTTATTATTATTACATGTTCTTTACTTATTTATTATTATTATTATTATTATTTTATTATTATTATTATTATTTTATTTAATATTTTATTAACCTTAAGCTCATTGATAGGCAGGAACGCGTCTTTGACAAAGTAGACCTCACCGCCAAGCACTTGGAAGTCGGCCTGCTAGGGCATTTTAGGTATTTAAGAAATGTATTTTAGAGTTTGGAACAATTTCCCAGTTTTCCTCTACAGTAGGGGCATTTGGGTTCATATATATGGGGTGGTGACCGGATGGACGGTTCATTTTGATCCAACGTAAATGAGGCAAAGAAATCCTATCCATCCATAGAGAGTAAGGGAGATAAAAATCGAATCTACTAATTCCAGACTTAATTGCCCATGCCGGGTCAATTCCGGCTCGATAGACTGAAAAATAGGAATTGGGCCTTAAATCAACTGCGCTCAATCCTAATTTGACAATGTAAGTCTCGGGTCGGGTTGGGTCAGATCGAATTTATTTATACATAGAAGTTAAAAAGATATGAACATGGCAGAACCATCTCGAACTAGAACCCAGCTCCCGATCCTGAGCAAATGTCGGTGTTTCTGAATCAGATCGGCAATCTTTAATTGAATTTTATGTTTTTTTGGGGGAAAAGTTCGAAATAGGCATTTGTATAGAGAGGGTAATATAGCACCCCTTCCCCTTGCTTTTCATTTGATATCGATTGTGACCAATTCCAAGGCCGCCCCTTGAATGAAAATAGCCCTTCAACATGTAAATGTGACCCAATTTAATGCCCAATGCAATGAGGACAAAGTAGGGATTGACTTCTTCTAATTATCATTTCATCTTCAACGACCATGTACAAATCCAGTTCACACCAAATAAAAAACTCCAATAGCAATGCATTCTTAAAAATAAAATAAAACGCATATGAAACTATCAAATTACTGTAATGGGGTTTGTAAATAAAATGGAAAAAACACGGTTTGGCCAGGTTGGATAAATGATAATATATTTCCCTCGGGAAAGTAGAGGTTGGGGGGCTAGCACTATAAAAGGGACTCATAGAGAGCACTAAAGCACTCAAGAAAAACAAACTAAAGAAAGAGAGAGAAGATCAGTGCTACCCTCTTTGAAGCAAAGAGAGTGGTGGTAAAATTGGTGGCGCCACCTTCATGGTGCCCAAAATGGAGAGGCATTTTTGGCCTCAGCTAGCCTTTGCGGCCATTGTATGCTTCCTGGCAACAAATGTAGTGGCTAAAAAGCCGGAGCCATATTATTATTATTATTATTCTCCACCCCCACCTTACCTATACACATCACCACCACCACCATCGCCGTCACCACCTCCTCCTTATGTCTACAACTCTCCACCACCTCCATATGTCTACAACTCTCCACCTCCCCCTTCTCCATCGCCGCCACCTCCTTATGCGTACAAGTCTCCACCACCACCTTCACCGTCTCCGCCACCTCCTTATGTCTATAAGTCACCTCCCCCACCATCACCATCACTGCCACCTCCATATATCTACAAGTCGCCACCGCCACCTTCGCCATCTCCACCTCCTCCTTACATCTATAAGTCACCACCACCACCTTCACCGTCACCCCCACCTCCATATGTCTACAAATCTCCTCCACCGCCATCACCATCACCACCACCTCCTTACGTGTACAAGTCACCACCTCCCCCTTCACCTTCACCACCTCCTCCATATGTCTACAAGTCTCCACCACCACCTTCACCATCACCACCCCCTCCTTATGTCTATAAGTCACCACCACCACCATCGCCATCACCGCCACCTCCTTACATCTACAAATCACCTCCACCACCATCACCATCACCATCACCACCTCCTCCATATGTATACAAATCTCCTCCTCCATCTTCTCCATCACCACCACCTCCTTATGTCTACAAGTCTCCTCCCCCACCATCTCCATCTCCTCCTCCTCCTTACGTGTACAAATCTCCCCCACCACCTTCACCTTCTCCACCACCTCCTTATGTATATAAGTCTCCACCACCACCATCGCCATCGCCACCTCCTCCATATGTATACAAGTCTCCACCTCCACCATCACCATCTCCACCACCCCCATATGTATACAAATCTCCACCTCCACCATCGCCATCTCCTCCACCTCCATATGTTTATAAGTCTCCACCACCACCATCTCCTTCACCACCTCCTCCTTATGTCTACAAGTCTCCCCCACCACCATCACCTTCACCACCACCTCCATATGTCTATAAGTCTCCTCCTCCTCCATCACCAACGCCTCCACCTCCGTATGTCTACAAGTCACCACCTCCTTACATTTACAAGTCCCCGCCACCACCCTCACCATCATCACCTAGTCCATATGTATACAAGTCTCCACCCCCACCGTCGCCATCTCCACCACCTCCATATGTCTATAAGTCTCCACCACCACCATCTCCATCACCACCCCCTCCCTATGTCTACAAGTCTCCCCCACCACCATCACCTTCACCACCACCTCCTTATATTTATAAATCTCCTCCACCTCCATCGCCATCACCACCGCCTCCTTATATCTACAAGTCTCCACCTCCCCCTTCACCATCTCCACCACCTCCTTACATTTACAAGTCCCCTCCACCACCATCACCATCGCCACCTCCTCCTTATGTCTACAAGTCTCCACCACCCCCATCACCATCCCCTCCTCCTCCCTATGTCTACAAGTCTCCTCCACCACCCTCTAAATCACCCCCAGATCCATATTACTACAAATCTCCACCACCACCAACCACTGTCTACTAGTTGAAGTCACGACAATGCTTTGCAGTCAATTATGGAAGGGAACATTGGATGCATTCTCTTTTCAAGATTGCTTTATTTACATGCATTCCCCTGACCTTTTTTTTTTCTTTTCTTTTTATTATACCTTCTCACAATTTTTTCAGGTTTTTTCCAGATTATTGAAATAATGGACACCAATTGAAGTTCGAGTTGATTATTTCGATTCGGGAATAATGAGGATTGGAGAAAGATCTTCTTGAGATCTAAAGAAATATACATACTACTGGAATTTGTTAAAGGATTTGGTCCATGAGGCCACATGATTGTTTTTACTTTCATGGCTCTTATAGGCCACGCACTTCCTACTTCATTCTCAATAAATCTAGTTGAATTATTTTTTCATTAATGAAATTGATGCTCTTATTTGTGTGCATTGCTATGTTTCTATATTTTGGGATTTGTCCAGACAAAAATCGTATAGAGTCAACTCGTCTACTCTATAATGGGAAATAGTGTGGTTGGGCTACGAAGAATTTCAATACCTCACTGTCTTTAACCAAAAAAAAAAAAGAACAAGAAGAAGAAGAAATAAAGAAAAAGGATAGAAAGAGGAATCCATCACCTCAATATTGGAGAATGTAACCAAAATTATTTCAAAACTCAAAAGCATATATCCTCTCAAGATACCTTGCACCCCAATATTCTCAATCTATTTTATGGCACGTTTGGTTCACATGAATTTTTTTCTAGAAAACATCTTCACATGAAAAAATTCTTTCATTTGGTTAAGTAGGGGAATTTTTTCATACCTATTGGTCTTACTATATCTTTTCACACCAATTGACAACTAATTGATGTATAAATATTCTCACATTTAACCACATGAGAGAAATTTTTCATGTGAAAATATTTTTTAGAAAGCAAATTTACGCAAACCAAACAAGCCATAAAACAAAGCCCTCAACTTACCTCATTTTACTCTCACTTCTTATTCACATGCCATAAACCTCCCCATGGTCCATTCATATACTAGAGTACAGTATGTTCCAGGAGGAGCAAACTATATGCACCCATAATTATTGGCTACACTGGTGAAAGCAGTTTGAGCTAGATGAAACTATGTTTAAAGGCATATGAATATGAAGTGAGTATATATGTTTTATTATTTTCCATAGGGTTGACAATGTTATATTTTGCTCTCACTTCTTATTCACCTACTTTTATTGCGTATGGGTTGATCATGCTACATCCCAAAAATTTGGGGTCCTAAAAATATTCCTAGACTATGTTTTCCCAGTGGAGTCAATGGACAATATACTCCCTGGGAAGCATGAAATCCTTTGACAATTTGAGCATCAAGAATCATTTGCGCAAGGCATGAAAAACTTACTTTTCTAAAGAAATGTTTTAACCGAAAATGGTTCGATAGTATGCATCCCGATCAAAATAAGTAAAGCCTCACTTCATAACTCATAAGAAAATTGTAATTCAAGTGTTGAAAAACCTTTAATCAATCTTCTTTGCTTGACCATTATGGTTGTGCAAAAAAGTTAGGATTTCACATTTTAAAAATGGTGTATATTACAACAAATCACCTCGACTATCCATTTCGCCTTAAAAACAAGTATTCACATATCATCAAAATCAGTATATTTTTTTAGTTTCAAATTTAAAAATAAGTGTTCACAGATCATCGAGATCTATATATTTTTTTAGTTTCAAATTTTATTGTCAATGTTGAAAATTAATTTTAGAGATATCATGAACATTTACGATGTCGAAAGTTCTTTTCATGTGAGGATTTGAGGTGAGGTTTTATTTTCTTTTCATAAAGCCTAGACCCTCTAGAAATTTCATCCATGTTTAATATACATCAAACATGTACAAGGTACACCTAATACATCCAACATGAAATGAGCATGCCAAGAAACTTGAGGGGCAAATATTTTTTGGAAGAAGTTTAGGACTAAACAAGGCATTATTGATTTTAAAATTGGTATATTGTATTATTAATCAATATCTAATTAATGATTCTTAGTCGATATCATTTTAATTTCAACTTCATGTTCCTACTCAATATGGATCGCTCACTACAAAGTTCATTGCCAGCCGAGCCACCGGAAACAAAAGGAAAATGCATTATGCGAGCCCTGCCCTCCAACCAAAAGAAAATAAGAGTTTAGAGCATGCTCCCTCGGGATATCATTATACACTTACTCCTCTTGTGTGAAAGACCTTTCTATGAGTATTGTCTCCATCTATACCCTTTCTTATTATTATTAGTATTATTATTATTATTATTATTATTCTTACTATTATTATTATTATCAAACCTGGAGACCTAATAATTAACTAATTTAATCCATACATGAAGAATTCCTATTTGGGGTAATATTGATTTTTTGAAAAATTACGTAAATATCTGTTTTAATTTCCATCATTACCAAAATACGGAATACTTTTTATTATTACTCATATGTCCTTTTTTGGACTTCATAACAACTTTTTTTTTAAAAAAAAACAAAACTACCCATTTTCGGTTTTTGAAAAGCTGAAAATTTTAAAATTTTGGTTTTTCAAGAATCGAAAACTTTAAAATTTTGGTTTTTCAAGAATCGAAAACTTTAAAATTTTGGTTTTTCAAAAACCGAATTTTTTTATTTATCCGGTTTTTTAAAAACCGAGAAAACAAACCCTACTGAAAATGGACATATTTACACGTTTTGGTAATAGCGAAAACTAAAACGGACATATTTATGTATTTTGGTAATAACTAAAACTAAAACGGACATATTTACGTATTTTGGTACTAACGGATATTTTGGGGGTAATATTGATTTTTTAACAAAAATCTAATAGGTCATCCATAATAGATCAAGCAAGAAGAATGGATTTGTAAGTTAATAACGATTTTATAGCGATTTCATTATACTATTTTTTAACAAAAATCTAATAGGTCATCCGTAATAGATGAAGCAAGAACAATGGATTTGTAGGTTAATAATGGTTTTATAGCGATTTCATTATGCTATTATTTATGTTTCCTAATTAAGTCTGTCCAGAAAAACCTCTTCTGTCCAAGCTCCTTATATACGAAATACATTTCTTAGGATCAATTGGATTTGTAAGTTAAGGTTATATGCATCAAGTTGGATTTGTTTAGGCTTTAGAGAGAAGGAACTGCAGTACATACATGAGAGCTTGGAGTAAAGTATGAGGAAAGATTTGCTTCAATTGTTAATATCAATATTAATTTCCTGAATCATATATTCTAAATTAAGAACAACATGTGGATTGAATATCCCAAATTCCATGGTAAACCATTCTACAAAATAATTTGTCGTCAATCATTAATCAAATGCGCAATGAAGGTACCATATTACCAATGTATAGTTCTTTAGGCTACAAAAATAATAAGAGACTTTTCTTTACATATAAACTTTTTTTTTTTAATGATTGACATGGTCGTGCCACAATTGGGATGCAATTTCTTCTCGCAGTTGTCCTCCTTCGACATGGTCCTCATTGCTTTGAGTTGCTAATGGATCCCACATGGTCGGATAGCCCCCATCCACAATATAATATTTTCATATTTTCATGTATAAGTTAGACAAAAATGGTCAATTACTTAAACGGAAAAGTTTATATAGAGCTGAGGCGCTAAACAATCAAATTTGAGCCTACCTCAAAAATTTCACTAGAAGATGTTGTTTTGATGCCCAAATATGTTTAAATTGATCATCTCGACATCAAGATGCGTAAACATGAGAACAAAATGGATTTCAAGTTTTGGAAACAGTGTATTTTGTAACGCATTTTTCGACGGTCAATTTTCAAGATTTTCAAGTTTTCATAGATCAATCGATCTACACTATTTTTGAAGCTTTAAACTTTATAAATAAATATAAAAATATATTTTAAAGCCATCGCAAAAATTTCCAATAATTTAACGATATTTCTCGATACTATTCGAAAGTAGACTCTAATTTGATTGTTTAGGGCCTAGGCTCTATACAAACCACTCCCTTACTTAAATACTATCCTGCAATACATAAAAGTTACAAAATTGAGCTACCTTCAGGCATTTTTAATCGATTGGTCTCCCTTTCCAAAGCATCGTATAAGGGTTTGGAGTCCGATGCAGATCCTTCCTATCTAGCAAGTATATACTGGAATTGCAAATTGAAGCCCACTGCAGCTATCACATTTTGGGATAATACACCCTTTCTATTATGAAATTGTCTAGGCATATGGCTCTTAAGCCACACTGGGATATGTGTTTCATTAATTGTGTATATGCAATCCTAATAGAAAAAACAATGAATTTTTTAGTTATTGCAATGAAGATTTCCTGTTAAAGTTATGGCTACCAATTTTGCAATGAATTCTAAAATTGAGTACCATTGGTTACTTTGAAATACGGGTCATATCTTTAATTATCAGCTATGTGAGCTGGTGTCTGTTTTTGGAGGCTGTATAAACAATTTTCTTATAGCCAACACAACACTTAGTACTTTATTGAAATAATGACTAATGTAATCAGGAGTGTCCAACTCTAAAGACAAAATTTATAGACGGTGCACAATGATAGAATGATCAACAACAACAACAATATATATACAAAATATTAGTCACTTTACCCATCAAATTAGCACCGTTGGGATGGAGGTGCTCTAAGCATTAAATAAAGATAAAATAGAGATCCTCTAATATTTACCTATGGGGGTAGAAATATGTATTTCTTTAAAGTGCTTAATTTATATGAGGACTGCCCCGTCAAGAATTGTATGCCGCATAGAAAAATATGCCAAAAAGATTAAAAAAAAATGGCCACAGAATAAATCAGTCTCCTGTTTCCATGCGATTTGTTTACAAAAAAAAATTAACACCCAATAAGACTCAACGACAAAATCGTTTCCTGTTTGCAAAATAGTTTTTAAAGTTATCGGCAGGAAATAACGAAAAGGAAAAATTGAAGAGAAGATTATTTAGTGGGAGAGAGCCTTGTAAAAATATCAATCACCGTTTTTCCTTTTCTAAAATAACAAGTTTCTCTAGGTGAATAAAGCAATTTGATGCATATGTTGAACCTCGTTGATATTTATATAACCAGCAAGAAAAAAATGAAATAAATATAACCAGCAAGAAAAAAAAAAAACTCATATAATTTAAATTTTTTAAATATTACATCACAAATGATCCTCAGAGAACTATAAGTCCAGATCACTGACCCAACACGCCGAATCATCAAATTCTTGAACAGAACCGAGTGATTATATGAATACCAAATAAATTTTTCGAAACCATATGGGAATCGGCCTGAGTACCTACCAAACCAGACCCTAATTAGCAATTCACAATTCAAATAGGTGTTCTTTCCATACCCTGCTTAAAGTTTATACTGTGAGGATTGCCAGCCACAATGTATCAGCTAGTTCAAAATAAGACCCCCGCGCAATAAATCATACATGAGGACTAGATATCAAATATCATTAAAACTCATGTAGAAGTACCAAGAAAAACAACATGGTCATAATAATCCTTTATCGGCAATATAAATTTTGCTCATGTACATTAGGAATTTAAAATGTATGGGCACGAGTTGCTCATGTATGGGCACGAGTTGCTTTTGATATCCTGAAACTAGATGGGTTTTCTCCTGCGGAACAACAAATAATAATGGGAAGGTTAAAGGCATCTGAATCAGAAGTGAGAGCAAAGTTGAGGGCTTACCTTTAGAGAGATTGAGAATATTGGGGTATTAGGAACCTTGATATGACATATGCTTTTGAGTTTTGAAATAATTTTGATTACATTCTCCAATACTGAGGTGATCGATTCAGGATTCCTCATTTTCTTCGTTTTTGCCTTTTTTTCTTTTTTATTTTTTGGTTAAAATAAAGTGAATGATTGAAATTCTACAGAGCCCAACCACACTAATGCCCTTTATAGAGTAGAATAATTCATTTTATACGATTTTTGTCTAGATAAACCTTAAAATATCGAACTTAGAAATTCACACATATAAGAGAACCAAATGCATTAATAAAAAAATAATACAACCAGTTTATTGAGAATGAAAGTGTGGCCCAATAGAGCCATCAAAATAAAAACATTCATATGGCCTCAAGGACCAAATCGTTTAATAAATTCCAGTAGTATGCATATTTCTTTGGATCTCAAGAAAATCCTTCTTCAATCCTCATTATTGCCTAATCGAAATGGCCAACTCAAACTTCAATTGGTGTTCATTATTTCAATAATCTGGTAGGAACCTGCAATTGAGAAACTTGTGAGAATGCATACTAAAAAGAAAAAAATAAAAAATAGTCAAAGGGAATGCTCGTAAATAAAATAATCTTGAAAAGACAATGAATCCAATGTTCTCTTACATAATTGATAACCAATCAGTGTTGTTACTTCAACTAGTAGACAGTTGTTGGTGGTGGTGGAGATTCGTAGTAATAAGGTTCTGGGGGTGATTTAGAGGGTGGTGGAGGAGACTTGTAGAAATAAGGAGGCGGTGGTGATGGCGATGGAGGTGGAGGAGATTTATAAACATAAGGAGGTGGTGGTGAAGGTGATGGTGGTGGGGGAGACTTGTAGACATAAGGAGGAGGTGGTGAAGGAGATGGTGGTGGTGGAGACTTATAAACATATGGAGGTGGAGGAGATGGCGATGGTGGAGGTGGAGATTTGTATACATATGGGGGTGGTGGAGATGGTGATGGTGGAGGTGGAGACTTGTATACATATGGAGGAGGTGGCGATGGCGATGGTGGTGGTGGAGACTTATATACATAAGGAGGTGGTGGAGAAGGTGAAGGTGGTGGGGGAGATTTATACACATAAGGAGGAGGAGGAGATGGAGATGGTGGGGGAGGAGACTTGTAGACATAAGGAGGTGGTGGTGATGGTGAAGGTGGAGGAGGAGATTTGTATACATATGGAGGAGGTGGTGATGGTGATGGTGGTGGAGGTGATTTGTAGATGTAAGGAGGTGGCGGTGATGGCGATGGTGGTGGTGGTGACTTATAGACATAAGGAGGGGGTGGTGATGGTGAAGGTGGGGGTGGAGACTTGTAGACATATGGAGGAGGTGGTGAAGGCGATGGGGGAGGTGGTGACTTGTACACGTAAGGAGGTGGTGGTGATGGTGATGGTGGTGGAGGAGATTTGTAGACATATGGAGGTGGGGGTGATGGTGAAGGTGGTGGTGGTGACTTATAGACATAAGGAGGAGGTGGAGATGGCGAAGGTGGCGGCGGCGACTTGTAGATATACGGAGGTGGCGGTGATGGTGATGGTGGTGGAGGAGACTTATAGACATAAGGAGGTGGCGGAGATGGTGAAGGTGGGGGTGGAGACTTGTAGACATATGGAGGAGGTGGTGAAGGCGATGGGGGAGGTGGTGACTTGTACACGTAAGGAGGTGGTGGTGATGGTGATGGTGGTGGAGGAGATTTGTAGACATATGGAGGTGGGGGTGATGGTGAAGGTGGTGGTGGTGACTTATAGACATAAGGAGGAGGTGGAGATGACGAAGGTGGCGGCGGCGACTTGTAGATATACGGAGGTGGCGGTGATGGTGATGGTGGTGGAGGAGACTTATAGACATAAGGAGGTGGCGGAGATGGTGAAGGTGGTGGTGGAGACTTGTACACATATGGAGGTGGCGGCGATGGAGAAGGGGGAGGTGGGGACTTGTAGACATATGGAGGAGGTGGAGATGGTGAAGGTGGTGGTGGAGACTTGTAGACATAAGGAGGAGGTGGTGACGGCGATGGTGGTGGTGGTGATTCGTAGAGGTAAGGTGGGGGTGGAGAAGAATAGTAATATGGCTCCGGTTTATCAGCCACTACATTTGTAGCCAGGAAGCATACAATGGCCGCAAAGGTCAGCTGAGGCAAAAAATGCCTCTCCATTTTGGGCACCATGAAGGTGGCGCCACCAATTTTAGCACTCTCTTTGCTTCAAAGAGTGCACAACTAATCTTCTCTCTCTTTCTTTGTTTTGTGTTTCTTGAGTGCTTCAGTGCTCTCTCTAGCCCCTTTTATAGTGTTAGGCCCCCACCTACTGCTTCTCAAGGCAACTATACTATCATTTATACAACCTGGACAAACCGTGTTTTCTTCTACATTATTTTCAAACCCCAATACAGTAATTTGATAGTTTCACATGCGTTTGATGTCATTTTTACAATGCATTGCCATTGGAATTTTTTTATTTGGTGTGAACTGGATTTGTCCTTTTTCTACTATGAATTGGTCTCCTTATTACCAATTGTTAGGTTAGGTATGTCTTTTGTTCATATGACTACGTCTGCATGACTTTAATCTCCTTTGAGTTTAAACATTAAATATTAGAGCTTCTTCAAATAAACGTGGGAGGAAGTTTCCCATTGGTCAAAAACTAAGTAAAAAAGTATTAAAAAAAATGGTAACATGGTCGTTGAAGATGAAATGATTAGTAGAAGAAGTCAATTCCTGCTTTTGTCCCCATTGCATTGGCCATTAATTGGGTCACATTTACATGTTGAAGGGCTATTTTCATTAAGGGGCGGCTTTGGAAATTGGTCACAGTTGATATATTCAAAAAAAGTAAGTGGTGCTTTTTTACCCTCTCTGTACCATTTTTAATTCTCTTAAAAAAAAAAAAAAAAAACCATAATGTTCAAACTGAGATGATCGATTAATTTTTCAACACTTCAATTGCAATTTTGATGAGTTCTGAGGTGAGGCTTTATTTATTTTGAGAGGGCTGCAGCCCTATCAAACCATTTTCCTTTCCTAAATGCCCCTCGCATGCCCAGCTCCAAGTGCTTGGCAGTGAGGTCTCCTTTGTCAAAGACGCGTTGCTGCCTGTCATTCAGCTTAAGGTTAATAAAATACTAAATAAAACAAAAATGGTAGTAATAATGAATAAGTAAAGAACATGTGGCCTGTTGATTTATGTTTAAACAAAGATTAGGAACAGTAACTTATCAAGATTTAAGTAGACCCATTGATTAATATTCTAATCTGAGTACGGATGGTCATGGCTTTGCGGTTTCCAATCCTTTAGACAATTGTATGGTGCACTATTTACTTGAGGTTTGTTTCAGGAAATAGAGTGAGTTGTAACCACCAATTTCCACTCGAAAACTGTAGACGGTTTGAAAACTACCCAAATGCAGTTTCATGAGAGCCCATCTTTTACTCATAGCCAAAAATTTGACCTACAAAATCGGACATTCTCTAATTTCAATACCTTCAAGATTTCGCAGAAAATTTCTAATTAAAAATCAAAGCCACAAAGTGAAAACCCTGCATTATCAACTTCTTATTTGAAGATTCTAGTTAAAAAAATAATTCAATATTGATCAGAAAAGCAAGATTTTACCTATATCAAAAGCAACCCGTTTGAAGAATGTGCTCAAATATCAGTAAAAATAAAATAAAATAACATAAAATTTCAACAAAATATTTGACCTATTAAGAGAAACAACTTAAACTTCAAGACCAACTTTGAAGAGCTAACAAATTTTCTCGAATTGCAAATGTTGTATGTATAGGGGATATTGAGCAAGAGTGAGAGGGATGAGTAGCAAGGAGAGAGAGAGAGATGTCATTGCGTATTTCCAAAGAGAGTGCGGTCAAACAGGAGTGGAAGAGAGGGTAGAGGAGGATCAAAGAGAGAAGGGGAAATATATAAGTTGGGGACAAAAGATAAGATATAGATGGTACGACAAAAAAATAAGAATCCGATTTGGATCCTTTTTTACAGTACTTGAAAATTTTTGGAAATGAGGAAAACCAATAACAAAAGGAGAACCAATTCCTAAAAAACCTGAAAAGTATTTTTTAAAGATGGTAGTTAAACATTATTCTTTATTACCAAGTTTAAGTACACAAAAAATATATTAAAATTTTACTTAAAACATACCTGTAAAATCTACACACACCAGGTAAGAATGGATTATGATACATAATAATCCACCAGTGAAAAATATTCTCAAACATATTTATCTTTTTTTCTTTTTTTTGTATCTTTTTTAATATTTCTTTATTTTCACTGATTTTTTTAATAATAAAAAAATGCATAGAATATTTTTGAATAAATTGATAGTCTTCTATTCTCATCACACGTATCTAAGAACTCCAATATTGCAAAAGCATGTAATTGGTTACTTGATCGCTTGTGTATATCAATTTACCGTTACATTTTACGTATTATTTACATGAATGCTTGTTACGTACTTATGTACTCTCTATTGGATTTTTAGGAGGTTATTTATGTGATTGTTTATTTCATTTCTACATGCAACGTACATAATCCCACTAGTATACCACAAAAGAATGAGTTGAACGGAGATTTTTCTTTGAATATTAATTTGGGATATGGGAAAATGGAAATCTGTCATGTTGCTACCCGGCCATCTCCTTGTGGAGCCAATTCTCAGAAATTAAAAAGCTTTTTGTTAAAAATATTTTTATGTATTACTATGTTCTAAACCATTGTATATTACTCAGAATAAATGCATAGAAACCACACCCATTCAAAATAAGGTGTATTTCAAAACTATGTTGAAAGATGAAGTTTTGGGGTCAGACATCCTTTGGATTGTATGAAAATCTATTTCACTCTTAATTATGAAATTTAAAGTGTTAAAAGGTGCAGACTAAGAAGATTTATAAACAATTAAAAATCTTGAATCTGGATACTATGTTTCAAGATGTAGTATTTTTGTAGCTTAAAATATTTTTTCTTAATATCCATAGATCGCAAGGTATTTGAGGTTCTTCTAACATCAAAAAACTTTTTCCAATAGGTTTGATTGAGGGTACGACCCTTGATAGAGCAATACAACATAACAAAATTCATGTAGCTTACTCCAAATAGTTGGAATAAAGTTATGATAATGATGAGATGATGGATGATGTGAACTTATTCCTCCTCTCAGTATCGCTTCTCTTTGATTGACCTTCATTAATCATCCGTTGGAGGTAACGGTCAAATTACTTTATGAGACTTATATAATGTCGGAAACAGCATACGACAATTGGGTCCATAGCTCAGTGGTAGAGCATTTGACTGCAGATCAAGAGGTCACCGGTTCGAACCCGGTTGGGCCCTTTTGTTTTTTTATACTTTGATATTTTTTCTTTTGTGCCTATTGTTGGTCCTTGATAAAACTTCGATCATTGCGTAAAATAACTTATACGCCATTGTTATGATATTTCCCTCCTTTGAAAAAAATAATTTTCCCAAATTGTTATCCACAAATCTAACTGCTGTAAGTTTCCCATTTGATTTTCAGGCTAAATTCTCATTTGGGTTTATTTGAAATTTTTTAGGGATCAATTTCATCTTAATAAGAACGAATATTTAATTTTTTAAATTTCTACTCCCTATTTGAACTTTTTGTAAAGTGAATATTTAATTTTTATAAATTTCTACTTCCCATTTTAACTTTTTGTAAAGGGTGCCAGTTAGTAGACGGCACCTTCAAATAGTGTTGAAAAATGTGGTTTTAATACTGGAAATCTTTGTGATGGCCTTAAAACATACTTTTATTTTTAATTATAAAATTTAAAGCTTTAAAAATAGTGTTAATCGAATAGATATATGAAAACTTGAAAATATTGAAAATTGAGGATCCAAAAATGTGTCATTGATATCTCTCTCCTTCGGAAAAATATAATTCTCCCAAATTATTATCCACAAATCTCACTGCTGTAAGTTTCCCATTTGATTTTCAGGCCAAATTATCATTTGGGTTTATTTGAAATTTTCCAGGGATCGATTTCATCTTAATAAGCACGAATATTTAATTTTTTAAATTTCTAAAACTTGTTGTAAACAGTTCAGTTTGTATAGAGCCGAGGCTCTGAACAATCAACGTAGAGCGCCCCTTCAAATAGTATTAAGAAATGTGGTTTTAATATTGAAAATCCTTGTGATAGCCTTAAAATATATTTTTATTTTTAATTATAAAATTTAAAGCTTCTAAAACAGTCTAGATTGAGCAGATCTATGAAAACTTGGAAATCTTGAAAATTGATGGTCCAAAAATGCGTTACACGATGCACTATTTTCAAAACTCGAAATCCTTTTTTTTTCTAACGTCCATGCATCTTGATGTCGAGAGGATCGATTTGAGGATATTTGGGCATCAAAACAACCTCTTTTAGTGAAATTTTTGAGGTGGGCTCTAATTTGATTGTTTAGAGCCTCGGCTCCATATAAACTTTCTCGTTTTGTAAAAAAGTGTTGTTTGTATAGAGCTGAGGCTCTAAACAATCAATGTAAAACCCACCTTCAAATAGTGCCAAGAAATGTGATTTCAATAATGGAAATCTCAATGATACCATTAAAATATATTTTCATCTTTAATTATAAAATTTAAAGCTTCAAAAATAGTGTAGATAAAGCATATCTATGAAATCTTGAAAATCTTGAAAATTGATGGTCCAAAATTATTTTACAAGATGTACTATTTCGAAAACTTGAAATCCATTTTTTTCTCATGTCCAGGTGCCAAGATGATTAATTTGAGGATATTTGGGCACAGTGATTCAAAAAGCTGATTGCCCAGCTCCTAGGCGGTCCAGAAGGCCTGGGCGCATCGCCCAAGCCTAGGCGGCCTATCTGAGCGGTCAATCCTTGGGTGGCCGCCTAGGCGGCCACCAGCCTAGGAGCGGAAAAACCATTTGGTGATGGAATTTTTTGCCTTTTTTTTTTTTTTTTTTTTTTTTTTTTAAAGGACCAAAAATTAGGGTTTTAGGTTCACTTGAAACCTAAAACTTGTTAGAGCCAAATTTAAAGAGACAAAGCCCCCCAAAAAACTAGATTGTAGTGAATTTTTTATGATCGAATCGTTACTCAAAGTTAACAAAAATTGATCAAAACATCACCCATTGGTATTATATTTACTTTTTAATGTTTTACAAAGTTATTAGGTTTTTAGACGATTTTAAGTATTTAGAAGCATCTTTGATGTGGAAGTTTGAAGATTGATCAATCAAACTCAAAGGAAGTGATTTTTTTTATTGCTTTAATTATTTGTATTATTGTTTAGATCAGTGTTTTAAAAATCGGCAAGTCGAACCGGGCGCCCGGTTCGACTCAGGATTCGGCACAGCCCGTGCCGGTTCCAATACAAAACCGGAAACCGCCTGGTTCTAGAAGAACCGCCGGTTCCAATCCGGTTCTGCCCGGCTCAGCCGGTTCCCTCCCTGCATGCGTACGACATGCACGTGCAGGCGTGCGACACGCACATGCAGGCATGCAACACGCACGTGCGACACGTGTGAGGTTACCCCAATATTTCTACATAAACATTTTAATTTATATTACGTAGGTATTTATATACCAAAGTGGAATACCCATCTTTCGATGTGGGATAATTCCCAAACATCATTAAATGAAAAGGGAATTTATATATATTCTATTAATCATCAAGTTACAACCACATATGGTGAGATGGCGCTGTGGTTAAGACCTTTGCTTCTTCATGTGACCTCTCAAGGTCGAGTCCCCCTGTGGGCGTTATTTCTTTATGTTGTATAGTTTTTGTTGTATATATTGTATAAATATTTTTGTAAATAATATAAAAAGCATAAAAAATGAAAAATAAAAAAGTTAATTTTTTGTATAGCAGTTAATTTTTGTTATATATAGTGGTATAATTATTTTTTTTAAATAATATGAAAGGCATAAAAAAATAAAACATAAAAAGTTTATTCTATTTGAAATCTCCATCTTTCTACTAACAATCTTTTTCACTAAATTTATTATAGAAACCTAAAAAAATAAATTTTTGAAAAATTGAAGTGTTATTTCCAAAATTTGTACGCATTTTATTTAAGTTTTACATTGATAACCAAATATTTTATTTTATTTATTAATTTTTACATTATAAATCATGTAATGTACTATTTTTCTTACAGTTGTCAATGATACATTTTAAATTAGATAATATTATAAAATATTTTTAATTTATTATTATTTGTCTAATAAAATAATTATAAAATGTAAACTAATAATTATAATTTCAGTATATAATATTATAATTAGTTAGATTTTAATAATTTTGGATTATAGTTAGTTAGGCTGTAATAATTTGGATTTTTTTAGCGAATTAGGGTTTTTCGTCAAAACGAGATTTTAATGGCTATTTTTTCATTGATTAGTCTACTCTTTATAATAGTCCATGTATAATTATATATTTTATCTATGATAATTCTATGATTTTTCTTTCATGTGATGTAAATTTAATGGTTAACATAAGTTTATACAGGGAAAGAGCATCTCAATATTCACAAATTGATGAAAAAAATGAAAGTTAATAATGTAGTACCTTTATTTTTTATTGGATTCCTAAAAAACAATATTTATAATGAATTTTAATAATTTTTTCGGATTTTTTTGAAGCTTTAATCCGACCGATTCAGTCGATCCGGATCGGTTTTTGAGATGCCCGATCCAGGTCACCGATCCGCTTTTTAAACCATTGGTTTAGATATCTTCTTCAGGATCTAATAAGAATGGTGATCCCAATTGGAAATATGGCTATAACCCAAATGCTAATGATAAAAATTGTATCAGATGCAAATTTTGTGAAAAATAATACAAAAGGGGGCATCAACTGATTCAAGAAACATCTTGCCAGTATCAGGGGGGATGTTGCCCCATGTAAAAAGACTCCTGATGTTGTTAAAGAGGAAATAAAGAATTTTTTGAACATGGTGAAAATGAAAAAAATGAGAGAATTGCCTCTATAGCAGATATTAGGTCTGAGGTTCAAGTCAATTTTGATGATGATGATAGTGACGAGGAAAGGATTGGGGAGGAATGTCAAGAGCTTGAGCAATCTATTATTAGGGGAAAGGGGAAGGGAGTTGTAATTGCTTTTGGTTCTGTGATTAAGAAGCCTCGGGTTAAAGGCCTTATGCATAGTTTTTTACCTCGGCCTGAACCTGAGGTTGCAGGAGAGAAAAAAAAGAAAGAAAACAAACCACCATTGAAAATAGAATCAATAAGGAAGATAGAGATATAATTGTGTATTATCTTGCTACATGGTTTTATGAGGCGGGCATTCCTTTCAATACCGTTCGCTTAAGTAGCTTCTATCGATAGAGGCAGTTGGCCAATTTAGCCCTAGGATGAAACTCCCGACCCCATATGAGCTTTCAGAGCCTTTTTTAAAAAGACAATGAGTGTCACAAAGGAAGTTGTAGAACTTAAGAATGATGCATGAGCTCAATATGGGTATAACTGATGGTTGGAGTGATAGGAAGAGAATAAGTCAGATGAATTTGCTTGTGAATTGTCCTGTAAGGACTGTTTTTTTGAGGTTTATTGATGCATCTGATCATATCCTTGATGCCCATTACATATTTCAAGCGATAGAGAAGGGAATCAAGGAGGTTGGGGAGCATCTTGTTGTACAGGTTGTCACAGACAATGCTACTCCTAATGTTGCTGCATCTAATTTGTTGCGCATACCTTATCCTAGAATCTTTTAGACACCATGTGTAGCACATTGTATAGACTTCATGTTTGAGGCTCTTGACAGTTTAACCGAGATAACAAGTGCAGTGAAGAAGGCCAAGTTAGTTATAAATTTCATTTATAGCCACCATCTCACCCTCAGCATGACGTGTACCTTTACAAAGAAGAAAGAGATTGTGAGGGCTGGGGTCATGACATTTACGATCTGATACTTATATCTAGATAGCATACATTTGAGGAGAATGCAGTTGAAGCAAGTGTTTACCTCGAATGAGTGGAGAGCATGCAAATGGTCTGAGGATCAGGTTGGGAAAAAGGTGAGAGTTATTATCCTTTCTAAAGTTTTTTTGCGAGGGGTGAAGGGCACTCTTAAGGTATTTTTTCCTCTTATCAAAGTCCTTCGCATGGTTGATAGTGACAAGCCTTCTATGGGCTATATATATGATGCTATGGAGAAATGCAAAAGAGAGATAGCCCAAAATTTCAATGATAAATAAACCCGCTACATGCCTGTTTAGGAGATTGTTGATGAGAAGTGGGATAGGCAATTACATCGGCCATTGCATGCAATTGGTTATTTTTTGAATCCAACTTTGTTTTATTTTGACAAGGATATACAAACAAACGACACAATTATAAATGGATTTAATGAGTGTGTAGAGGTGCTAGTCCCTGAACTTGAAATGTAGAATATTATATGCGCTGATGAGCTGATAAATTACAAATTCTCATTGAAGTCTTTTGGGACACCAATGGCGATGAGGCAAGGGACCAAAACTAGACCAGGTATTAATAATATTCTTAAGTTCATCTTTCATCAAGTTCAAGTAATCAAGTAATTCTATTATTTATTTATAATTTTTTTCTCTATATTTGCAGCCCATTAATAGAGCCAACATGGATGTAGTTCTCCAAATTTACAAAAGTTGGTCATTCGGATATTATAACAACTTCTTCGTCCGGTTGTGAGCGTAATTGGAGTACTTTTGAAGGAGTAAAGCCATAAGGGTAATTTCTATAATTTTATAAATAATACATGAACCATAGATATTAGATTTTTCATTTGATTTCGTCAAATTTACACACAAAAAATGAACAGGCTTGAATCAAAGAGGCTCAATGGCCTAACTTATGGCAAGTACAATCGATTCTTGAAGGACAAGTTTGCTAACAGAGATAAGAGAGACCATATCAGATCAAAAAATATGGATCATTCTATGAAGTGGTTAGTTGATGATGATGAGGTCGATGGGCATGAAAGATTGACATGGGACATGGTCATGGATGCTTCAAGGACATCAACTGACCCTCCTAGGGTCACTAAATCATTTGCACAGAGAATAAGGATGGAGGAAGGAAGGAAGAAGAGGCTGATTCAGAAGAGACGGATGAGGACAGGGACGACCAATATGTCAAGGAGAATGACGACTCCGTCGACTCCGATGAATATAATGCCAATGCAGCTGACCCAAGATTTTCTAATGATGAATGAATGATGATTGATGAATGTTGATTGTTAAATAATAACTAATTATTAAACTTTGAAGTTAAACTTTGTTTGAAATATTGTGTATTGATTATTGAACTATTGAATATTCTTTTGAGTCTTCAAGTATTACTTTCATAGTTTTATAATTCAATTTGTTTTCTTCCTCATGGTAGTGTACTGCTAAATGCCATAATCTTTATTTGGATTCAACTGGACGGCCAGGTTCTAGGCTCCCGCTTAAGTGCTGGGCGGCTTGGACCCCCTAGGCCGCCCAAGACCCACCTAGTGCTTTTTAAAACCATGTTTGGGCATCAAAACAACCTCTTTTAGTGTAATTTTTAAAGCCTAGGCTCTATGTAAAAAATTCCAAAACAACCTCTTTTATTTCCAAAACTTGAAATCATTCGAAATTGTTATGTAAAAAATTCAAATGAGCTCCTCGTCTCTATAGTGCCACTGTTACCATCGCTATCACCGCATCACTACCACACTACCACTCCATTACCACCACCACCACAAATGCGCCTCTTAGACATCACCACCACCACATAGCAGCCCCACTTCACCACCACCACTGCCTAGCTGCCCCACTTCACCACCACTACCACTGTTTTGCTACCACCCCAACACCATGACCGTCACACTCCTGCTGCTGGTATCATTACTAATACCACCACTACACCCACTCCACCACCATTATATCATACCACGACCACCACCGCACCAGCTCACGACATCAATACATCATAGCTCAAGTGAACACCCCCATAGAATTAATGGAAATTGACCAAATTATCATTTGTTCTACTGTAATTTGACAGAATCTTGACATCAAATAGTGCCTTACTAGTATTTTTCAAAATTATTTAGCCCTAATTAAGAGGTGCACATGCAACATTAAGGTAGATAGTACTTTACTAAGAGATTTAGATTGGGGAATGCCCGGCACAGACCTTACAGAAAGTATATAGGGTAGCATGACCCTTAATTCAATTTCAAGTATATATGTTCCTATATTCTCTCTCTTTGATCCAAATATAATTCAACAATAAAATAAAGAAATGTCTACAAAACGACCATCTATCTTTTGTACATGAAAGTTACAATCATTCTTGTCCTTCAAATTTTAAAATGAGTGGTTGCATGAGTATCATTGACTAGACATAAAATTCCAAAACTAAAAAATCTCAAACTTCATGACTCACTCCAAGCTATCCAATTTGACATCTAATGAGTGAGAATGATTGTGACTTCCATATACCAAAAATAAATGGTCTCTTTATAGAAAATGTGTAAAAATAATATGCCCCAATAGAAAGCCTCTCATCTCTATTTCATTTCCTCCATTTTTGAAAAAGAGACTCCCTATGTTCTAAGAACTTATCTTTGATTTACCCATAAGAGAGTTATCATTCAGGCTCTTTCAATGTCAACATTCCATATAGAACTTAGTACAAACAAGTTAAAAAGTCGAGGTTAAGTGGATATTATCTCTAATCACACCTGCAAGTATGAGCATCCCACCAGTGAGAATCCAATCATGAAAAATACATACAAATTTCCAAGCACTTAACATCAACAATAGGGAGAGAGGCTCTTGGCTCAGCGCTTAGGTGCTCAGGCCACAACTCCAGACAAGAGGGAGAGTGGGGATTTCGTTGAGGCCCACTGAGACAATCCCCGAGTTAAACCCTGACCATCCATCATGGTAACAGATGCTACATGGGTATGTGATGTATTATATACAATACCTCATTGGATTAGGGTATTACTTCTACTGTAGTGGCTTGCTTGGTATTCCCATCAGTTATTCTCAGTAGCGTGCATCATACACTGAGCTTGGCTTGATAGTTTGCACTTGCAAAAGGTTTTGTGAATTCATCAGCACATGCCATTCGAATCCTCTCCGGAGTGGCTGGATTGTCTAGTGGGAACCAGCCATGGTGCCCAGACTCTTTCCGAGCTGCTGTGATAGCATCTTTAATGGCAAAAAATACAGAGGATGCTAGGAAAAAAGGCGGTTCTCCGACTGCTTTAGATGAATGTATGGCCCTCTTATTTCGTGCATCCTAAATAACAACAAAGAGGCTATTAGCACACAACTTTACGTGTCAATAATGTTCAAGATATATGCCACTTCAAAGAGATAGTGCTCTCTCTTTTAAATTACTATCAGCATCATTGCGTCACGAATAGAATGAGAACCGCCACAAAGGAAGGAAAACAAAATCAAGTGTAGATAGGTCCCCTTTCAGAAATGATAGTGCTAGCCATTACAGTAAAATCCTCTCTTACTATTAACATGATGACGAACGAAAGTATATATAAGAGACATGGGATACTTGAGGAAATCAATGAACAATTCAGTTGATTCGATTATTTCCACATTAGGTGGGTCAGGCAACAGCATAATTAGCAACACACAAGCAAAGAGGGAATACCTTCAAAAGTGAGACCTTAAACTTCTGAGGGATATCATTCAAGGAAGGAATCTTGTAAGCCCCTGGCCCACGAGTTTGGAGGTGGCCAGATCTAATCCATTTGTGATCAGGGTCACCCCATTTCAGCTCTTCCAAGGCAACCCAACCCAAACCCTGAATGAAGGCCCCCTCAATCTATCAAACGGATCAAGATCAAATCAGCATCCTTTAAAACAAATTCTAATAAATATCTACCAGGAAAAAATGAATCATAATCTAATGGGTTGTGATATACTTTCCCAAAGATCATGTTTATTTGGTTATAATTGTATAATCCAGAAATAATAATACCTCATGTTCTTCATAGGTTCTTCTCATGCTTCATTTACTTTTGATTATAGAATATGAATTATACCCAAAATTATATTTGAATGAAAAAGCTCTAGATATATGTTTTATCAAAAGCGGGAAACTGTTAATTTTCCTTGAAGCAACTGTAGTTCTAACTTTGAGAGAAATGCACTACTTGAATAGTGATAGGTTCTCTGAGAAGAGGACAAATAGGTTCCTTAGAGGAAGATAGTGTGCTCCTTACAACTAAGAACATGAATTACTTTTGCTTTTCAAGTAAATACAAGGACATGAGTTACATCTCATTCTTTGAAAAGCAAACTGAAAAGCTGAAAAAGGAAATGCAGTTAACGTCTTTTAGAATGGGGAAAAATGATATTTGGCTAATGGTATTCTTAGATTTACGATGCCATTGTATAAGTAATCATGCAAACTATCCAGATATGCTCCAAGAATTTCTGCATAAAGATAAATGTCAGCAACAGCTCATTCTGCTACAACATACGGTTTTACTTAGAGGAAGCACAAGTGAGAAGATGTACTAACAGGGGCCTTTGCATCAGCATGTTAACTTATATGCATATAAACTTATGATGTGAAAGAAGCTACCTGACCAACATCAATAGCTGGATTAAGGGAAGTGCCAAGATCCATTATGATATCTGCCGACCTCGTGTGGAAATCTCCAGTTAAGGGGTCAATTTCCACCTCAGCAAATGCGGCACCATATGTAAAGTAATTGAATGGCCTCCCTTTAGCAGTGGACCAATCAAAGTTGATATCAGGAGTGATGTAAAATCCATGGGCCGAGAGGTCAATTCTTTCCATGTAGCATGCATTTGCCAACTGATTATTAAAAACAGAAAGTTAACAATCAAGCACAATCAAAACAATAAGAGTCACATATGGCATGTCTCAGCTAGCAAAATGCTTATACAAATCAGAATATATGAGCATTATCTATGATCAACAAGGCCTACGTTTTTATATGACAAATAAAAATTCAAACTAGGAAACCACAAATGAGATTTTTGACAAAGAATCTCTATGTTGGGTCAACTAGACATCGAACAGGCTGTAAGTGATACCCCGTGGCAGATCAGATATTAGAAAAGGATATGAAAGATATTCATCTATGTAAAATATGAAAGCTAACAATAAATGTTTTTTAAGAAAGTGTCTCGAGTATTTGAAGGAAATAATTATTTCTTCTCCTGTGTAGGTGGGGATAATCAAAGTTCAAGGAACAGAGTTTCTTCTGAAAGAGAGCTTAGATTGAAGAAGAGGACTAGGTTCAATCGGTGAGAGACACAAGCCTCATGAATCAGCTCTCAAGAAAAATGTCCAAACCATCACTGAACAGCGAAACTAAAAGAACCAGTACATCAGGGGTTCCTATAACACCACTCAATAACACCCATTTTTACTAGCATTATATAGGCTACAAAATATTGCATATGGATAATCTTCCAAAAAGAACCATAATAATTCTACCTTTGAATCAGGAAAAGGATTTTTTGTTACCAAGCAAATTTCAAGCTATAATGTTTTCTGAAATAAAAATTTCAAGGCTATAATTGAACCAACTGATTGTTAAGAAAAGAATCGAGATATCAAAATACCAGGGTAAACTAAAGGAGATTTTCTGAAAATCATGAACCTAGCTGCTCAAGGAATTTACTTCTTAAATATACAAAATCCATTAGTCTTAAGCTTCTATTTTTGAATTTTGATCAACAATTTTGGGTTTCTGCAACTGACATTCAATAAACTCTTATATAAAAATTCTTGCAATGCTCTGTAATCAAGCCAATTTGAAGCATACCAGAAAATTATTCACTTAGATAAGGCAATTTAACTACTTTATAGGAAAGAATTTTAGTTTTCATTGACTGTCCCTAAGTTTGACGGGATGGAACATCGCTGCAATGGAAAATATGAAACTGGGTAATTTTACCTCAGCAAAACAATCATGCTTATGTTTCAGTGCAATAGGTAGCATTCTTGACTTTATCTGCTCACAAGCATCTAATACTGCTGCTCCATAAATATCTGAACTTGCAGAAGCTGCAGTAGGTGATGCATTTGGGACCTGGCAATTCATACAAAAAGTTTACTTAGAGATAAAAGGGAAGTAAAAGGGCAAAACCACAGGAAAGAACTATTATGAACAAAACAAATGTACCCAAGCTCTTAACTATAAGCATGAGGGAACATGTTGAAAAGCAACAACAATCATCATTTTCTTATGATTACAAAACTGTAATTATGTCCATGTCAGCTTATTTGTTCTATTCATTTAGGGATACTCTAGTCCTTCACCAGAGAGAATTAGAAGGCTCAAAACCCTATGCTTTTACTCCTACTCAGGGAGTTCCTATTCAAGAACCCAATTACAACTACTTGAAATTCTTCCCTCACACACTGATTACATTTAAACTAGCAGGTAATGAGAGTTGCTAATGGGAAATACAAAATGCTATTGGTTACAGTCCTTGAGAAAAGAAATACATGTTTATTCACTTCATCCCTCATCAAAATCCCATGATCTCACAGAAACAAGGAAAAGTAAAAAGCCACCATGAATCAATTTGTCTATGATACTTGGCATCCAAGTCATTTTTTACTTTCAATTCGAAACGCATGTTAAAAGTTCGTCTTTGCACCATTTAACAACAAAAAAAATGATGACCCATAATCTTGTCTCTATAGGTAGTAAAGTTGACATTTTATTTCGCATTATGCATTCCAAGTTCACTCTCTCCCTCTCTTCCTTCTCATTTTGCTTACATCATCCAAGCTTTATCCCAATGACTTGGGGTCGGCTACATGAATCCTATAGTCGGCTACATGAATCCTATGGCTTTCATATAAATTCAGAATACAAAACTTGTTTTTTTAATAAATATTAATGCAAATATAACAATAAGATCTATAATTTCGATGGAAATTCGTATAAGGTGAAGCGCAGAATTTGGAAACCCAACATAGAAAAGGTCTACAACAACCTGTTTCATGCCTTGAGTTGAGAAAGCAATGAACTTTAGAATTGTCCTTGCTAACAGCTGCTGATGTCGTAAATGGTAGAGCAAAACTGAATATCGTATGCAACCCAAAGGTTTACAAAGAGCAAGAAAAACATTTGACCTTATCTGTACTAGTCTCTGATATAAAGACTGAACTGAGAGGAATATCAAAAGCAGAAGCAGCAATCTGAGCAACCTTTGTGTGTAGGCCTTGACCCATCTCAACACCTCCATGTGTTACTAAAACAGTACCATCAGTGTAGACTTGGACCAGGGCTCCAGCCTACACTAGGGGCAAAAAAATAAGGAGGTGAAAGCAGAAGATCAGAATGCAATAAGTACAAAAGTACAAATGATGATCTAAGTTTACACTCTACAGTATGAAAATCATGTTTCATACTCGTCAAAAATGAAAACCAAGAAAACAAAAGCAGCTCCTGTTTATATAGAGTTCCCATATATATAGAGCTATGCATAACGTATTTTAATGAAAATAGTAATAGTAGATTATAAAAAAGCAATTGTATATGAACATCTAGGTCACTAAAGGAAGGTTGAGTCAAGAGCTTCCTAAAGAAACCAATAGGTCATGATGGATCTCCAAAGAGTCTCATCTGACTAGGAAATCCTAGCAGGTTGATTCTATCTCGTTAAGACTATGGTTGTCACCAGGATAAAAAACCAATTGAGACCTTAGCTAAACACCTCACAGACTGAAAACTTTCTAACCTCTATAAAACAAATTTTGTCAGATTTTTAGGTCCACAAAACCCATTTCTTGGTAAGATTTAGAAATTCCTATTGTTCTAAGAGTGGGTAACAGCCATTTGAGCAACATCGTGTAATTATATACCATAATACCCGATTATGTGTACAAGATGCTATGGACTTAAAGGTAGTTCAAGTTGCTATCACAGACCGTCAGACCTGATTCATAAACTTTGCAGTAAAGGCGATGCCAAACTTCGTAGGAACCATTGAAACTCCACGCTTCTTCCAACGGTTTTTAAGGTTAAATTGGTCCACTGCTGCTCGAGCATCAGAAAAGTTGCAAGATGCTTTCAACTCCTCCCAAAGCTGCCTCAAGGTACAATTTTCAAGCTGCTGACCATAGTGGAGTATTGATCCCTCTTTTTGAAAATTAAGTTCCTGTAAATTTGAGAATATAAATGTTTAGTTTGAATGAAGAAGAAAATCAACACAAAAAAGGAAACACTTTGTTACAATTTTGAAACAGGCCAGATCACTGCTATATTCAAAGGGGGTTATTACATGATAGTGCCTAGGAGGCTGGCAACATATGCAGGCGCCCCAGAAACTAATACTTAGAAGCAGACACATAGAAAGTTCGATTTTCCTTAACATTCTAAGCTCACCAGTCGAGTACTTAAGACGACATACCAATTTTCTAAAAAACACAAAAAAAAAAGTCATAGTTTCAAACTTCAAACACCAAAATAGTAGGCAGACTGGTAAAATGCATTGAACCCTTAAAGTTTACCTTTTCACCCTCCATATATCAGTAGTTGAAATTATAGAATACATTTCTTAAAATATATTGGTCAGTTCATGCACTAGACTTGGGAAGGCAAAATAGTAGGGAAAATACTTTACACTGTTCAGGAACCTGTTTATAATAATAAATCATCATGTGTTTTTGGGAAACCTGCGAATCATATGCAAGTTGACTCAGCACTGTCATTTAATAGAACAAATTTTTAATATAAAAATGGAACCTACCCTTATATCTTGAGGGCTTTTCTGAAGTTCCATAGCAATTCTCTGAATCCAATTCTCAGCAATAAGCATGCCCTGTGGGCCACCAAATCCCCGAAAAGCTGTGTTGCTTGGGAAATTAGTGAAGCAAACACTCCCTCTAATACGCACATTGGGTATCTCATAAACATTGTCTGAGTGAAATATTGCACGTTCAAGGATTCCAAGGGAGAGGTCTAAAGAATTCCCTCCATTGTTGTAAATTTCGAGGTCCAAAGCCAGCAACTTTCCTTCATTTGTGCAGCCCACCTAAGAAATTTCAATAACAAGCACATGAATACCTTAAGAAGTAGCATATGAGTTTATCTTTAAACAACCAAGTATCAAATTTTACTAGAATCTTTATAGTAATGAACAGGCAACCTTATATTTTCCAAGAAAACTGTGTCTCTGGCCGGTGATCATCATGTCTACGTCTCTATCCAAAGTTAACTTCACCGGACGCTTCAAAAGGTATGATGGTACAGCAGCAGCTGCAGCTATGACAGCTGAGCGTGTCTCCTTTCCACCAAATCCTCCACCAATCCGCTTGGTCTTGCAAACAACTTTAGACATGGGAAGATTGAGAACATGAGCAACATATTTTTGGTGCTTTTGTGGGGCCTGTACATAAGGAAACAGTTACAGAGAATTTTCAGCATAAAAATCACATGTATTAGTACAAATGAAATAACTGTGAGTGTATAAGTACATGATCCACATTCTATACGATACACTGACAAGGCATCCACCACCCATATTTCAGACAATCCGACGAGATGAACCATAATTCTGCCTAGTTGTTAATCTCTGAACCATGGATAATCTCCACCTTCTGTCATGAGAATATGCAATTGATGCCCCAATTGCATATTCGCATGGCATACCTATTGTGTATGTTATACTTTCCCATACAAATACAGACACATAGACAAAACATTTCCCTTTGATTAGCACGGGAACTAAACCTCCAACATAGAGGTTGAGATGAGCTTCATGCAACTAGTCTTAAAGGGACATAAACGACGTGAATTAACAAAGCATGTGCACTAACTAAACAGGAAATAGCTCATCAATCGTATGCGTTCAATTGATGATAGAAGAACAGACTTAGCATACATGTTCATGCACCCACCAACACATAGAAGTGGATACATGTGAACTTATTTTGATTCTCTCAAGCACACATATGTTCCTTCATAGCATTTGTTCAAAGAAATACGAATAAGATGAACATACAGTAACAAACTTGAAGTACCACAGTTACCAAAAGAAACTACATACATACTTGGGTCGAGGATATCATGTGAACTTCGTTTCCTCCATCCACTGTCCATATTAGACTGCATTGTGTTTCCAAGTAGAAATGCTCTTGGCCTCCTACTTGCACCTCACCTTCAATAATTTTATCACAGATGCCACCACCAAAGCAGCCCTCTACATCTCCTTTTTGAAGAAACCTCTCTGTACCTGGATGGAAACTTCTGACCTCAAGAGCATCCCTTATGGATAAAACTGCAGGAAGCTCTTCATACTCAATCTTTACCTTTCGGGAAGCTAACATAGCATTTTCATGTGTATCTGCCACAATAATCCCAATAACCTGTTTCAAAAAGTTCATCACATATTTATCCAAAAGCAATAAAATCCTGAATGCTTCCCCAAATTTATTTGGAAGAAACTAATACCTTTGATTGGACAATCATAGTACAGATAGGTAAGGCAATCAAATGACAAATAGAAGAAGGAACCATATAATATAATCCAATGAACTAAGGCGACCTAGAGTGAATGAGTCATCACCAACCAATGAAATGATGAATATGACAGATAGAGACCAGTACCCAACAGAATATCACATGACCCCAATGGTGGGTCCCACTCTGTCACCATCAATGTGCATCATTTCATTGGATGGTAAAGGGACCAATGGTCTATGGCTTTTCCATATTTCACTGGAGTATATAGCACTTTCCTGTATATCAAGCAGTGTTCGCAAAATCGAACCGGAACGGTTAACCGGACATGGGGCTGGGAGCAGTTGGAACAAGAACCGGACTAACCAGGGCAGTTAACTTGACTAACCGGTCAAGTAGATTTTTTTATTTTTTTTAAATGGGTCAAAAACCCCCAAAAAAAATTAAAAAAAAATCATAAAAATAGAAAAACTTAGATTAATTGTATAATATCTTATTACATACATTTATCTTACAAAAAAAATAATTGAAACATCTTTTTATATAAATTAATATTTGAATACTATGGTCCTATAAATGATCCCAAGCAGGCCACATAAATCTTTTTGTTCCTAGAATGAAATCTGATAATAAGTTTATCACACCTTACCACAAATGTAGGAGATGCTTATTACTAAAAATATATAAGCACACATATATGTTTACGCACTCCAGTTTCAAGTTTTACAACACTTCAAAATACTGCTAACCATAATTAGAAACAATGGAAAAGAAATTGATCCACCAACTTTCACATGTCCATCTAGAAAAGACAAGATGTCACAAGGTAGAGAGGCCGATACATATAAGTTTTGCCATATTACTCAAAACAATATATTTTTATCAAAATAAATAATTTTATCAAAAAACATTATTTTATTAAGAAAAACAAAAAACACTTCCCATATTCATTTAGTAAGAAAAATATTTTTTTTTTGAAAGATTTCTCAAAAGCTCCTAAAATTGAGCAACATTTCAAGCAAGAAACGACTCTCAATGTTCAGATAATCAAACAAATCAATACACAAGCACTGTAAAGGTTTCGATCACCCTTTCAAATGCACCAAAATTCATAAAAAAATATTCGGTATTTTTTATTTAATTGAAAAATCATGGAAAATTCAAATATGTGAAATCGTGCAAGAAACAAATTCATATAAAAATAGTTAATCTATAATAAATAAGCATACCTATTTTATGTGATAGATGAAGCCTTGATGATCAAAATACAAAAATCAATTTGTTAAAAATCAATCCAAAATCTATTTTTTTGGATCGAACATAAGTTCTTCTAGCAGCAGCTTTTTGGGCCAAAATTAACCCCCAATATTTTGGTATTTGAACAAATTGAAAGAGGCATATGGTAGATGATTCTATTAGGATTAAAAACCCTCAAATTTCAGAAAAAACCATTGGCTATTGAAGATGGTATTGATGAAATGGCGGAAATTTCAAAAGGTGTGAAATTCCGCCATTTCAATCCACAAAATCTCTTGATTTTTCAATCTTTGATTCGAATTAGCTTGTTCTAAGACAATAAATAGTGTTTTACATCCATAAAGCATGAAAAACACCAAAAAATGGCAAGAAAAAGAATAAAAAATGCTAGAAAAAATCCATCTATGAATTCTTGCATCAAATAACGGTTTCAATTGAAAATAACGGGCGTTATTTTAACTATACCGTTATTTATCTATAAAACCCGTTATATCCACGAACCGGTCCGGTTAGCAAGAAAACCAAGCCGGTTTGACCAAAAGCACAGCTGGTTCGACCCCTAACTGGCTGGTTTTGGGCCTGAAATTTTATGGGGTTGTACCCTAGGCTAGGAGATCCCCAAAACCACCCCTAACCGGACTCAGAACCTTCGCGGTTTCGAGCTAACCAGCCGGTTCCAGTTCTAACCGGCTGGTTTTTCTAACAATGATATCAAGCACCAGTACCTGACCCACACTAGTGACAATTTCTGAAGCAAACAGCTCCTCATCATGAATAACTGGCCCGATTTTATTGTCTCCAGGAACATCTTTGGCAAGGAATAATCCTTCAAAGCCTGGTGTAGACCTTGCTCCTGAATCATCAATGGAAATTATGCGGGCATGAGCGTTCATGCTCAGTATCAAAGCAGCATATAAGCAATTTGGAGGAGTCAATGTGTCATCAGCATATTCTGCCTCCCCGCTAACCTGCAAACAATTAGAATATCACATATTTAACTATGCTTTCCATACATTTAGCATCAAAAAAATCATATGAGAGAGAGAGAGGATGTCAATAACTCTCTTATCTTTGATTTCTAATAAAGATTTCAGATACTTAAATCATAGAGAGACAATAAGAAAAAAAGAATTTTTAAATGAAAACATACCTGAAGTTTAGATGAAATATGTGGAACTGGAAGACCCACAGCTGTTCCATGGATATCGACTTTATAGTTTTGGATTCCAGTGGATGATGCCCATTTTTGCGGCTCCACAGCTGAGAGATGGGAAGGAGGAAGTGGTTTCAAGAAGAAGGAACCTTTCCCTTCCATACTATGGGTGACCCACAAGAAGAACTTGAAGAAGAAACTAAGAGTGAGAGACTTTCGAAATTCCACCATACCCCCTGGAGCATTATCCTCAAGAAATATTTCTTCCTGCAATGTCTCCAGAGCACCCTGTAACATTTCTTGGCCCCAAGTTCTTCCTTGAAGGAAACCAGCAGTCTTCGATGCAGAAAAAGGAATAGGAGCTATTCCACCATAAACCAGAGATGCGTCAGAAACCACCCACTTTCCATCTTTCTCTTCAAGGAAAACCCTCATTCCTGAATTTACAAGTGCAATATCATCCTCCCTCCGATGGGCCTGCTTGAATTCTTTCACAAACTCAAAGTCTCTTGTCCATGGTAAGAACACTGATAGCAAAATTTCACTTCTTTTCAGGTCAACCTTGCGATAGCCCTTGAAGAACTCCATGGCTGGAAGGGTTCTAATATTTTCCTTCTCATCAATGACTTTAAATTGTGCTCTAGCAGCCATCCAAAGAGGGTTCAAGTCTGATATTGGACTAGCTGTACATATATTTCCCCCAATGGAAGCAACATTCTTTATCTGAGTCCCTGCAAACCATTTTAGTTGTTCAATAAATGCTTTGCAAGCTGATGTTTCATGAGCATCACGTTCTATTACAAGCTTTCGAAGAAATTTTAAGAGCCTTGACAAAGTTACCGCTCCACCAATCTCCAACCCATTATCCTTCACAACAAAAGCATTAAGCTCAGGCACTTTGGTAACAGATATCAGAACCTCATACATAATGTTCTTAAACTTTCTTTCAACTCCAATTTCAGTATTTCCGACCACTAATCGTGCATCTGGATATCTCATTTTCAAATCCAAAACTTGCCAAAGTTTAAGAGGTCGAAACCATTTCATTCCACCAGTTCCATTCAAGTTCAAAGGCACCAAATTCCTAAGCAAAAGCTCTGGAGGAAAAATTAGCTCCTTCTCACAATAAGAACTTCCATCAATATCATTATGTGCAACTGGCATATAACTATTTCTGCATTTTCCTGTCCAGTTCTCAAGTGGATTAACAGTTTTTTCCCCACAAGAACAAGGTTTTCCAGTTGAAGGGCAGATAAAGTCACTGCCTAAGCTTTCTGACGAAGATCTCATGCTGTATAAGGCATCATCCTTTTTTGCAAAAACACGAAAGGCATCAATAATGGGTCTGTAACCAGTGCAACGACATAAATTACCCGACAAGCACTCTTCAATCTGTTCTTCAGTAGGAAGGCCTTTGTTAGACCTCAATAAAGCATACATGGACATGACAAATCCAGGTGTACAGAACCCACATTGCGATCCATGAGCATTGGCTAAAGCTTCCTGCGCATATAGATTACAAACTCAAACCCCATTGGAGTAAAGTGAAAACCTGCCGTATCCAAAATTAGGTAAAATAAATGTAAACCAATCCAATTAGCGGACCCCAAATAGTTGGAATAAGGCTCGCATGACAATGATGATGAAGGGTACAACAATCCAATGAACTCTAGAAAACCATAGACTGTTGGGTCATCACCATCCATTAAAATGATGGACAGTTACAGGGAGAGTGAGGAGCCCATCACTGGGGTTATGTCCAGCTCTCCTAGGTAAAAATGCAAATAACAGAATTTGCCATTGTCCGAAATGATTTGTAGTAGAGATGACAAGTTAGAGGTATAGCTCAACACCTATACATGTGCATCAACATCCAACAAACATGGACGGCGTAAGATAATGCACCTGAACAAGGTGTAAACCACTACGATGATTCCCAATGCCCTCTACTGTAATGACGTGCATCCCCTCCACAGAATATAGTGGAGCTAAACATGCATTGACTGCATAATGCCTGCACCACATTAGTGTCCATTCAAATCATGCTTACAAAATCATGGTATACAGATCCATCAAGAACTCAAGTCTTAATAGCTGAAGATTGATTTTAACGTGAAATTAGATTAAAATTATTTGCACTAATAGAGAATTGTGTAGTTCTAGTCTCACTATCCTGGGAAAAAAAAGGTAAACAAACTTGAACAGCTGTGTGCATCCACGCACAAGTTCCCTTTTACAATATAAATGATCCATCTTTACCAGATAGAAGAACTACAAAAGCAAGAAAATAAAGCACTTAAAGAATGGTCGTCTGAGGACCAAGCAAAATGAAATCCGAAGGATGTAGAAGAAAATTAGACGGCAATTATTGGATTTTGTATGTGATAATAATTTTGTCATCAGCAGCACATAACTATTTAATGCATCACTTGATTAATGCGTCCATAAGGAAGCCACACAAAAATGGCCACATAAAGTAAGAGAATAATTGTTAATGAAAAAATTATTCATCTTTTAAGCTTTATGGGACTTTACATTTAATGTAAAGGATTACTCGTATAAAAATTGCTTCCAACCATAAACCTTAAAGAACAAAGGACAACGGAACAGAACATTAAAGAAACAAGAAACTCACATGCACTCTTTCAAATGTGGGTCATAGTGAGAAACCATCACAGTGCAAGCCCCACAACCACCTTCACCACAACCCAGTTTTGTACCTGTGAGCGCCAAACCTAGATGCCGATGAAAACAACATCAGTATTTTGAACTTCAGTGTGAGTGTGTGCGTGTGCGTGTGCGTGTGCGTGTGCGTGTGCGTGTGCGTGTGCGTGTGCGTGTGCATGTGCATGCTGTTGAAGCAAGCACAACTAAATTAAAAATCATATCTCTAGTAGTGAAAAGCACAACAACTTGGAATTTGCAGGATACCAAACTTAGCTAATACAATTATATAAAAAAATTAAAGACAAATAATTTGGTAATAACTATTTCTCAAGCAATTGGGTAATCCAATCACATGAGCCCACTCCTTGGGCTATGTCCATGGGATATACATCAGCCTTGTTTCGTCCAATCAATAGGTATGCGACAAATAGCCACAACCAACATGTAGAAAGAATATGGTGTTAATAGTATATATAGTTTGTACATGAATAAGTACATGCATGCATATATGAACATATTATGTATGTAGATATAAATTAGGAACATTGTATATGGCATATAGTATGTTACATGATACATAAATTAGAATATATAAGTCTCTCTCTCTCTCTCTCTCTCTCTCTCTCTCTCTCCCTCTCTCTCTCTCTCTCTCTCCAATTGGCCTCTCGACCTATGAAACAATGTGATGGACGGAAAAAATATACTTATTTTTAATTTCTATTCAATTTTAAAGGATGTATATTTTGATTTTAGTTTTAGGGTTTAATTCTCGGGTTTTTTAGTTTCTAGGAATTCTGGAGACTTTTTAGATACTTTAATTAAAGTTAGGGAGTTTAGATTCAAGTTATACTTAAGTTAGGATCTTTTGATTAAAAGTTAATCGTATGAACAAATATTGTCCAAAATAATAATTTTCCAATATAAGGGCATGGATGGGCTGGAAAGTCATTCATGTATTCTTCTTTAAGAAAATAAAGACTTTGTCTTACAAAAAAAACCTAAAGCTTGAGCCATAAGAGGGAGAAAGCCTTAGGGTTTCTCCAAAATTGCGTGTGTCAAGGTGTTTCTTGCTAATTTTCTATGTTTCTTCAAGTTCTCCTGCATCAAGTCGTATCAGAGCATGGTTTGAAGACGGCTAGAGATTGCGATGGCTGGTCGTAGAGGTCTTAGCCGTAGGGATGTTGATCTGATCCAACTGCACAAAGAAATCAACAACATGACAGAGAGGGTTACAGAGCTATTGCTGCACAAGCGGGACCAGCAACAACGTGCCCTCAACGAAGAGGAATCTACAGGGATAGATTCAAATCGTGAGGATTTTTATGGAGAATGGCATGAATCAGGGTCCGACTCATAATTGGAGCAGAATGATGAAGCTGCCTTCAACCACTCGTTCTATGCACACGCTCTACATTGGGAGCCTCATGTTCGGGAGAATAAATCATGGAATTTAATTGATTTACATGATTTGAAGGAGAACTAGGTTGATCTTGGTGTATATCGTATCGAAAATCAACAGGCTCTAGATTGGAATCTACCACCAATTTTCGATACATATGTAGATGATGAACAAGATCTTGTAAAAGATCCAATCTATAATGATGATCAAGATTATGTAGTTCTTTGACAAAGAAAAAGATGAAGATCTTAAGGATATTAAAGAGGTGGAACGTTTACGAGATTTAGGGCATTGGAATCAGAGTAGCGCTGTGGAAGTGTGGTCTATTCAAAATCTGCAAATTGTGGCCCTGGTTTCAGAGAGTAATGAAATCGATATGGAGAAACCCTTTAGAGGACAAAAAATTGAGTTTGAAGTTTCCCACACAATTTTCAATGGGAGTTCAAGGATATCCATATGTGATGAATTTGCATTAATTCTTCAATATATATATCAAGATCCGTTTCTTGAGAAATTATCTTTACCACGAATAATATATGAGCCAACAAAGAAAAAGAAGGTTGAAGAACGTGTTTTTACGCTGAATTCATCTTGGCACAATTTAAAATTCGAGAACGAGTTTTCTCCAACAAGGGAAGAATGATGGAGGAAAAATTCTCTTATTTTTTTTATTTTTATTCAATTTCAAGGATGTATATTGTAGTTTTAGTTTAAAGGTTTTTTAGTTTTTTTAGGATTCTAGGGTTTTCATTTTTATTTATTATTCACAAATACTATTCATGATACTATTCACAGTTACTGTTCATAGTGTTAGTGTTATGTTCATATGTTACTGTTCACATGGGTATTTTTGTCATTACAAAAATTTAAGTTAAGATATATGGGTCCTTTTAATCATTACATAGACATGTAATGTCCTTGAGCATTGAATTATAATATATAAGGTGTGTGGGGCCTTGAGAGGGTCAATTACACATGATTTTTAGAAATTGAAATAAATAAAAGCTTAGGCTTTTGGATCCCTAGCTTGGGGTATGAAAAAAAAACTCTAGGTTTCTTTGAATGTTTTTTTAGAAAACCCTAGGTTTCTTTGAATTATGTTTGTGTTTGGATTGTTTCTTACCAACTTTATTGTTTTCTCAAATTTTCCTACATCAAGTGGTATCAGAGCCCATGATCTATACGGAAATCACTATAGCACGTACTGAGTTACTGTAGCAGTGTACAGAGTTACTATAACACCACTTTTTTTATTGCCCTAAGTCAACAACAAAGAGGAGAAATTATAGTGGGGGTCTAAGCTTTGTTGATTTTGACCAAGTTTTGCCTAAACAACCTAGATCTTGTAGATTTCAGCAATTTTTGTTCATTATTTGCTAGGGTTTGTGATTTCCACAAACCTATGGCAGCGAGAAGGGGACGTAGAAGGGGCCATAGAAGGAGGTTTTTCATAGATCCTCTATGATCCCATAGATGACAGAATTGAGGGACTTGAAAGACAAGTACAGCAGTTATCGCAGCAATTCGCGAGCATCAACAATGGGTAAGACGGTGATCTTTCAGCCCAAGAGGATCTCGAGTACAAGCTTTTTTACTTTTGCGCTCCATATGTATAGTCGAGTGATAAGGATAGCAATAAAATACCTAAATGTGGGGAACATCACTCTAGGATTTTCGATTTGGAGGATAAAATTTTTTATTTTGACATAGATTGCATTGAAAAGGATCAAGATGATGGTGAAGATATCTTGAAAGAGGGTGAAGAATGGAGAGAAGGCAACAAGAGAACTAATCGAAATCATGGCCTTTGAAGATCTCATTGATATTGAAGGCGGAGCATTTAAGAGATTTAGGGTATTGGAATCAGAGTAGTGCAGTGAAAGCATGCTTGATTCACAATCTGCAAATTGTGGCCCTAATTCCTCAATATACATATTAGAATCCGTTTCTTGAGGAATTATCTTTACCATGAATAGTATTTGAGCCAACAACGAAAAAAAAGGTTGAAGAAGGTGTTTTTTATGCTGAATTCATCTTAGCACACTTCAAAACTCGAGGACGAGTTTTCTCCAACAAGGGGAAAATGATGGAGGGAAAATTTATATTTATTTTTAATTTCTATTCAATTTTAAAGGATGTATATTTTGATTTTAGTTTTAGGGTTTAATTTTAAGATTTTTTAGTTGCTATAAATTCTTGGGACTTTTTAGATATTTTCATTTAAGTTAGAGAGTTTAGTTTCAAGTTATACTTAAGTTAGGATCTTTTGGTTAAAAGTTAATTGTATGGACAAAAATTGTCCAAAACAATAATTTTCTAATATAAGGGTATGGATGGGCTAGAGAGTCATTCATGTATTCCTCTTTAAGAAAAGAATGACTTTGTCATGTAAAAGAAGCTTAAAGCTTGAGCCATAGGTGGGAGAAAGCCTTAAGGTTTCTCCAAAATTGCTTATGTCAAGGTCCTTCTTGCTGATTTTCTATGTTTCTTCAAGTTCTCGTGCATCACAATATAGGTCAAATGCCCAGTCTCAATCTTGGTCCAATGGCCAACGTGAATGGGCACACTTTAATTTCAATTTTGTTATAAGCCCAATTGACATGAAGATTTGGGGACAGGTATGCCTCACCTAGCGCACAACAACAACAACAACAATAATAATGATAACAACACACTAAATAGAAAATGACCAAAATGCCTAGACCTATGTCAATGTTTTCGTATCATGCATTATGGGCATCCGGTCTACAATTGTTCCAAAGGCCAGGTGGGTTACATAATATTTACCTTTTTGTATTATAATATATGAGCTTATGTTTTGCATAATGTACAACACAATATCAAGTTTTTCAAATGCAATAACAAGTGCCTATAATGCACCAAGAATGTAAAATACAATTGAATGGATTTTACAATGTTTTCTAAATTTTCTCTGTTTCTTAGTTTTTTGGGAACTTTGGAAGAAAAAAAATCAAAGACTCCACTAGCCTACTCAGGTCAGAAATTCTCAACATCCATCCCTCCCTCGGAATGTGCCTAAGCTGAGTAACTCATGCATGGACTAGTCCAAGTCGTGTACAAGCCAAAAAAGGGCTAATAATTTGAAAAAGAAATACAAAAAAATTGTTAGAAACAAAAAAAAGTGAAAAGCAAATTGGACCACAAACAGCCTTAAAGTCTTATCATCATCATTAGAGCCTTTTCTCAACTATTAGGAGTCAACTACACAAATCCTAGTCCACCATTCTCTTCTATCAAAAGCCACACCCTCTGTGAGATCATAAGTCGTCATATCTTTTCTCACTACTTCTAACCATGTCCTTTTGGGCCTACCCATTACCCTTTTTTAGCCTTCCACTTAAACCTACTCGCACCTTCTAACATACGTTGTATTGCGCCTGTACTGGATATGGCCAGCACAACTAAGTCTATTTTCTCTCATCTTATCACCTATTGGAGCCATACCTAAATTCTCTTGAATGTATTCATTTCAAATTATATCGCTTCTTGCCTTGCCACTCATCCATCTCAACATCTTCATCTAAGCTACACTCATTCAATAGATATATTATTTTTTGACCACTAAACATTCTGCCCCATAAATCAAAGTTAGTCTCATAGTTGTCCTATAGAACTTCCTAAGAAGGGTGAGGATATTAAACTTTCCCTTAACCCATCTTAAGCCTGTGTAAGGGTGGTGGGTGTATTAAGTAAGCAGTCAACATAAAATTTTGCCAAAACTTTTCATGAATCCGGAGCCATAAAGGTCTCATAAAGATAAAAAAAAATATAAAAGACGGAATTCAGAAAAATTGATTTACTGGTGGAAACAATTTAGACAAAATCCAAATCAAGGGAAAACATATGATAAGAATAACTCATAAATCATCATTAACAACATCTAAATTGTATAAAACATAATATATATTGATTTGGTAAAAAAAATACAATCTGTGTACTTTTTATATGTCTCTTAGTTTGTACCCATGTCCGAATCAACTCGCCCGAGTTTTGAAATCTGGATGTCGAGTCAAGTATGAAGCCTCAGCCCATTAACGCTTTTACAATTACAGGTCCACCTCTCCATGATTCTCTCATTAAACCATAATTTCAATTCCATTTCCATCACTACAATCCCACTTGTGTCAAGCTCCTTTTTCATGATTTGCATTGAAAATGGTTATATCACTCTAATTCAATTGTATTTCATTTGGGAAAAAAAAAAACAATTCATTCTGAAATAACTAGAAATCCCCCAAGTGATTAAGATCCATGGAGTTAAATCAGATAATAGGACTAAAGAAGAAAAGTTATGTATTGAAAACGGAAAAAAGCACCTCTGAGATATTGAAGAAGAGTGAGATGAGCCAACCCATCTGCCAAAACTCGTCGAACGCCATTAACGTACAGTATTATGTCTTTTGACACTGCCATGCCTAAATCATCATCTTCCTTGAGCGACCCCATTGAAAAGCTTCAACAAGATCACAGCAGAGAAAGAAAGAGCAGAGAGAGAAAGGCAGTCAGAGAAGTGAGGAGATATATCGATGGCTTCACATGTTTTGAAGATTGGTTCGATGAGTGGATATTCATAAAGAAATGGGTTCAATCGGGTGTTCTTTCATGGGCGCGTATTCTTTCAGCATACTACATTTACTCCCCAAAATAGTTGGGATTAGGGGGGTGGCAAACGACCCGGACCCACCGGGTATGGGTTCAATATTTTGATCCGGCAGGTCATATCTGAGTCCAAAATTTAGACCCGAATACTATTTGGGTCCAGGTTAGGGTTTGGTTGGACTCGACCCTTATCCGTAACCTTTTGGAGATAAAATGCTTCAAGCTCCATTTGTTTGGTGTATTAAGGATCGTAGACAATACGAATTCATAATCATCTTTAGCTATTAAACGACAAATAAGACGGTTTAAAATGTAATAGTGAGTTGTGTCCTTGTTGCCAATAATTTGTGTAGATGATGGTAAATAAAGGAAAAAAACAAAAAGTTCATAATAAAGGTGTAAATGAACGCGACAAGACCCGGGACCTGACAGGATAGACCTGGGATGGGTCCAACTTTTAGACCATAATACATTCGGGTCTGGCTCTAATTTCAGCAGGACCCGACTCGTTGCCACACCTAGTTGGGATCGCCCTTTTTCTATTTGAAATTTTGGGATCCATTTCATTATAATGAGATGGTAATTTTTGAGAAAAGAATTTTGAATTTTGAGATCTCAAACATCTAGATCATTTTCTTCTTCTTTTTTCTTTCCTGTTTTTTTTTTTTTTCAAGGTTAACTGTTTAGCTGTTGGATTCTTTAAATCACACCCCCAAAATTTGGGATTTAATAAATTTAAGGGAGTAGATGGATGATATACTGTTGTACGCGTAAGAAATCTTTTGGCTCCATATATTTTACCATGGAAAACTATATAATGAAACTATTTACGTTTGGTACAAGGTAGTCACAACTATTTTGAAGATATCTATTTAGGATGAGCAAAGCCAATAGGATCAATCAAAATAATTATTGTTCTGTTTCATGACTATGTATTGTGCTCATCGCATTAGATCGCCCCAGAAAGCAATGGAGGATAGAGCGAAGGAATATGAAAATAGAAAATGAAGAAAATAAATAAAAAGGGATTAGAACATTAACCACATGTCAGGAACCAAATTTGAATTGCTGAAACGAGGTAATCTTGACCATTGGATGTGAAATTGGGTAGTCGCATTTATTTCAATGAAAAAGCTCAAAGTTCAAAATAAATTTTTTCAAATTTTATGACACATCCAAGCTATCAAATTTCACATCAGATGGTTATATATAATTGTAACCTTCATGTACAAAAAACAAATATTCTCTTTGTATACAATTCTTTTTACCATTTACGGCATCATTGTTATAGCCTTCACACAAAATTGTCCTTAAATGATTTGCATGAGGATCATGTTGCTCGTCGTTGTCCATAAAATGGTTTGGACTGTGATCGAGGAACAATAGCACTTTTAGGTGGTTGCTCAACTCCATTAAAATTTTGGAATTTAAGTATCGATTATGTTTATGGAATAAGTTTGGATTTTGAATTGTTGAACACCTATGTAGTGCCCTATGAAAATTGGGTGGTTCGTGTTCAATCATAGGATATTAATTTTTTTGAGGCACATAGAGAATTCTATTTGATTTTTTCTTTGTTGTTTTCTTTGAAATTATCAGCTAGGTTCTAGTTTTAGGTAGAAGAAGGTGCATCTAATATACGTGTTATACCGAGGGAGCAAATGCACAGTACGGAGTCGCAAATCTTTTCCCTATAAAATATCACAATCCTGACGAATTGCCATTTTACGGTCGTCTTCCTCATCCTTTTTTTACGCAAGAATTTGACGATAATGGGTGTAGAGAGAGGGACGGAGTGAATTTTCCTTATCAATCAAATTTTGAAAATATTGTCAAAAAGAGAGAGGTCGGGGGCGATACGGGTGGCAAGGGACCCGGACCGGACCTGACCAGGGATCCTAAGGGTACACCCAATCCAGGTCTAGATATGGGTTTAAAATTTTGACCCGGCCGGTCAGGTCTGGGTCCAAGATTTGGATCCGAATACTATTCGGGCTTAGGTCCAGGTCTAATAATATTTTTCGGGCCCTAATGTATAAAATATATTTAAATATAATTTAACCTTTTGGGTTGGGTCCAATCAGTTCTAGTAGGGTCGTCCGGGCTCCGGGTCCCACATTATATTTTTTAGTTTGGGTGGATCTGATCATGTCCAGGTTTGGGTCTAGACCCCATACATTTTATTCAGGGCAGACCCGCAAGGATACATCCATGGGAAGGTTGTAGGGGAAGAGAGAATGGGGATTTGAGGGGTTCGAGAGAGGGAATGTGGATGCAGTCTGCACCATCTAATTAATTAGATGGTGAGCGCACCATATACTTTTCATGCGAGGTATATAAATTTTTTCATCGTGCTCCAATTGATAAATTAGATGAAAATACATCTGCATATTTATTTTAAATTAGGAAAAATGTTTGTGTAAACCTTATATTATAAAAAGAGCCTCATATAATAAAAGTAAATTATACCTCAAAATCCCACTGGAAAAAATTGTTTCCATATTGGAAAACTCTCCAATTGATCATCTCGACCGTGAGATGCATAGATATGAAAAAAAATAAAAAAATTAAATGCTCAAAATAGTTTATATTATGAGACGTTATTTGGACTATCTAGTTCACGATGTTTTAGTCTCTATATATTTGCTCGATTGACACAATTTTTAAAACTTTAAATTTTATAATTAGCACTAAGAAAAGATTTTCAAGTTATTATAAAATTTGTGGCACCAAAACTGTATCTTCCTGTGGAATTTGAGCCGCACCTTGATTGTTTAAGGTGCACACTTTATTTAACCTCACCTTTTAAATAAAATAGTAATAAATAGATTAAAATTCAAGTAAGTTGATATTAAATTATTTACTTGCTTGTTTAATTTTTAATATTTAATTTTAGTTATTATATTGTGATTGTTTTCTTGTTTATTTTGAACATGGATTCCTTTGTAACAAGGAAGAATCCAATTGTCATAAGATTTCACTTTCTAATTTGTAGTAACGAAAACTTTATTACTAATGAGTAATAATGGAAAGTTTAGGTATTTTGATAATAACAAAAAATAAGATGGATATTTACATAATTGCCCTTCTTTAGGTTTTCATTTTTTACTTCCGCCACAAAAATTTATAGTATCTAATTTATTATTATTTAAATAAAAAATTTAGGTATTAGATTAAAGACTTTGGGTTTTTATTTATTTATTATGCTCGTTCTTGTTTTTATGCCTGCAGTTTCTTACTGTGTTACATTGATTAATAACATAGGCATATTCTTAAGTAAAAAGTTGAGATGAGGAAGTTCTTATAGGCATATTTTTAAGCAAAACGCTGGGATGAATGGCAAATGATAGAATTTAAAATAAATATATACAAAGGCATTTAGATATAGCTTTAATAGGCGATAAGATGAAAGTGGCAAATGATAGAATTCAAAATAAATATATAAAAAGGCATTTAGATATAGCGTTAACATGCAATAAGATGAGAGAAAATATACTTAAGTGGGTAACATATTGCATCATAAACCTCATACAACACCGGTTAGGAGGTGACTTTTGGTGTGTATGGCTCTAGATAGAAAAAATTGGAAAAACAAGATTCATATAGTTGGACCCCAAATCATTGTTTTAAAGCTTGGACGATGATGATGATAATACTTTTAAGTAAATAATTATTTTCTTATCCTTAGATGCAATTTCTATTTGCAAATTATCATTACTTGTATTTGTACCGACCTCAAACTCTATAGTGATTTATACAACTTACTGCACTAATTAAGAGAATCCCCTCCATTATGGAGTAACCTCAATTTTTCTTGAATTAGCTTAAGACCTTCTAAAAGAGCACACAACTCCGTCATATTTGATGTGGTAAAACCACATGGCCTTGAGTAGCAAAAGATCACTATACCATAAAAATTTGTAACCAGCTCTCGACCAGGTGTGGGTTCCTGAAAGAGTTCCCATCAAAACTAAGCTTTATACATCCCAGCAAATGGTTGAATCCATCTTCCTTTAAGCCTCAACTTAATGGAAAGCCAACTAACTTTGCTCTTCAAGTTTAGCACTACCTGACTACATCCACTTTTAAAAGATCTATAACTGTTTAATGGTAATAGAAAATCACCTAAATGTATCTGTCTTTTACTTTTTGTTTGAGTTTTGTTTTTTTTTAACTAAGTGACTTGTATAAAAATAAAAAATGGTTTATTAGGTATACATGATTTTTCCTTCTTGGCTTGAAATATTTTTTTTCTCTAGAAAGGGGCTTGGGCTTCCTTGGGTTATGTTGAGAAATGGAAAGAGGTGAAAAATGATTTATTGTCATATTTTTAGTGGAAAAATTGTATGAGCATGTATTTCTCATGTCCTAGGATCATCCGAAGTGAAACAGGATAAATCGTGGTTTTTGGGGTGATCACAATAAGGTATTTTTTTGTGATGGTTTTCACCGATTTTTTCTATTGAGGTAACATTGTATCCCTTGTAAATTTTTCTTTAATAGTATAATTACTTGCCATTTTGCCCGTGGACGTAGCCCTACGGGGTGAACGATGTTAAATTCATGATGTGGTTTGTCTATCTAATTTATTCTCATGATTATGTTTCCATATCTAATTTATTTTTCTTAAATTATTACATACGATCCTTGAGCTTATTATTGAATTATTAATTTTACATATTCGATATTGAGTGTGTGATATTGGGTGATTGGTTAAATTGGGGTGTCTCCAATAATAATGAAAACCAAAATGCATGGAGGTAGTAGATTTTGTTTTTGATATTTTATTTTTTTCCTACCATATCTAATACATTAACAGTTTAATTTTTGGATAGTTATAACTATGTGTTTAAGAGCTCAAAGTTAAATTATTTTTCAAAACACTCAAATAGGTCCCAGAATACCATGGAAAAAAAGTGATTTTTAATAAGGAAAAAATTTATATAGAGCCGAGGCTATAAACATTCAAATTAAAGTGTACTTCAAAAATCTTACTAAAAGAGGTTGTTTTGATGCTCAAATATCATCGAACATTAAGATGCATGAACATGAGAAAAAAAAATGGATTTCAAGTTTTAGAAATAGTGCATCTTGTAATGCATTTTTTGACCGTCAATTTAAAATTTTAAAGTTTTCATAGCTCAGCGTGCTCTAAGTTATTCTTGAAGCTTTAACTTTTATAATTAGAGATGAAATATCTATTTGAGGGTTATCACAAATATTTCCAGTATATTGAAACCACATTTCTTGACACTATTTGAATGTGCACTCTACTTTGATTGTTTAGAGCCTCGGCTTTATATAAACCACACCCCTTTTTATAAAGAGACCATTTATCTTTTTTTTTGTTTGGGTGAGTCAGGGGGGAGAGGGCTACTATCCTTGGTAGGAATTGAGCTTAGGACGTAGCATTGCAAATCGTCAAACACAAACCAATTAAGCCTAGGCTCTTGTGACCTTCATGTCGAAAAGATAAATGGTCTTTTTGTAGACAATCCCCCAAAAAAAAGAGTCTAAAATAGCTCATCGGAAAAGTATATAATATGGTCTTATGCCATATAGAATGAGGGAAAATTACTTAAATATCCATTTTAGTGTATGTTATTACCAAAATACCGAGTATTTTATATTATTATTGATATATTCATTTTTTGGACTTTATAACAATTTTTTTTAAAAAATACAAAACTACCTATTTTCATTTTTTCAAAAACCAAAATCACATCAATTTCAGTTTTTGAAGACACGAAAAATGTTTTCTCTCTCTTGTGGCGTATTCTCTCTCTACCTCTCTATATATTGGCCAATCAAGATCAAAAACCGAATTTTTTATTTTCTCTTTCCTCTCTCATAAATTTAACCAACTAAACCTCTCTCTCAATGGCCAAACGAGGTCTCAACGCAAACCTCTAATGGCTTCCCTTCTTCTCTCTCATGCCCCAATCCTATCTCGCTCTCTCTCTTCCATTAATAGTACCAACCATCGAACTAGTGCCCTTCCTTAACCACCCAATCCTGCTCCAACTCAATCTCCCAATACTTTTGCAGCCACCCAATCCTGCCTTAACTCAATTTCCCCACGCTTTTACTCAACGATGCTCTCTTGGCCTAGTTCAAAGGTAATTTTGCAGTTGCAAAATGCCATTATAGATCTTCCATGCTCTCACCTTCTATTGGTTTCGATAGACTCTCTCAATATGACTCAATTTTAGCTTTATACATCGGAGAATGGAAAGCTGATGACCCAACCCATGATATCCTACCTTCAAGAATAGATCTCTTGTCAATTCAAGCTCTTCAAACTATGGAATATCTTGACCAAGCCGAATTCCTCAATCGACGCTGGGTGAAAACTTACCCAAAAAAAAGACTTTGGGTGATAGGGAGAGACTTAAAAAAAAACCATTTTTACCTAGTAGAGAGAGGGGTAAAAGGGAAATTTTTTTTTTTAGTTTTTGAAGAATCGAAAAGTTAAAATTTTTGGTTTTCCAAAAACTGAAATTGACTTGGTTTCGGTTTTTGAAAAATCGAAAATATGTAGTTTCATATTTTTTTTTAAAATGTTATGAAGTCTAAAAATTAGATATATCAATAATAAAGAAATATACTTGGTATTTTGATAATAATGAAAACTAAAACGGATATTTATATAGTTTTTCCTATAATAAAATATTCCTTTATAGGCGCAACAAACGTTATAACGGCAATTGCATCTTACGGGGTAACAATCGTTCATACACGTGCTATCATGTTTGCGCGTGGGACCAGACCCTATAAAACTAGCAAACGCGCCTTTCGTTTGAAGCTCTCGCGCACTAAAATTTTTCTCTCTAAGATTTCATGGAGCCTCATCAACAGCAGCAGCAGCAGCCATGGATGGCTCTGCAATCGCATCAAGCTCAACATTCAGCATCGTCATGGAGTTCTTCTCATTCTCAAAGCTATCATCAGCCGACCAGTGTAGAAGAGATACGAACCCTTTGGATTGGGGATTTGCAGTATTGGGTCGATGAGAATTATCTCCACACTTGTTTCTCCCACACAGGAGAGGTATGAACACGCTAATTTTTCTAGGGTTTCTATTTTATCATCAATCTGGTTCGAATGCGCTGTTTTCTAGGGCTTTATTGTTTTATATCCCGTTTACCTTGCCCATTTATTTGGTTATGGATACCCGGTGAAGTAAGAGCTCAGGGATGGATAATTTCTAGGATTTTCTATGGTTTCTATTAGGTTTTTACGTGACCATATGTTTTTGAAGTGTTCTCGTTGAATTGCAGAGATTTGGTTAAGAAATAGGTTAGGAATGGAAACCTAGCAAACTGCAATTCCTTTTTTTTTTTTTTTTGCTTTACTTTTTTTTTTCAAGTCAGAATTTAACTCCGAAGTTTCTTTAATTCTTTTCTTCCTAGTGAAAGCAGAGATTGGACTGAGTTATAGTTTTAAGTTTGGATGATGAGCACACTCATTTTGTAGGTTTTCTTGCTTTTTATGTAGTTTCCAGCTCAGTATCGCTTTGAAGATTTTGTTGGAAAATTAGAATGTTTTATTTAACTGGGTAGTTTAAGGGCGGATGGTGAGGACATAGCAAGTGTATATTGCTGGCTTTCTCTAAGGGTTTTGTTGTTTCTCTCTGGTTTACTCACTGTTCCTAGGTTTTTCATGTCTGCTAACTTCTGAGTTTATTTTTTTCAAGGTATTTTTATTTTCCATCTGGTTCTTGGACGAAGGTTATTGAAGTTTTGTTTGTGAAATTGATAAATCCTGTTAAGTGATACTGTAGGGAGGAATAGTGATGACATAGCGAGCAAGAATACAATTTCTTTCCTGTTCGTACTTGCGATGAAGTAATCAGACAATGTCATGTTAAAATAATTGTAGGATGTAAATACGAATAACTTGACTTTACTTGTAGCAAACCCAGAGGTGAAGAGTTCTATGTCAATGATCTAATCGTATAAATTTCACATTTGTGGGATAGCCGGGACTGACAATTGGTAGGTTGGTGGTGGTGGTGTGTGTAGGGATGGGGGTGTGTGTTCCATACTCCATAGCCGCAATCTAGAACACATCCCATCACCATCTTTGCATAATTTCACATGCATGGATATACGTAAGTCAACTTAGATGCTACAAACCCTGGTTTCACTTAGTGCTGCAATGCTGTATTTGACATGGGTCTTTTCAACATGCTCCATTACTGACATATTTTTGTCTTTATTAAATGCCACTTAAGGGAGGACAACTAGTTGGCTTCCTGAAGGCCTCATAAGTAAAATGAGATAAAAGATCTAGAGGTTAGATGTTTGGCGACAAATATGTTACAGCCTCAGTAATGCCTCACCCCACCGGCCAATCGCCTAAATAAATCTATGGCATTCTCCAGTGTTGGATACTTTTTGTAAAATCATCTATTATCTTACAACTGAAACCTATGATCTTAACATCAAAAAATGGACGAATGTATGCTCTGTATGTACCCCTTCTCCTTCACTACATCCCAATGTTCACGTTTGGTGTTTGACAAAAGTATTTTAAACCAATCTTAAAAACGAAGAGCTGTATTATGGGGACAGTTTAATCTTATGGGTATCTAAAACTTATTTTTTACACTTGGAAGGTTTTACAATTAGTTAAACAATATTCTCACATTATGTAGAATTAAAGACACACCTCAAAAATCCATCATAAATGGTTGTTTGGATGTTCGAAAACCTTCTAATTGATCATGTCGACATCGAGATGTATGAATATGGCATGAAAAAGATTTCGAATCCACAAAATAGTGTACCTTGCAACACATTATCTGGACCATCCATTTGCAAGATTTTCATGTGTTTGTAGATCTACTTGATTTGAACCATTTTTGGAGTTTAAAATTTTATAATTAGAGATGAAAATGGATTCTCAAGCCATCCTAGGAATTTTTTATATCAAAATTACATTTGTTATAAAATTTAGAGGCGCACCTTAATTGGATTGTTTAAGGTTGCAACCTTATGCAAACCACGCCCAAATAATATGTACATATATTTTCTTTTAGCTTTTTAAAAGCCATTACTATGTTTAGACTCGGGCATGGTTCCCTCAGAGTAAACTCGGTGAGTCATCCCAATTCCCCCCAAAACGGCATAAACAAATAAAAAAAAAGCTATTTTTTTTAAATGCAAAAATGAGGAAAAGAAAAAAGAAGAAAAGAAAAATATTATTTGTATTTAACAAAAATAGAAAACTTATAGATATGGTTAATTGCTAGAGTGCCAGGTACTTGTTCAACAATCCAAATAGAATACACAAACTTATAGATATGGAGGGTTTTAGTCTTTAGAGCGCCAGGTACTTGATCAACAGTCCAAATGGAATACATAACAATATTGAGTTCCATAGGTGCACTCAAAATTACAATTATACACACCAACTAACTCAATTTACAACTGGTATTAATGATGGGGATGCTTGTACTCACCCCAATCATGGTCATGTTTGTAGGAATGAGTTTGTCAGTTAGGTAACTTCACTAGTCCCTCCTAACCCAAGCCTCCAAGGCTAGTCCTTGCCTTGTACTTACATCCACCTATCTATTCGTGCTTGCTCTTTGTGCCCCTTTTCTCTCCATTGTTTGGTTTTGTGGTCTCATCATCATCATCATCTCTTTCTCCATCTCCCTCTTGTTCAACTTTTACTCCTCCTCCAACTTATGCACGTCCCCCAACTTGTTCCTCTTCAGTTCCACCTTCCTTCCCTTCCTCTTCAGTAGGGCCAAACTCTTCTACAAGTAACCTCTTATTGAGAAGTGGTTCTCCACTTGCACCAACCACTCACATGGATCATGTAAAGATATGTGATCTAGTTGGATACGGTTGTTGTCCGTAGTTTCTCTCCCAAGTTGTTGATTTCAGAGATTCAACCCTTTTTCCCTAATTTAGGGGTAAAAAAGACAAAAATTGCCCCTTAATGAGAGGCATTTTTTGCCCCTGGGTGGGGTCCATGGCGCCTAGGCGACCGCCCAGGGACTCCCCGCGCAAGAGACCTACCTAGGCACTAGGCAGGCTGCTTTTTGATTCACTGTTGGTTCCGGAGCTTCAGTCACCAGGTTTTTGAACATTGTTTTCCTTGGTTCTCTTTTTAGGTTGCGTTTTGATACCTCACATATCGATGTCATCCTGTATCTAGTCTCACAAAAAAAGTAAAAACACCAGCCACTCATGCCTTGGTTGTTTCAAACACTGAAACAGTCGTGATCCTGAAGAGGATATATAGGATTCTTTGCCAGTATCTAACAATGTTTTCTATGAGTTTCGGTATTTTCTGCTTGGAATGGGTGATCGCTCTTTTGTTACAATGGAACTTATGTCTTGAGCAGTTTTATGCATTAGCTATGCAGTAATTGTATTTTATATTGTGACGTCGCTTGTCTAAAGATAAGTTTTTTTTTCCTATTTCTCAATTTTTTTTTTTTTTTCCTATTTGTCATTTCTCTTTTCTTAATTGTTTTTTAGCTGTTATCAACTTTATTTGTGCATTTTTCAATTCCTATTGTTATGGTGAGCTTGAATGAGAAGAATGATGGATCTGTATCTCCTGTATCAGATGCAAAAATTATGTTGCATCCGTTATTGTGGTTGGGCTTGATAACAGGGTGAATAATATAGGAGTGGTGTTAGACAGAGTTCTATTGCAGAGATTTAGCCACCCCTGGAATGCTCAGTCAACATTTCGTAGGTGATATGGTGCCAAAGCCCCAATATTCATTTGCTACATTTTTGTGTTGATTCTTTTTATTTCTTTCATTAATGGCAGCATGTTTGAAGCTATAATATCTTTATTGATCTGCTTCTGTTGGAACTACAGTTTCTTCATCAATTCTGTATTGCTGCTTTATAATTATTTTGCTTGAATGATAGGTGATTTCTATAAAAATTATACGGAACAAGATCACTGGTCAGCCAGAAGGTTACGGTTTTGTGGAGTTTGTTTCCCATGCAGCAGCTGAAAGGATTTTGCAAACATATAACGGAACACCGATGCCTGGAACTGAGCAATGTTTTAGGATGAATTGGGCTTCTTTTGGCATAGGTGAAAGGCGCCCAGATGCTGGACCTGAGCATTCCATCTTTGTTGGGGATCTGGCTCCTGATGTTACTGACTATTTATTGCAAGAGACCTTCCGTGCTCAATACCCATCTGTAAGAGGAGCCAAGGTTGTGACTGATCCAAACACAGGGCGCTCAAAGGGTTATGGATTTGTTAAATTTTCTGATGAGAATGAAAGAAATCGTGCCATGACAGAGATGAATGGTGTCTATTGCTCAACCCGACCCATGCGCATAAGTGCAGCCACTCCAAAGAAATCTACTGGTATACAGCAGCAGTATGCAACACCTAAAGGTAAATATCCACAGAAATAGTGTGCAGCTCTTCCCTGTGAATTTTCTTAGGGCTCCAAAATGGCAATCCAGATGATCTTAGAGTTTGGAGAAGTTATGACTTTTCACATGGTTGGATGCACCAGTATTTTTGATATGTTCTCTGTGACAGGCTTGGTCTACCTTAGGAAGAAGTAAAAAGTTCCAATCATATTGTGTTTCCCTTAATATTTACCAGTCTCAATGGGCACATTTTTAGAGAATAATGACTTCTACCTTGAAGGAACTTGTTGTGGCATATTGTCACTAGATCTGATTGATTAAATTCTTTCTGTCGGCACTTTTTCTTTTGAATTTGCTTCCCATTGCAATTGTGTTGATATATAATTTGTTGTTTTTACTATGAAATGCACATTGTGTCTTTCCATAGAAGAAATCCTCATAATTAGATTTGGCTTGGATAAATCTTTCAATGTCTTATGCTGAAATATTTTGAATTGTTTCGTCCAGCGGCTGCCTATCAAGTACCAACTTACACCACTCCTCCTGTCCAAGCATTTCCTACTGATAATGACATCACTAATACTACAGTAAGTGAATTCATATTTCTTAGTCTGCTGCATGCTTTCTGCATGTCATGGGCGCTTATTCTTCTTTTACCTTTCATTTCCCAGCAGATATTTGTTGGTGGTTTGGACCCTAATGTTACAGAAGATGAGCTGAAGCAGATCTTTGGACAATTTGGGGAGCTTGTCTATGTTAAGATACCGATGGGTAGGGGATGTGGATTTGTCCAGTTCAGCAATAGGTAAGATGAGGATTATCGTGACAGGCTGTGAAATTTTTCTGTTTGAGTTAGCTATTGAACGTACAAACTCAAGGCCCCTTTCTTTTATTGGTTGGTAAACACATTCTTATTATTTATTAATTGCAGGTTTTTATTTTTTCTTGATGCCTTTTTCCAGTGTCCCCTCCATTTGCCACACATTCAATTTGGTTTTAAGAATGCTTCTAGTATGGTTCTCTATTTTCATTGTATTTTCACCCTCTGATTCAGGAGAAAGTGATCCTATTGATGGATGTTTTTGTCAGCAAGTTGATGACACTATTGGGGCTTCATTACCATATTCGTTCTTCCATATATATTTGGGCTAGATCAATGCTTTGCTCTATTCTTTAAACCTTTCTACAATATTAGTCTTGGATAAATTATTTTCTTTTGTTTATGCCGTGAAGGGCCTCTGCCGAAGAAGCATTGCAAAGGATTCATGGAACTGTAATTGGTCAACAGACAGTCCGCCTTTCATGGGGACGGAGCGTTGCAAACAAATTGGTAAGAGACCATTGGTGTAACCAATATTTCTCGATTTAATATAATTATATATGTGGTTGAATTTATTCTGGATAATTAAGCCTGTTCTTACCAGTAAGAGGCGAATATTGACATTGTAACATCTAGTCTCTCCTCATCTGAATGTGGTTTGTTATGCTTCTTGATATGAAATGAAATAGCCTGAACTTGAAAGGGCAATGTGATTTTATCCATCTGGAAGCTGGCTAGGGGAGTTTGTGGTATTGATGCTTCTTGTCACACAGTTCTGCTATGTTTAGATTTTTAGGTTTTTCATAAATCAATTTCTAGTTCAGTTATATGGCATTTGTGTAATGATAGGTTAGACAATTAGACTTTTCTTTTTATTTATTGGGAGTGAAAAAAAAAAGAAAACAATGTCAAGGATTTAAGTTGGAAAAACCCTGCCCTCGTGGTAGGACACCCTGTTTGTGTGAGGTGCTTTTGCACCTTGAGTACCAATGACCAAACAAAGCTGACCTGCTTAATGCCTTCTACATTTGGGCTTGGTGTGAGGGAGGGCAAGTGTTGAACGCTTGAAATTCGTCATTATAATGAATTCAAGCTGGCATGCCTTTTTTTTTCTCAGTAACTTTGTTATTGTCTTTGGAATTGGGGACCTGGTTTTGATGGCAAGAGTGTTGACAATTGCAACCCTGCATCCCTGGTTCAACCCCAGATAGCAAATTTATTTCCTTCGCTACTCAATCTGTTGGGGTTTTATCTCTCATATTCTAGTTGTTGGGGTGCTTTTGCTACCTAATCTATTTTTGATCTTTGTGTTATGCTGTCTTTATATGTTATTTTGTCTTGGCTAGGGCTGGCAACGGGCCGACCCTTGCCCCGCCTGGCCCTGACTGACCAAAGAGGCTCTGGCTTAGGCTTGGCCTTGGCCCTGTCTGGGCTGGGCTGGCCCAAATAGAATCAAAGAAAAATAAAGGAAAAAGGGCGGGGCCTGGCCAAACCGGGCCAGCCTGTCATGGTCCTGGCCCAAGCTCAGCTTGGCCCTACCCTCGGGCCATGACGGTTCGGCCTTGGCTTGCTCCTCAGACCACATTTTGTCACCCACGCCCTAGCTTTTGAGGGACGGGCCGGACCACCCAGCCCATTGCCACCCTTAGTCTTGGCCTAAGTGCATGTTAATCCATGAGTAAATTATAAAGCTCATAGTATTTTCTTTATTTCTCCATATTGTTAAGCACAGGGGGGAGTTCATGTCAAAGACATAGTTGTTGAGATTGGATGCAGGAGGGGGATTGGGATCAGGATAGGGAGCAGGGGATCGTGAGATGTTAGGAGATTCCTATGGTTGGTAGTGTTGTCCATACAAATGAATATGTTAGGCATCTGCATCCCCAAATGTTAGGGACTCCAAACCTTAAAAGTATATATAGTCGAGGACTATATATACTCTTAAAAGTGGGGATCTCTTTATATATAGCGAGTAAGTAATGCAACTATATTAAAACTATAGTTGTATTGGTAGCTGGCTATAGATTTAAGAAAATCACAAGTTTGGTTCTTATCTTGGTCTTAAGGTTGTGATCAAGATCCCTAACAATAGGAATTTGGGCTCTGTAACAGTGGGGATGAAGATCCCAAACTTTTAAAATTGAGATCCCTTTCCTGGAGCGCTGCAGAGAATGTGGAGCAGAATCGCCACCTTTGTTTGGAGATCCTGGCAGCTATGGTCCAAAACCTTCAATGATTCCTCTAATATATCTTTACTTTCAACTCTTTAAGTAATCATCCTTTAAATGTTGTTTTTCTGTGAATGTACTTAGACAGCTGTTTCTTAACAGCAAACACCATCCTGTTCATTGATGCATGTATGTGGCCTTATTGGCTATTAGAGCTCTTATCGTTGTCTTCCTCATGAGCAAGGTGCTACTCGGATTGGCATGCTGCTCTCATGTTCCTATGGTATATCTCTTAATGAACATCCTACTTGTTACCTTTACTGACTAGTACCTGAATGCGTGTGTGGCTATTATCCTGCTGTATGTTCTTATTAATTCACCTCTTCTTGTTTTTGGTTTTTAAGACCCTCTTTCCATGTCATTTGATCCACTTGCCCTGCTGTTACATCTAACTCATCCATTACATTTCTCTTGTCGCCTCTCTCTTATGGAGTATATAACAATTGATCTATAGAAGCAATCAAATTTCAAATATACAAGTCAAATTAAATAATCTAATGCCAAATGAGTGATGAGGAGTCTTAAACTCACCCCGGGCTCTATGATTCCAATCATCATGATGTTGCGTATATGGTATATCCCAATAGTGTTTAAAAAAATGCCAATTTAGACCTGGGATCGTTACTGATGGGGCTGGTCCCTGATGTTATTGGGAATTAACCGAGTCTTTCCCTAGATTGCATGTTTCCATCAGATATCTGGATATCCGTTTCAGCAAAATTGGTGGATTGAACAATCCACCAGAAATCAACGCTCTTTGAGCCCCCCTTTTTTTTGTGTTTCTCATTTTTCAGCTCTAACAGACTAATTACTGTTTTAGGAAGTGTATAGTCTCTTGCTAAGTGAGAAAAATCTCCCCTTTTTCTCTAAATGAGGCGCCTCTTCTCTTTCTCTATCTCTAGATCACACCGTTGGAGAGGCCTCCCCCTTTCTCTCTCTAAATCACACCTTCATACCACTGGAGAGGCACCTCCTCTCTCTCTCTCTCTCTAAAAATCACACCACTAGGGAGAAGGGCACTCCTTTCTCTCTCTAAAACCAGGGCAGCCTTTAGAAAAAAGCACTATCTTTCTCTTTGTTCTCCAATTTTCAGGTCGTTTGACTCTCTCTCTCTATATTCTTCCCCGTTCTTCTGGCTCCTCTAATCTATCGGATTCCACCCCCTCTCTTTCTCTCTGTTCTTCTTCTCTCTCTCTCTCTATTCTTCCTCGTTCTTTAGTCCTCTCCCCATTCTTCAGGCCTCAGCCACGACCTCTTCAAAATACCCCTTTTTTTTACCCAGAATTGTGAATAATAACCCACTTGAACAAACCAAATGCAAAATGAAGTCTTGATAGAGAGAGAGAGGGGCAAGGAAGGCCTTAGCTGAAGGAAAAGACGAGAATTGTTGGATTGTAGCAGTATGAGAGAGAGAGAGAGAGAGAGAGAGAGAGAGAGAGAGAGAGAGGTGGGTTTTATGAGTCTTTCTAGAGAACCGAGATTGGGAAACAAGAGTATTGAGAGATTACTACAATAGAATGTATAATTCTTTTTTAAAAGTTATTATATTTTAAATAATAATTGGAATGCAATATAACAATAATGGAGAGATTGAGGAATGAGTCATGCATAGAGTTAGAGCTGGGTGGGCACAGTGAAGATGTGCAACCGGAGTTTTATATGATTGCCGCATATCAATGAAGCTGAAGGGGAAGTTCTATAGGACAACTATGAGACCAACTTTACTTTATCGAGCGGAATGTTGGGCGGTCAAGAAACAACATATCCATAGGGTGAATGTAGCTAAGATGAGGATGTTGAGATGGATGAGTGGCAAAACAATAAATGATAGAATTCGAAATGAATATATTCGAGGGAACTTAGGTGTGGTTCTAATAGGTGATAAGATGAGAGAAAGTAGACTTAGGTGTGTTGGCCATGTGCAGCGCTGACCGTGTACGACATGTATTAAGAGGTGCAAGTTGGTTCAAGTAGAAGGCTAAAAAAGGGTAAGGGATAGGCCCAAAAGGACATGGTTGGCAGTAGTGAAAAAAGATATAGGGACTTATGACCTCATTAAGGGTATGGCTTTTGATAGAGCATAATCGTCGATCCCAAATAGCTAGGAAAAGACCTTGCGGTTAAGGAATAATAGAATATATATTTTATTTAATAGTTATTATTATATTATGTAATTATAGTATCTATCTTTAAAAAGTATTAACCTATAAAATGTAATTATCATATTTAAATTAACATTTCTTATAATCTAAGAATTGTTTTTTAAAAAATATTATCTTGTAGAATGTATTTCTTATATTTAGGGAATATATTTTAATTATTAATAATTCTTTTTGTAATTGTAATGGCTAAAAAAAAACACTCTAATTTCTTATACAAAGTACTATCTTGTAAATTGTAATTTTTATATTTGCTATATAAAATTTTAAATAATAAAAGATCAATAATAAGTTGTATTTGTTATATTTAATATTAGAATGTATGAAATTAGAATGTCAGCAAACAGGTTTTTAAAACATTGGTGGTCTTGGGGAAGGAGAGTGATTCACCATGCCCGATTCATTCATGAACTTTGGGCCGGGTATCGTCAGCCAGATACTAATGAATCTGAATCCCCAGACTTATACCTCATCCGGCTTAATTATTTGTTTCAACAGTTCAAAGAATGGGTTCAACGTAATAGAGATGAAGACTGTGGTCGCTCGTTTTGCTATTAAGTTGTATCCTCATAATTATATGCTCCATTTTGGACAATGTATTTATATTTATGATAACTGTATGCTTCATTTCTAATGTGAAATGAATGTAATGGTCAACAAGCACTCAAATAGGAAACAACCTCTAAATATTTACGTGTTTTTGTAAACTAATGAAAATACCTAATGCACTACTTGTAGGGTTTTTATTTTTTATTTTTTTGGGAACCCAAAAAAATATTTTTAATGATTTTTAAAAAAAAAATGATTTTTTTTTTTAAGGTCGCATTCTGCTTGGCCTATCTGGATTTTCAAAACACTATATTCTAATGTTCAAAGATTGACCTAGTCGATTCGATCTCAGGTTAGTGATTCAACCTCGAGAGCCTGTTGAGGTGTGAATAGGGTACCCCTGGGTACCCTGTACAGTACCCAGGCTAGTACCTCTGAGTACTGTACAAGCTAGGTTGACTGAGTATTGCATATGGTTAGATATACAGCAAGCGAGCGGGCATCGGCATTCATTTCTCTTTCTTTGATTTTGAGAGCTAAAGTCCCCCATTTTCACCCAAATCCAAGCCTTAATAAGACTTTTATTTGATCTATGCATTAGAAACATTGGATTTGAGAGTTAAAAAATAATCGGGATCCGGAGTTTTTTGAGATCTGAAGTTTCAAACAAGGGTCCTGCCCGAATTTAAAACTTTTGCAATTTCTTTTGGGTCGATTCTTGAAGAGCTTTGAATCGCAAGCCCATTTTTAGGTTATTGATCCAAACCTCGGCTTTTTTGCCCCCCAAAACATAACATAAAAATCTTAGTTTTAATAGATTTAAAATTCGGATGCACTATTCATCCAGATTTTCAAGAGCTCAGGTCTCCTAAATCTGAACTCAAAATTCCAAATTGGTTGGGGGTTTTGATTTGACTAGTATAAGGAAAGGTTTCATAAGGATTGGAGGCATAGTTTTGTACCAAGCATGAAGATTGGGAGATTGGCCCTACATTTTTGGGTGAATTTCATATTTTCATTTTAATTTCATATATTTGAAATTTTTAGTAAATCATTACAATTGATCTATAATTTTGATCTTCTGCTTTTCTACTTTTTTATTTTTCATATTTTTCCCATATTTTTGGGTTTTTTCAATTGTTTTCAAGCCAATATCATCAGCCTTCATATTTCATGGTTTATATACTTTTTCAATTGGTATGTTTTTAGATTTTACTAATTTTTTATTTTTGTTTTTTTTGGACATTTTTTTCCTTTTTTGGGGGCCTTTCCCGAGCCAGAGACATCTTGTTCAACTTGGCTTGGACAGGGGCCAGGTACTTTATGTGAGTTGTGTTTTCAAACAATGGTATATGCGTGTTGATTTAGGATTGAGTTTGACGGGTAAGAAACTTGGGTAGCTCCTTTTAACCCTATGTCCCCGAGGCTAATCCACTCTTATGCTCATCCCCCACCTTGCTGGTTCTGCTTGGCCTTAGGCACCTCTATGTGACCACCATCTGTATCAATGTTCGCATTATTGTCATCGTCATTTCCTCCTACATCTTCCCTTTGCTCCTCAACTTGTATTCCTCTTTCAACTTGTACTTCTCCCTCAACTTGTTCACCTCTTTTATTCCCACCTCCTTCTTCATTGATGGGGCCCATCTCTTCTTCCTATACCCTTTTATTAAGAAGTGGCTCCTCCACTTTCACTGGCCATTTTGTAGCTGGATCATTTACATGTATATGATCTAAGTCAATTGAACTACAGTCGAAGGCTGCCGTCCTTAGATACCTCTTTTGGAGGTTCAAATTTTAGTGGAAGTAGACCAACTTTTGATGGCTAGCAATAGTCAACTTGTTTCTCCTTAGGCATCATGCAGTTTTGCTCACACCCCGTAGTAGAACAGGTTTGAATACCTCGATAATATTTACTTTGTAGATAGGGTGCTCTAGTTCCATGTAGTTCTGACCATTTTGCTGAAAAGTGACTCATAAGCAATGTCCAGTATACTGTTAAAAAAAAGAAGAAATAATTCATAAGAAAGAACCTGACAGATAACTTTGATCTAGCTGAGCGCAATATCTCCTAGCCAGGTTGGTTGTGAATTTCCCTTAGTACATCCATGTAAATAGAAAGCTGAGGAAAAAATGAGGTTTAGTAGTTTATAAATGTGGCTTACGTTTGTTACAAATGCTATCTGGAAATTTCTTTACAAATTACTTTTTACCTCCTTCAGACTTCAATCTTCTTCCTTCCACTTTGCTCAAATCTCTCTATGGTATCTTTCACATCCTCCTTCATCTCCTGGTGAAGTGATTGTCTTGATACATGTCTGAATCCCAGGTTGAAGAAGAGATCTTGACTGCATAGACATTTAAGAGAAGATCACATGTTAATTACGTGAACCCTCATCAGTCATAAATTATAATTGAATATACGAAATTCGAACGGCCATATAGTTAGCATATAGTTAAATGTTTAAATGTTAGTGCCATTTACTGTGAATTGGCTTGCGCAATCTGTGTTCCATCTGTGATCAAATATTACCACAACTATTGTGCTCTTTGCTTGATCAATTGCTTCACAAAGTAACCCCGTTATAGGCTTTGTAGCCATGTCTGCCATCTTCGTCACTACCATTATGGATGCTGTGGCTGCCATTATCTGCTCGTAACTATTTAATAACTTCCTGCTAGTGACTGTCCCTTCCAAATTTTCTTGCAATCAAGATCCTGGAGATAGGGGCATTTACTCGTTGTTCTGGGGCCATCTTTTTGAGACTTGCTTGTGACCTCAAAATGGATCTCATGGACAAGAATGAGGCAGCAAACTATATGATGCCGAACCTAATTGATATTCACTCCCTCTCATCAGTGTGTTGCCTCATCAAAGCTAGGACTAGGAAGTGGTTTGATATGCATTTGTTTGTCGTCTTCGCTATGTTCCGCGATCTTTTTCACACTCATAAGCTCGCCAATGTCTTCTAGCATATGAATGAAATGGGCAGCACATGGACTCCATATCAAATGCAGTGGGGCTGCATAGGCCATGAGCTTACCAATGTCTTCAATTATCATTGTGAAGTTTCTATGCTAATTGATCGACCGAAATATTCATTTTCTATTAGTGCATCTTACTTAGTGCTCTGTTTTCTATTGGTATGTTTGCAGGACCAACCTGGTGTGTGGGGCCAACAAGCTGATCCAAACCAGTGGGCTGGAGCTTATTATGGTTATGGGCAAGGATATGATGCTTATACCTATGGAGCTACTCAAGATCCCTCTTTATATGCCTATGGTGCTTATGCTGGATATGGGAACTACCCACAACAGGCAAGAAGTAAATTTCCGTCAGTACTGTTAATGTATTTGTCTTATTGATTTCTAAGTTGTTTCTATTTTTTCTCGTAAAACACAATGGTTAATTGTAAATGCCTTCTTTAAGAGAAGAAATGGACTGTATGTCATGCTGATATTCTACATTTACTGCTGAATATTGAGCGCTATTATCTCGTCAACTAGGATTCTACTAAATAAATGTGGCTGCTTTGTAAAATGTAAAAAAAAAAAAAAAAAAAAAAAGAAGGAAAAGCTTGTTATGGAGTCCATTTCTTATCCAGTCAAGAGTCTTGTGGAGAAATCTTCGTGCAATGATGGATTTAAAAAGGTTTCCGCTCTTAATTGTTTTCCTTTTAGAGTTTGCGGTTTGTTTATCTTAACGTGGTTAACAAATGATAAAGAACAGATATTTTGGTGAATCTGAAGATAGGCTTGACATCTTGTTTTAAATTTATTGGCTTGAAAGCTAGTTCAAAAGATTATGAATTTGGTAGATTCCCTAAGTTCTAAGAGATTATCTTGTTGGTTTGATTCATGCATTGGTTTGTCTGATTTATCGTGAATTTCATCTTATCATAATTAAAAAGCAAAATCTGTTGCTCATTCATCTTTTGTCTTGCTCAGGCTGAAGGTGCTCAAGATATGGTTTCAATGGTTGGTGTCATCCCAAATGTTGAACAAAAGGAGGAAGTTTTCGATCCTCTTGCCCCACCAGACATTGATAAGTGAGTGATCATACTCTCTATTTGAAGCACTTCCTCTTTCACTAGCTAGATGCCATAGATGTGATATTTGTGAAAGGGGTATTCACTGACTCAATGGACTATCTACAGTATATGGTACTCAGATCCCTGCATCCATCATCCGTTCTACTAATGGTTTGGTTGGAGATTAGGTAAACTGGGCATATGTACTTATGCCTCCCGTGATAGTTAAGTCTCCAACCATTTGTCCATAGGAATGGATGGTGGATGTAGGCTTGAAGCCTAATTGTCTGTTAGACAACTTTATAATTTGAACTATTAGATGTTTCAAATATTGTGGGGTATTCATTAAAATTTGGAAAGGGCAAAAAGAAGAAGATGAAAATATGTACAAATAATTATGTTAAAGGTTTCCAAATGAACCAATGAAAAATATATAATTATAAAAAAGAGGATTGATAAAAGATTACATTTCCTGCAGGAGCATATTGTGCATTCATTCCCTAAAAACCCTACGTTGGAGCATTTCTTAAGATCCCGGATTTGGGGAAATGACCTCTTAAAAAGAGTAATCTTCATATGCATTCTTTATGTGCGTGAAAAAACTGACGTCCTGATATTGAACATAGACTGTCTGAAATACAGTCATATCTAAGCATTTAGGAGCTCAAAATCCAACTCTCTTTTCATGGAAATACTCAGCTGGTGATCCTAGTCGGTACCAAATTTCAGGGAAAAGTTTATATAGAGCTGAGGCTCTAAACAATCAAATTTGAACCTATCTCAAAAATTTCACTAGAAGAGGTTGTTTTGGTGTTCAAATATTTTCAAATTGATCATCTCGATATCAAAAAGTATGGACATAATAAATTTTTTTTTTCAAGTTTTGGAAATAGTGTATTTTGTAATGCATAGTTGGACCGTTAATTTTCAAGATTTTCATAGATCGGTTGATCTACACTATTTTTGAAGCTTTAAAATTTATAAATAAATATAAAAAGATATTTTAAGGCTATAACAAAGATTTCTAATGTTAAAACCACGTTTCTCGATACTATTTGAAGGTAGGCTCTAATTTGATTGTTAGAGTCTAGGCTCTATACAAACCGCACCCAAAATTTCAAAAGGTACTCCTTAGTGGGTTGCCCAATGGAGTAAGTGTTTAGTGTGTGCCCCCGGAGTGTGCTATACATGCTAGTAATTTAATCCTCCCAAAATTCTTTGTTTGGAATTCACAAAAGAAACTTTTGATGAATGAGGTCGTAAATATATTTGAGAAAAATTAATAATCAAATAAGTATGTTTCCATGGCTTTATTGTTGATTATCTATTTTAGTTTATTTATTTATTTTTTGTGTGCTGGAATTTAAATGCAGGATGAACTCAGCTTACCTTGCTGTACATGGGAGTGCCATGGTAGGACGGCCGCTGTGGTTGAAAGCCATGCCACAACAGTCGGCATGAACTTAAATCAAACCTAATCATTTCATCCCGCTTTCTTTTTTTCTATTTTTTGTTTTGTTATATTAAGTATAAGTTTGGATTAATTATTCTATGGTGAAATATCTTGAGATGTGTGTTTGAAGATGCCTATGGTATAATCAGGAGAGAGAGAGAGAGAGAGAGGAAATTATGGATGGTAAAGAAAACGGAGAAGTTTTATGTAGAAAGAAAAAGGAGAAGTTTTATGTAAGGTTGAGGCCCTGAACCATCAAACTCAGGCGAAACTTCAAAAATTCACTGAAAGTTGTTTCGATTTTGAAAAACACTCAGGATCCAATTATCTCGACCTTAAGATACATAGGCGTAAAAAAAAGGGGAAAGCTTTTTATGTTCCCGTTATAACATAGAAGTTCTATCCTCCTTTTTTAATCAACCGTCCATTTTTGGATGATTAAGATTGTCTCAATCGTAATGTCATGTTTCCACATTATTTTATTTTTAATTTTTTTTTATAAACTATTTTGACACCAAATTTTGGATGTTCATTTTTCTGTTAAACTCGTATTAATGAAAAATATAAAAAAATATTTTTTATAAAATAAAATGACAAAAATACCTCTTCACTTCCCTACCTTTCTTGTTATCTTGCCCTAAAAATCGCTATATTTTTTTTTATCTTTAGCCCCAATAGCTATCTTAAACATAATACACAATTTCTTCCCAATCCTCTCTCTTTTTTTCACTAAAAAAAAGAAAAAGGTAAAAGAAGCCAGAGCAATAGGAGTTGCTAGGAAAAAATAATTCTCCCCGGGGCAATGAGTAAAAATAAAGAAAGGTGGAGATGTGAGGAACAGGCATGATGATATATATTCGTAAAAAGTAGTGCTTTGTGATAGGAAAAATTAGCAGGGGTGATTATGAATTTAAATAACTTTGAGAGGTCTATGTGAAATTAGATAAAAACCAATCGCACCGCAATGCACCAGAGAAAAGTAATATCTAAAGGTTGACAGGAGATTATCTAGTTTTTCAAAGGTGAGGTCTAAACGTTAGAAAACTCAAAATATTATTATTTTTTTATAAGAAAATCATTCAGTGATTTTTAAATAGTTCCCAAAATAAAACAAAAAAAAAAAAAAAAAAAAATCTCTGGTGTCTGTTTTCTGCCCGAGGGAGTGGACAGTGGGATGATCTAAAGTGCTTTTTTTAAAGAACGTATTCTTCGTTTTGCAAGCTATATCCTTCATTTCATTTGGCAGTTGCCTCAATTTCCACAAACGATGAACCTTGGCGCCATTCCATTGTATTTAGGGCACGTTTGGTTAGTGCACAAATATTTAAACCGGACAAATATTTACATATGTAAACACTTTGTAGGAAAATATTATGCAAACACACGTTTAATAAACATTGTGTAATGAATTATACGTGTTTGGTAATTTGGTATTGAAATATATTTTGTACGTATATTAAATCTGTATATGTAACATTTAATATTATAATTAAAAATATATAGTTATATTGATTTAAATACTATTTAAATATTATGTTTATATTAATTATAAGTTATCATATAGTATATATTGTGTTGTAAATATCCATTACATCAATAAAATATATTATATAAAAACATATATTTGATATAATACAAATTATACATAAATGAAATAAATAATAATATAAAACTAATATATAATGTAGTATATATATTAAATATATTATTTGATATAAATAAAATATTATATAATAAATGTTATATTAAAAATAGTGAATATTTGACTAGTAGATCCGCATGTGAAAATAAAAGCTCAAAGAATGTTTGTTTCGTTTCACCATGCATTAGATTATAGCGTGGTAAAATTTTTTACCATGAGATTTATTTGCATATGCGTTACGCATCGTATTAAACCCAATTTACACATGTTCCCAATCAGCTTCGACTTCGATCTTTTGCAAGTTAGGAGGCATAAGTCCACAAGCCACGAACCTTAGGTTCGTTCATAATTGGAAGCCGTCTCTCTCTCACTCTTAAGATAGCTGTCGACAAATACAGCAGTTAACGGGTCGGCCTTGGGCTCGGCCAGCACGTGTCCCAAGCCCAGCCTACCAAAACAAATGTAGGGTAGGGCTACGGACCGAATTCATGATATATCAAGGTCCGTTCCTGGTCTGGACTCTATTAAATCTGATCAGGTTGGGCCGGGCCCTACTAGTTGTTGTGGACCCACTTAGTTGACCAAATGAGTCAAGTCTGGGTCCATTTTACCTAGAGCCGATTGGGGTCGAGTCTAAGTCCATTTGACTTAGACCTGATTTGGGTGGAGTTTGGGTCCAAGTTCATTTTAAAATTGGTAGGGTAGTCCCTCGGTCAAAGTGGACCCTACGCAACCCAATTAAATATATATCATCATCATCATCATTCCAACTTTATCCCAACAATTTGGGTTCGGCTATGCGAATCCTGTTCTGCCATTCCGTTCTATCAAATGTCATACTATATGGGCGCATATTGATGGTTACAGACAGAACATTAGGTATTCTAAAGCTTAGTTGAAACGTAATGTCGATTTCAATCGCCCATAGGAATTAGGATTGGAGGATAGCTCGGCTGATTGAACAAAAAGAATCAAACATTCAAGATCCAAAATAAAAAGAATTTAACAAATAAACAAGTAAAAATATATGAGCGTGAAATCAATTTAGTGACAATGTGTTTGGGGGATAAATTTTATTTTAAGTGTGTAAAGTTGCAACCTTGAACAATCCGATTAAGGAGTATCTCTAATTTTATCATAACATGTAAGTTTGGTGTAAAAAATTCATAGGATCATCAAAAAATCTATTTTCATATCTAATTATAAAATTTTAAAGTAAAAAACTGATTAAAATCAAGTAGATCTATAAACATATAATTTTTTTGAAAATGGACGATCTAGATAAAGTGTTACAAAATGCATTATTTTTTAGACTCAATTTTTATTTATTTGTTTTACATCTCGATATCGGAATAATCAATTAAAGGGTTCTTCATGCATCTTTAATTCTGCATTCTAAAGTTGCAACCCGATATAAACTTTTTCCTTATTTAAATCCTCTATAGTGATCATTTATCACTCCTAAGTTAATGAAGCAAAGTAAAGAAAAGCTTCTCGTCCTCCCATCCCAAAAAAAAAAAAAAAAAAAAAAAAAAAGCCAAGGGATCCTCTTTCTACAATATAAAAGTGACAAGCCCTCTCTAACGGTCAAATTTAAACCCAACGGATATAAAATTTAATTAAAAAACGGAAGCTCCATTCATAAAGCAAATCCCCTTCCGTTACACGATCGCCCTCTCTCTCTCGCCCTCTCTCTCTAACCAGCTAGGTAGCTGGATCGCTCTCGGCAACATACTCTGTAATTTCTTGTTCTTTTAATCTGAGGTTTTCATTTAGATTGGGATAATTGGATTCGCTCTCAAGTGAGTTCTTGTATTCTCTCATTTCTTTCTGTATTTTTCTTGTTTGTTTTTGTGGGTGTTTCTTGTTTTGAGCGCAGGAAGAGAGAGAGAGAAAATGGAGGTCCTGGAGATAGATTGGAAGAACATAGATAGCAGGTTTGTGAGAGATGAGATGTACGAGAGCATAAAGGCCCCGAAATGGGTGGATTTTTTGGAGCCAGATGAATCTGTTGATGATGATGAAGCCTGGTTCTGTCGAGCTGGTGAGGAAATTGCTTCATTTGAAAACTTTGGGCAAACCATTGATTCGTTTTTCTCTTTCTTTTCTTTCTTTCTTTTTGCTGATTGGGTTCAAGAATTTGGGATTTCTCTGTAAATCTCACACAAAACAGTTTTTTTTTTTTTTTTTTTTCCTTTTTTCTTTGGTTTCTTGAAATTGGGCTTTCTGTTGTTGTCATCCAGAACGATTACCCTTTTTTTGGGGTCCTGAAATTAGTTTCTTCTACTTCTTCTTCCCCCCCCCCCCTCTCTCTCTCTCTCTCTCTCTCTCTCTTCTTTTGTTTATTGTTAATTGTCTTCAGGAAATTTCCGTCTTCTGTAAATTTCACCTGAAAACAATTCACTGTGTTTATTTTCTTTGTTTTATCGACAAGATAGTTTCTCTTGTCAAATCTCTCTCTCTCTCTGTGAAAACAATTCATTAAAAAATTCTTTTTGTAAAACCCACTTTTCTTGCTTCTACTTTCTTTCTCCTGAATTAGCTTCATCTCTCTCTCTGAGCTTGATTCTATTTCTTTTTTCCCAATTGGCTTCAAGAATATTGGTTCTTTTTTGTGGATCTTATCCAAAATCAAATTTCTTTTTCTTTGCTACTAATTTCTCTCTCCTGAAATTAGCTTCTCTCTCTCAAGTTTATCCACCAAATTAACTGCTTGATTCTCTTTCTCTCTCTCTCTCATCTGATGTTTCGCTCTTTCTAGCTTGAGACGAAGTTTGGGTCTATTTTTTTTTTTTTTTTATGAAATCCATTTTCTGTGTCCCAGATTGCAGGCATCCGAAGAGTCTCAGCGATTTTCAGAGTTCTTCGCCCTTCGACAAGGTAATATATCTAGAGAGAGAGATATATATTTGACTAAAATGTCCATGTCCTTTGTTTATAATGACTGAATAGAGTGAGAGAAGTCCAAATTATTCGAGGACATTTTCGTCATTCATGCATAGACGTGACAATAAAACGCACCTGAAATTTACGTATATTTCAATGTAGAGAAAATATATACCGAAAAACGCCCCAGATTTTGGCAGTTATTTCCCTTATGATTCGTAAAGAACTTCGAAAAACAACACTGTGATGATACCCCTTATTTTCTCGAAAATACAAAACACTCCAAGTTTCTGACCGTTATTTCCCGCAACCTGATTTTTTACACTTCCATGATGACAAAATACACCCCTGACAATTATTTAATGTCATCAGTACCCATTGCTTGCCTTTGGAAAATAAAGAAAAAACCAGGACATGATAGGCATTTATTTGAGGGTTTTTGATGTCTGAAAATTTATTTTTTATTTCTAAGTATAGAATTTAAAACTTAATAAATAATATATATCGAACAGATTCAAGGGTTCTTAAAAATTGACGGTTTAAAAATACATTACAAGATGCATTACTTTTAAAAGGTCAAAATTCGTTTTTTTTCATATTTCTTGAGGTTGAGACGATTGATCGGAGGAATTTTTGGGCATCAAAACATGTAATTATTTTTTTGAAAAGCACCATAATTTAATTGCTTAGGGCCTCACCTTTATATATAAACCTTTGCCTTATTTGAGATGAGATGTATAAATGACTAGAATACCCTTAAATAAATTTTTTTTATTTTGCAGGGTAAGCATCTTCGATCCGGAAGCAGCTCGGATCCCATGCCATTTGGAGAGATAAACCCAAGGCATGTTGTAACAAATGCCCTCTTCTTATATCTGTGACCAAAATGCCCTCTTACTCAGAAAAGTAATTTTGAACTATGATAACTATTTATTTATTTTTTTAAAATCTGATTAACATCAATCGATTTTGAATTGTTGTGTAAGAGTGGGTATGGAGTCTTAAGCTTTATTTCAATAATTTGGTCCTAGAGGGTCATTTCCGCCAATTCAATGGTTCCTTTTGGTGGTCCCTTTTTTATGAATTATTTTCATTTTGAATTAAATTATTATTTTCATTTTAAATTAATTTATTTAAAAAATCAATTTCAGGGACGCGAAGCTGAAGAAAAGAGGCCCTGTACCACGCCACAATGACCAATCAGAAAATGAGGAACCCAATTACAAAAGAACCCCCGAAACAAGCGGAAATATCAAAAACACTCCCAGCAAGTACCGGAAAAACAAAACTTTCAGCGAAAAACCTCGCGCAAACGAAATCGCCGCAAAGAACGAAAAGATCACCGAAACTAAGATTCCTCAGCTAAAGAGCACGTTGTCCGCCCGAAATCTCTTCGCTGGCCGAGAAATCCTTCATCAAATATCTGAGTTTTGCTCAGAACTTAAAAAACTCGCTCTCAATCGAAATTCCGGCGAAACATTGTTACATTCCAACAAAAATTCAATGGATTCCAGTGAAAATTCCGCCGAAAAATTGAAAGAAAGCAAGAAAAAGAAAGTTGGATTATTTTCCGGTGAGAATTCAAGCAATTTCAGTGAAAATTCCGGCAAAAAATTGAGCGAAAACAAGAAAGAAAGAGTTGGGTTACTTTCCGATGAAAATTCCTATTCTGGTAAAAATTCCGGCAAGAACTTCACTGAAAGTTTCGGCCATAGTTCTCTAAAAAAAAGTTGCGATGGTGGGTCGAGAGATTTTTCTGGCAAATTTTCCCGTGAGATCTCCTGCCAAAATGCTCTGCAATCTAGTGAGAAGAAGGCTTCAGAAGAGTTGGTTGAATTTCCCGGCAAGTTGGGGTTGCCGGAAAACAATAGAGGAGGAGGAGAGGTTGAGAATAAATGGCGTGGACAGAAGCAGAGGAAGAATTTGAATGGCAGTAGATTATTCAGCCCTGAATCATGGAGGAAAAGGTAACTTCTCTAATTTTCATTGTTTCTTCTGTTTTTATATCTGTTTATTTATAATTTTGTTGATAATCAGATGAACTAAGTTTGAAAATTTATCAGAGCGCACTTGGTTTTTGAGAATATGGAAAAGAGACACTATTTTTTAAACTTATTTGGTTGATAACCGGATGAACTAAGTTTGAAAATTTATCAGAGCATACTTAAGTTTTTTAAAATATGGAAAAGAGACCCTATTTTTGAAACTTAGTTTGGAGAAAAGAAAAAATTATGAAGGAGACATTATTTTTATAAAATATAATTTAGGAGAAAGTAAAAGAGGAAAACTGGTTTTTCGAATACTATTGAGAGGATGAAAACTATAGATTTTGCCCCATTTTCTGAGCTCTAGGCTACTGCAATTTGCCTTTTTTAATAATTGATTGTGATTATCATTATCCTCTGTTCGGTAATTAATGTTTCAAGATTCGGCCGAGACCGGTCCCTGTGTAAAATGACCATAATCTAATTTAGAAATGCTAATTTTTGTTAAAAATGATTTGAAATATATTTTTGAATCGTACATATGGTTTTTACAATGCTTTGGGAAGTTTTCTATCATCATTTTCTAATTTTTATTTTTATTTATTTATATTATTTTTAAGGTATAAATCAAAATTTTGCATAATCCATCTCTTACTTACTTTTTTGAACTTCTATGGACTTCTAATGAATGCGATTACTGGTTTTATGCTTTCCTATTTTTATTTTTAAATGGTCTTTTCTTTTTCTTTTATAAATTTTTTACCTTTTTTTAACTTGTTCACTATGAGCCGAATCCACTAAGACTCGACCGAATTACTCGGCTCAGGCCATAGCTGGCCCAAATCGAGTTAAAAAGCGTTGGTGTGTATTACTGATTTAATTTGCTTGCACGTAAACTTACAGGAACAATGATGAGAATTGCAGAAGTGGGGTTGATAATATTATCAACGGTGATGAAGAGAGCAGCAGCAGCAGCTTATTATTAGTGAAGCCATGCGGAGTACGGTCATGCCCACCAACTCCACAGAAGTTCCCCTCTCCCGCCAAGCTTCGATCTCCTACTCCTCATAATAATAATAGTACCACTTCTCCTCTCAAGCCAATGAGACCACCACGCACGGTATTATTACTCTCAAACCTGTGTGGGTGTTTTAGATTTCATTTTAAATCGGAATAGAATGGTCCACATTGCTTGGTTTTATGCGACCCTCCCCCATTCGTGTGTGTAGGGACTACTTTTAGAAAAAGTTGGTATGGATCTCTAAAAATATTATCATATGGATGTGGGACTTGATTTTTCTATAGATCCGTATCAAATTTAATGGTGATCCTTTGAGATCCTACACATGAGTGGGGAAAAGTCCTATAAGATCATTTCTCAATTTCATTTTACATAAGAATATAAATGGTCCATGCTTGATTTTTTTGCAAACATTTGTGTTTTATATAGGAAAGAGGAATTCTTGGAGAGATTAAGCTGCACAAAAAAGACATACACGACCAAGATAATTTTAGTTTTGCCGAGGAAGCCAAGAGTTTAGCCATGTTTTGGTTCTTGAAGCCATGCACTTATGGGTAAGGTAGTTGCTAGAGGCATTTATTTTTTGAATAATTATTTTATTCAATTATTTTTTTTGCCAAGATGGGGTAGTTGGTAGAGGCATTTATTTTTTGAATAATTATTTTATTCATTTTTTTTTTTTGCCAAGATGGTGGTTGGTAGAGGCCTTTATTTTTTGAATAATTATTTTTTATTCAATTATTTGTTTTGCCAAGATGAGGTAAGTCGAATTATATTTAGTGTTGTGAGAGAAATTTACTACAAATTGACATTTTAATATTGATTTGTGGTGTCATTCGATTTTTTGCCCCTCTTGGAGAACAATTATTTTTTCAATAATATGAAACTATGTAAGTTTTTTGTGTGTGGGGGTGGTTTTCATTCCCTCTTGGAAATAAAATAAAGGCTGATCTCATTCTTTTATATTTTTATTGTTGTGGTGGTTTTCTCTTTTTTATATAAACATGTAAATTATGTTTTGGAATAAAGAGAATTGAGTACATTTCCTCCGTCTGGAGTATATGTAAATGAATGAATGTGGACCAACATGATGGAGATATCCTGAAATGGAAAAAGAAAAAAAGAAGAAAAAAGAAAATCAAGGAATCAGTCAAATAATGAAAAATAAATTATCAAGAAAAACAAAAAGAAAAAACGAATAGCGAGATAAAATGGATTTGTAAGACGTGGTTTTTAAAACCTCGTCTCAATATATTTCCTCGGTCTGAATATAGACCCAACATGAGCGAGATATCCTGTATTCACATATTTATCCCTCTCATGTGATTCACATAAATGGAAAGGAGAAAAAGAAGAAAAAGAAAATGAAAAAAGAAAATCAAGGAGTCAAATAATCAAAAATAAATAAAATAAATGATCAAGGAAAAAAAAAAAGAAAAAACGAATAGCGAGATAAAATGGATTTGTAGAACGTGATTTTTAAAACCTCATCTCATACTTCAACGGGAAATACAGTTCTAGTATAGTAAAACCTACGCGTTGATTATCTCGACCTTGATAATCAAGGATCTCTAAAGCCATGGTAGCATGTGACAGACACTAGTTACCATGTAGTACATTCTTAGACCATCCATTTGAAAAGTTCACAAATACATTAACTGAAAATGAATAAATGTGGACCAACATGATGGAGATATCCTGTAGATCTTGCATATGTATTTTTCCCTCTCATGTGATTCACACAAATGGAAAAAGAGAAAAACAAATAAAAAGAAAAAGAAAATCAAGGGAAAAAAAATAAAAATAAATGATCAAGGACAAAAAAAAGGAAAAACGACTAGCGAGATAAATGAATTTGTAGGACGTGGTTTTTAAAACCTCATCTCAAACTTCATTGGAAAATACAATTCCAGTGTAGATAAACCTACGTATTGTTTATTTCAACCTTGAAATATAAGAAACTCGATTTCAAGCCTGTAAAATGGCAGTATGTGACTGACACTAGTTACCATGCATGTCACAGATAGCACATTCTTAGACCATCCATTTCAAAAGTTCGCAAATTTAATCAATGGATGTGGGCCGAGATATCCCGGAGATTTTATATATATATATAAAAGAGAAAAAAAAAAAAGAAAATCAAGGAGGTCATCGGGAAATACAGTTCCAGTGTAGAAAAATCTTCATCGAGAAATACAGTTCCAATGTCGAAAATCTACATATTGATCCTCTCAACCTCGACAATCAAAGATTTCTTAGAAGCTAGATTTCAAGCCTTTAAAATGACAATATGTGACAAACAACTGGTTACCATGTAGCACATTCTTAGACATTCCATTTAAAAGGTTCACAAATTTACATTAATTGAAAATGAATGAATGTGGACCAACATCAAGGAGATATCTTGTAGATCTTACATAATATATATATATATATATATATATATATAGATAGGGATATTCTAAACTTCACCACCCTTCAAATTACAAAGGTTTAAGATAGAGAGAGAGTTGTGAAGTGTGGATTTATTAATTTTGTTGTTTATTTTTTTAAAAAAAGTTACTTTTGGGGCAAATTTGTAAATATTACTATAAGATAAAAGGTATTTTTGTCATCTCAATAAGAGGTAAAATTGAAATTTTAACTAAAAGACAAATCCTATCTACAAATAAAGTTCCAGGATACTAACTTCCCAAATGCCATTATACTTTTATGAAAATTTTAAATTTGCTCTTGTTTAATGGTAAAATTACCTATTTAAATAATTTTTTAATTAAAAAGTAATGATTGTTTTGATAACAATAACTGATTAAGGAAAAAAACATAAAAAACAAATAGCGAGATAAAATGGATTTGTAGGATGCGGTTTTTAAAACCTCATCTCAAACTTCATCGGGAAATACAATTCTAGTGTAGAAAAACCTATGTATTGATCATCTCGACCTCAACAATCAAAAATCTCTAAGAAACTGGATTTCAAGCCATTAAAATGACATTATGTGTCAGACACTGGTTAACATGTTGCACATTCTTAAGACTATCTATTTCAAAAGTTCATGAATGTAAATAAATGAATGTGGACCAACATGACGGAGATATCCTGTAGATCTTACATGTAGATTTTTTCCTCTCATGTGATTCACACAAATGGAAAAAGAAAAAAATAAATAAAAAGAAAAAGAAAATCAAGGAGTCACATAATGAAAAAAAAAAAAACAAATAAATGATCAAGGAAAAAAAATAAAAAACGAATAGTGAGATAAAATGGATTTGTAAAAACCTCATCTCAAACTTGATCGGGAAATACAGTTCTAGTATAGAAAAACCTATGAAGATATCTAAGAAGCTGGATTTCAAGCCTTTAAAATGGAAGTATATGCCATACACGATAGCGCATTCTTAGACCATCTATTTCAAAAGTTCAAATTTACATTAATTCCAGAGCTTCAAAGTCATTAAAATTGAAGGCCACAGGAATTAGATTTTTTAGGGGTTTCCATAAATCACACCCGATAAAAAAAACCCATACATTTCCCCTTTCTTTTTAATATTTCGAGATAAATGGACAAAATGGGATTTAGTAGAATGGGAAATCCTTTAAAAATTCAAGCATGAGACATAGCACACATACTAGCTTTAGCTTTGATCACATATCCAAAGCCCATTTGGTTCTATGGAAATGGGTATCTTAGGGAGACGCCTTTACCATTTACTTGTGGACATGGTGTCTATGAGTCCACGTAGAAATGAGTCACCTCACAAACATATATGTTTAAGATGGATTTTTGGACTTAATTTTTAAGGTTATGTAATCTGTAACATGAAAATCATGAATATGAAAAATAAATAAATTCAAAAAAAAATATTTGAACCGTTAGTTTCAATTGTTTTTAGATGGACCACCTATTTGCATCCATACTTAAGATGGATGCTTTATACCCTAGGGACCACAAATGTAAGAATGTGGTCCCTACGGCATGAAACAATTTTCCTTTACTTGTACATTGCCAAGCATTTGTGGCACATCATTTTCACCCAAATAGGCTAGTTCGAACTAAAATGGGCATGGACCATAAATTATACCTTCATTATCTAACATAAAATTGTTTCATGCGAGCTGGACCGCATTTCTACAATATGCGGTCCAAAAGTATAAAGCATTCATCTTAAAGATGGATGCAAATAGATCGTCCATCTAAAAACAATTATAATAAAAGATCCAAATGTTTTCTTAATGTAATTATTATTTATAGTTTTTTTTTTAAATTTTTTTTTTTTTTTCATAGTCATGATCTTCATGTTAAAGATTATATATTATCTAAAAATTAAGATCAAATCATCAAATTATATTTAAAAAATATTTTTATTGCGAAGCCTGCATTTCTACAACATGCGGATCGACCGCAGAGAAACCGTGCCCTCATCTAACCATAACGGTTTATGCTCCGAGGAGAACCTTAGCATAACTTTGAGATAAACTTTAGGGTTCAGACCTTTTTCACTCTGCTGCCATAAGTGCTCTGTACATGTGGTGATCGTGCCTAGAGTTATTACTCCATGTGAAAGTTAATCCAATTTACAAATAGATCAATTAAATTCTAGTTTTGAATAAATTCATTGAATTTCCTCATGCTTGGGGTAGTTCACACGAACAATTAGATTAGTGAGGCCCTCAACTAAAATAGTAATAACCGTTACCACACCAAAGAATCTCAAGTGAGTCCACTTGAGAGAGCAAATTTAAAGTCCACAGGCCCCCTTCCCTAGAAAGATATGAGAAGTTGAAGTCTTTTATGCAGACAATGCCTTTTATCTTTTGCGAGGCGTTCGTCGCAGTGGCCATAACCAGACACATCATTGACGACTTTTCGGTCAAAAACTAATCTGCAATAAGAGCAAGGTTTTGTTCTTTGGGGTCCGGCGGAGTCTGACAGCCCACATGCTACATAGACTCCAAATCGGGTCGGACGACCTTCCTGCCATCTATATTTGTCTCTCGCTCTTTCATAGTAAACTGAGAACCATAATCTTATTGGGAAAATCATTGGTCATAAAGGCTCTTGGCAAGCTTCATCCTTATCCTTCGCGATGTGTCTCCAATTGTTGAAATCTGTTATTTACGCATCGTCCATCTACTGGTTGCTCACCTGCTACCTGTCCAGCCGCACTCGCAATATAATTGAAAGAAGCCACTGCAATTTCTTGTGGGTAGGGCGTCAAAAAATAGGGGCTTGCACTTCGTGAGTTGGGAGACTATATGTTAGATTACTAATGAAAGGGGTTTCAGGATTCATCGAGCTCATGACTTTCCCATGGTAGGCATGATAAAGCTAGATTAGAGAATCATTACCAAACCATCCTTGCTCCCGTTTAGATTCTTCAAGTACCAATATTTCTACAACTCATCAATCCGGTCCACGTAGCCTAAGAGCTGCTCACATGCTTGGAGGGGGATAGCCCTGGGACTGAAATGAATGCAATGGAATGTGCGTTGGGTAGTTGGTGATAGCAAGCAAGTTGACTTCTGGGTTAACCCATGGCTATCAGAGAACTCTCAGTGAAGAGAAACTTTAGATTCATCCTCCACAATCCGACTATCCTTCCAAATGACTTCTTCCAATTCTTTTGGAAAGGCACCCATGGTATCTGTCAGAATTGGAATTACGTCCCAAACGCAACCCGAACCTCTGCAACTCAACATTCGCCATCCGAAACATTAAGCACTCTTCCCCTCCCTCATGAGGCCCTTCTCTGAAAATTCATCAACCTCATTCAGTGACTCTTTCAAATAACTATGGGTGGTTCGATGTCAATAGAGATAGTCATAAAGATTTCCATTCATCACGCATATAAGAATCTATGGTATGGCCGCTTTCAGAATGTTAAGATGCTTTGCTATCGTCTATTCTCTCCTGGTCTTATAGTGTTTTCAGGCCAATTCATTTGAGAATCTTTGAAACCACTTCAATCATTTCTATGTCGACAATCGGTATGTCAAAAACTTTCCTAGGGGTTCTTTCCGCCATCTCCTTTTTGAATGACCATGGATTCTAGTTTGTAAAATCAAGTGTAGGGGCACTCCTGCAACCATGGCAAGGGAGCAAAGGAAAAGGTGGGATACATATGCATGTCTGGTATGGCCACTTTTAGAATGCTATTTTCTCTTAGTCTTATAGTGTTTCCGGGCCGATTCATTCGCCGAATCTCTGTAACCTCATCAATCATATCTATGTCCACAGTGGGCATGTCAAGGTGGGAAAGCTGGAGGCCTTTTTTGCATACTAAAAGCAACCTCCGGCCACCTACATTCCGGGCAACTCAAGTGTATGGAGAGAATTGATCAGTCTCTCTCCAAAGAAACACAAAACATTTTCTGAATTAATGTCTAAATTCAATTTTACCATTCAGGGTAATATCTCCTCTATTATAAAAATACAATAATAAATAAATAAAAATATAATAAAAAATAAAATGGTGATAAGGGATGCTTTCCTCTTTTCATTTTAGAATCTTAAGTATCTAACCACCTGATTAAATTTAGACGTAATCTAGTTCACATCTCTCTAGCCTTCCATGTCTCTTGTCCCTCTCTATTCTTTTGCATGTATCTCATCAAATCCCACAAATTTAAAATCTAGGTTCTTTCCAATTTGAAAAGAAATATTTTTTTTTTTAAATACTAAAAAATAAGAATGAAATCCAAGACGTCACATTCACATCTGCACCACTTTTACCTCAAAAGCCCATTACCAATTTGAAAGCAAATATTGAACTAGAAAAATTGTAACCTTATTGCTTAGCAATTAAACAATTTTAATAAAAACCCTGATCACTCCTGGATATTCATCAATTTAGTACTCCAAGTGCTCTCCAATTTAAAAGTAAATGTGGAACTAGGGAAATCACTATTTTCCTAATTAAACAATACCAATAAGTTCCTAATTAGTCAAGAAAGTTCCTTACTATTTTCATGCCTACCCTTGATATTAAGATTTGAAGTCTCAAATAGCAAATTTATGGAAAATGTTCACCATTAGCCTTTCATGAAATAATCGAAAATGATTGGAAGTGCAATTTGAAGCACCCTGATGGGAGATTTTAGATGAAAAATTCATACTCCTCGAATAATGATTGCATCATTATGTTAAGTATAATTGTCAATCAAGAAGTGGGATGAAATGCTAAGGAAAAATCTTTGATTACATCTGGGTTGAAGATTTACGACACCACATGTACCAAAATTATATCACTTATAAATTAAGGAGTTTTTATATTTTTGCTAGTAACTCCACCATGGCCGGTCCCAACCCAGCCATGCCAACCCCAAGTCTGGATAAAGGAGGAGGGTTATTTTAGGTAGGGCATCTAGCATAAAACTTTGCCATATCTTTTCGTGAATCCTCAACTTATTGTTTATCAAAAAATCAATTCGGATTTATGTTAGAGAGGTCAATAATTGAGGCTAGTTTCCTATTTAAACAATTGATTGAGAAGTTTAGGGAGAAGAGAAGAGACCTCTAAATAGTATTTATTGATTTAGTGAAATACGACAGATTATTTAGAGAGTTAATTTGGTGGATGTTGGGAAAAAAAAGAATCTATAGAGGATATATTGATGTGGTGAGAGATATGTATGAGAGAACGCTAGCTAGTATAAAGACAATTAGAGACACATGTGAATTTTCAGTGACAGCACGCATGCATCAGGAGTTATCATTGAGCTCATATCTATTTATTTTGGTTATGGACAAGTTAATTATATATCTACATGATGAGGTACCGAGGTGCATGTTATTCACGGGAGACAATTTTGATTGATGAGACCAGAGGCGGTATCAACACAAAGTTAGGCTTTGGAGTGCCCTAGAATCTAAAGATTTTAAAATTAGCCTGATTAAGACAGAATACATGGAATGCAAGTTTAGTAAAAAATGAACGTAGAAATGAAAAAATAGTTAAGATTGATGACTGTAAAATACTTAAAAAGAGATTATTTCAGGTATCGTGAGTCAATAATTCACGAGAATAGAAAAATTGAAGACTATATGAATTAGAGCTAGGTGGACATAAGAAAAAAAATGGATTTCAGGTTTTGAAATTAGTCAATTTTGTAATGAACCGTCAATTTTTAAGATTTTCAAGTTTTCATATATCTGCTCGACCTACACTATTTTTTAAGCTCTAAATTTTATAATTAAAAATAAAAATATATTTGAAGGCAATCACAGAGAGATTTCCAGTATTGAAACAAAATTTCTCGATACTATTTGAACATGCACTCTACTTTGATTGGTTAGAGCCTCGACTCTATACATACTGCATCCAAAAAAAAAAAAACGACGCAAGATGCTCATTTATAAATTTATCTAAAATTTTAAAATTCATTTGGCTTATATTTAAGAGAGTTGTTATTTATAAATAACAATATCTAAGTCCATTAAGAAAGGGTATGATTATGAAGTGCAGCCTTGGAACTGTGAAGATAAAAGACTCCACTGAATAGAAAGATAAAGAAAATATTTCATTGTCTCGCTCTTTTTACCACCATCCTATATTTTTCTATTGCTAACCTTCTCTTTCTCTTTACACCCGATTCCAATAATTTACAACATTAGCTGACCCTCCAAAAAAAAACAGAAACAAATTAAACAATTATAGCCTTTAGAAAAATAAATAAATAAATAAATAAAATAAAATTAGAATAAAAGACATTAAAGGCTTAGACCTTAGCCTGAGCTTGATTGAGGAAAGAAAATAAAATTAGAATAAAAGACATTCAAGGAATGCCACTGCGATTAGCTTGATCCATGGCCATGGCCATGGCCTTAGCCTGAGCTTGACTGAGGCCACTGCCTGAAAGAGTAGGACCCTCGGTGGCCCCGCCTCCGCGCTGGTTGTTGACAGGCTCAAGGTGCTGTCCGTCAGTGCCATAAGCCTGCCTCTTATAATCCTCTAAGTTTGAGTACTTTACATAAGGGCTGCTTTCAAGCGGCAGCTCGTCCATCTGCTGCCCGCCACCATCCATCGCCTGCTGCCCGCCGACGCCGGCATTGGCATGTCCGCTGACCCGATTGGCCATCTGGCCCGATCCCTCCTGCTCATTCCTCCTCACCGACTTGGGTTGCTCTTTGTTGCTCGACATCCTTCACCCTTTGTTTTGGGTCCGGGGTCGTGTCATTTTATATATACACCTTGCTTGACATGCGGCAGTTGGGTGTGGCTCAAGATGGTTTGCAACGTGCCACGCTTTCATTTTGAATGGTTCTTTCGGTGTTGATCCGGGTTATAAGATCTCTTCGACAATACTTTTTCTTTAACAGTAAGATTGAAATGCACAATTCCCGACCAAGACCCACAACCAGTGCAGTGAGGTGCAGTGCAAAGGCCTCATCTCTTTCATGATCCTCAACCATGAAGCCGCCTCGCCTTTCATGATTCAACACGAAGATCGTTACAAGATAGCCAAGAGAGAGAAACACCTTTATTAAAGGGATTCATAATACGAAGTGGACAGAGATGGATAGGAGTTGGAGTTTCAGAAGTAGCGTTGAAGGGGACCCGTTAGAGTTGGAGACAAAAAAGAGCGACTGTAACCGACGTGTCGCTCCATATGGCCGGAAGGAAAATGGAGCAAAACGAATTTTCACCTTTCAAGAAAAAGTTGTATAGAGTCGAGATCCCGTCCACCTTACAACTTCTTATCCTTCCCCTACCATCCAGCTCGTCGATTGTAATCGAGAGATCTTTCATCTTAGATCCGATGTCTCAAAGTATTTTATTTTTAATTTTTTAATGCATATTGTATGAATATGAAATTTAGTACTTCCCATCTTCTCATTGGGGCGGGGCATACCTATAAAAAATATTATACTAATTTTTCAATAAAAATTAATGATCAAAATATCCTTTGAAACTTTTAGAAGTATTTTGGTCATTTTATTTTATTGAAAATATTTTTTTTATTTTTTACCAAATTTAATATCAAAATAGTTTGTAAATAATATAGAAACGTGACATTATGATTGGGACAATCTTAACCCCCCATTCAGAATGGACGGTTGGATAAGAGGGATGATAGAACTTCTATGTTGAAAAGAAAAGAAAAGGAAGCCCTTTTGTCACTTCATACATAGATATTCAGTTGAATAAAAATCGTAGCAAGTAAATTAGCTTTACACTGTTATCATATCCCCAAATTTTGGATGACTACTTCATGGACATTAAGCCTTCTCAACATACATTAACTAGAGTACATTGGGCGTACACAGTCTTAAATCATGAATTTCATATGAAATATCATATTAATATGATAGTTTAATTTTACCTTAGTTATTTTACTATTTTGAGCTTTCTCTAAGACCATACTATTCTCATTCTTAATTAAACTTTTTGATTTCCTATAAGTGGACTCAAATCACATGTAAAGCAAGTGCACTCTACTAATATAGTTAAGATGAGAAGAAATATTTGGGTTTAAATAAAAACAAAACTGTCAAAAAGAAATATCACACTATCTTTATGAATAGGCATAACATGAATTCCACCCATGAACACTAACTAGATTTTCCAATCCTAACGACACTAACTCATCAACAGAAATGGAAACTCAACAACAGAAATGAAGCTTTCCATTTCCAAAACGGACGCTTCTAGATGAGCCGACTATCCTTTTACCATTTTATAAGTGATTGGGATTTGAGGCCGCCCTTATACAGCTCAAGTCCCAAAGCCATTCAGTAGGAAAGAACAACCGCAAAATGGTATGAAATATCCACCTTCAGAAACTCAGTCACTGTCTTTCTCATACAAGAAGGGAATCTTTTCTAAGAAACAGTTGGGGATATCCAAATCCTATGAATAACATGATAGTGTCAATCTCTCTCTCCCCCCCTCTCCAGTCACTTATGTTTTACGAAGATATCAATTGGCTGTTGCCTTGTTCCCCTCAGCCTCGAGTTGCTGCAACTCTATCAGTCTCTGAGCCCAAGCTTTCTCCCTCGCAACGGCTGCCATCTTTCGCTCTTTTCTCTCTGCAAGCTTCTTACGCCTTGCTTCTGCCACCTGAGCTTTGCGTTTCTTGGCTTCAGACTGCCAACCACAATGCACACTTTTAACTGTCTTGGCAAGAATCAAACAACTCGGGCATTTAAACATTAGGAGAGTCAACAAATTTCAATGTGAGGTACATTTGAAGTGTGAACCACATCCAACATTTAGAAAACTAGGCAAGTTCCAGTGAAAAATACTGTTCAAAAGTGTTAAACAAAATTACTTACGCATTCATAGTTGTACCTTCTTTCAACATTTCATAAAATTTTGGTTCCCCTACAACTTCAATTGTTCAAAAGTCTAAGGAGCTCATCATGCAAAAGTTGCGAATTTGAAAATCCCTATGCTCTTTATAGTCAACCTCTTTATAGTCAACAACCTAAAGAAATGATCCACAGATAGATGAAAAACCCAATATAATCATTGACAATGCCCAAAAATTGAATTATGAAAACTCTAAAATATCCTTTCTCATAACCTGCCACACTAACGCAAAAAAGGGAAACAATCTCTTTCACGCATCCATCACCAACTCCAAAACCACTCAATAGCATTTAAGGGCCATTGCAATATTATTTATCTCTTGAGCAGCAATTGTGTCATAAAACATCGTGGTAACATCTACATACAGTAGGTGAGCAACATTTGAAAGAGTAGAATGCTAGGATACCCTTTTTTCGTCATAGAAACTTCATAACGAGAATGAAAACAAAGGGAAGCCATTGAATCTAGGTCATTGATGTTTACGGACTACAGCACGTTTATGATAGGGGATAGGTACCCTATAAATTAATACTCACTACTCCAAATTCAAGGTTGAAAGAGAAAAGTGAAGTTAACGAATATGAAAAAGGTAACAAGAAAAAGGAGTAAATAGGAGTTTAACTAAAGTTTAACTTCTTTGAAAGCGTAATGGAAAGCTTATACAGTAGAACTATCCAGCAAGCGTAATGGCATAGCATATTTGAACTATCCAAACTTCACAAAAAATAAATAAGCGACAGTTAAATCACATTCGGGCATAAAACACCAAATGAAAAGCTTATACAGTAGACGCCAAAGTTAAACTTCTGTGAAACTCTCTTTAATAAAGGCTCCAGCTCCCTAAAAGCCCCACATCCTCCCAAGTATATATAATCACAGTAATCAACCAACTTCCTACAGAAGTAATATAGGACAAACACATGGAAAACCATTAAATAAGATGAATTTTATTCCAGAAAATCAATGAATTAAATGCCAATACTCTATGACAAACCTTCTTTCAGGTTTAATTTGCCAAAAGCTGCAAGATCATGCCAAGAAGTTTTCTAAGATTCCAAGCTCTACACTGCTCTCTTCATTTATTCTACCATTCATATATCCACCATTAACACCAAGAGCTCCATCACTACTTCATCATCTTGAAATATCAAACCCTTATAATGGTTTGGAAGCCACACATCTCTGAATCCAAGGATATAAAGTAAAGGCTACATCAAGTTCTTTGGAGAAAGCAGTGGACATAACCATAAAGAAGTCAAAGAACAGAACCGGATTCTTAAATAAAAACATATAAAGATGATGGAAAGGACCTATTTTAATGGATGAAGGGAGCATCAAAGGATGTATGCATTGAGAATAGTTCTACTCAGCTCAAAACAATCATATTTGGTTTATTAAAAGGTGCTAGAGAAATATCAGAAACAAGCCTTAGAGTAGCCTAAAACAATGGTTGGGGGCAACCATATTACAGTTGAAAACGATAACTGCAAAAACACTAGGTGCGAATAAATCGATTTTAAATTAGATAAATGTAGATGGCCGATGGAGATTTAGGGCTCCTCTGGAAGCCACTTTTTAAATGTGTTGTGACGCTTGTAGGTCATCTTTGTGATGTAAAACAGATGAAGAATATATATATATATATATAAAAAGAACATATTAAAAAATAATAATAATAAACAAATCAAGAAAAAAGAGAAGAGAGAATACCCTCTATGGGTATCTGCATGGGAGTCCACCCAAAAGATTGAGAGATTTGGCCCTCTCTAGGCTGCAATGGGGTCCACCCAAAAAAAGACCTTCGATTTTAAATCAGATAAATGTAGATGGCCGATGGATATTTAAATCAGATAAATGTAGATGGCCAATGGAGATTTAGGGCTCCTCTGGAAGCCATGTGTTGCAACGCTTGTAGGTCATATTTGTGATGTAAAACAGATGAAGAATTTATATATATATATAAAAGAACATATTAAGAAATAATAATAAACAAATCAAGAAAAAAGAGAAGAGAGAATACCCTCTATGGGTATCTGCAAGGGAGTCCACCCTAAAGATTAAGAGATTTGGCCATCTCTATGCAACCGATGACCCAAAACAAATCAATTCTTCTACGCTATCTATATTCTTGTCCAGCACTTAACATATTCAAAGAAAAATAAAAAACATAAATAAATGAACCTAAAAACCTAATGAGCTCCACAAGAAACCCTAATTGTTATTAAATTCTAGCACTCCATATTTTCGAAGTTGAATTCCCAGTTAATGTGTAACTTATAGCAGAAATCCAGGATATCGAGCATTATCTTGATTTCTTTTTCAAGCTCCTTCAAATATTCATTATATTCAATAAAATATTGTCCCAAATGCAATCAGTCAATAAAATCCTCAATGTGGAGCTTACTATGAAACTCAGGGAGATCAACCTTCAAGATCTTGAATATGCTCCATAATTCATGGTTTTTAGCTCAATATTTTCTCATTTTGAATGGAAGCAATGCCCAGAGTCGGTAGTTGAGCCCGATTCAGCCCTAGGTTGAGATTTGATGGGGGATCTACTAGATTGCGAGCACCCTCTTCTCACCAATCAGTACTTTCTAATCATTGATTATTTTCACCAATTTCTCTTCGAATTTTTCCTATCGAAACTTGAAAATCTTTCATTGCTGGATTTAATACTCTTTGGTTTGATGATACACAACCTCCATGATTTGTGGCAATATATCCTTGACTACAAGAGTGGGTTTGAGAGGCATCGTGATGGATCCTATGCTGCTCCGATACCACTTGATGTAAGAAGTCATGGAGGAAAAAAAAAAAAAGCAACAAAAATTGAAAATAAATAAATAAATAAAAAGGTGAGACAATATGCCTACTCTTTGGGAGATTTGGCCCTCTATCTAGGCCGGTAAAGGAGTCCACACCAAAAAATATATTTTCACAAGACCCAAAAATGAATTCCTCTTCTCTATCTACAATCTTGGGCAACATTTACATATTTATAGAGAAAAAACTCTAAATTGCTCTATAAGAGATCCTAATCACTGTTAAATCTTAGTCCTTCACCTTTTCAAGATTAAATTTTCAATTCTACCACTCAATTCTCTACTATAAAAAAAATGACATGAATAACCTAAGAGACTTAAAAAAATAAGAAACTTTAAAAAATAAAAGATAAAATAGCCCTAATTTTAGTATCCTAGAAAGGCATAATAAAATAAAAGAATAAAAAAACCTCAATTATATTACTTTTGAAGTAATGCTAGAACGTGTGTCGGTAGCTCCTTTAAATACCACTTTTTGGCCTCATTTCGGTGTGTGCACTTCAAAAATGCTACAGCTTGATAACTTGCTCTTAATTTCACAAAAAAAAAAATAACTTGTAGACAAATACCAAGAAAGCTCCCTTGCTTGTTTCAACCAAATGTAAATGTATGTAAATGATATGGTAAAATATAGCAGCCTGCTTGATTTTAACACCCATTTCTATACCAAATTCATAAACCCTAAACCCTAAAAGCAATGAATTTACAAGCTAGCCTTGAATGATGTCTTGAGCCAAGAATTTGACACCAGAGATCACCATAAATGAATTCAATTGAGGTACTTCCTATTTTTTGTCCATAACACTGAAAATTAAAACTAACCAGGAATCATGCTCTACAACATTGAGAAAAGGAACCAATCCATCTTCATATGAACAAAAATGCAACCAAACTCATGACCAAATTGAAAAGAAGAAAACATCCATAATACCAACACATCCGTTCTTCTTCCTCTTTTTTTCTTTTTTTTTGGGCGGGGGGGAGGGGGGGGGGGGAAATCAAATATCAACATAGGCTACCAGTTAATGCATCGTCAATGCAACAGTTGCATTCAAATAAAATGAAAAAGAAATAATCCGAGCATGAGGAAAGCACAAGTTTGTGTCTCGCAATGAAAGCCAATAGAATTTATAAACTTTCGAATAGCAACCATGAATCCCTCTCCCTCCCCCCCCCCCCCCCCCCCCCTTCCCTTCCCCACCCACCCCACCCAAATGGCATTCAAAGTAAGAAGAGAATCGCACCAATTTAAAGGCAGCCCTCTGTTTGGCACGCTTCCTTCGGTTCCGGCCCTGCACACTCCCTTCATTGGGTCGGCTCCTAGGAATGGGCTCACCAGGCACATACTGTATCCATGTGTATGGCCCTGCACTCTTACCATTTACATAACATCACCATTAACAAGCACTACACATCAAATACAGAGAGGAATGAGCGAGAGAGAGATAGAGATAGAGAAAAGAGAAAGATCACAACCCTAAGTTCAGTATTCTTTCAAGCACAAAAACACCATTACTAAGCAAAAACAGGTCCACCACAAATTCAAGGCAAGGAAAGCCCTATTTCCTCTATCATGGATCAAGGGAGAAAAAGAAACCCTGGTAAGCAATGGAGATTGAAGTCATACAAACCTGGAGGCTTGAGACTGGCTCTCTTCCTGCGACGCTTGAGACCGGGCCTTCTCTTCGGGAAACGCGTGTCCGTTAAGCTGTGAAGGCCCATCATCGCCAAAACGGGCCGAAAACCAAAAGAGGATGAAAGGTAGAGAGAAGAAGAAGAAGAAAATGAGGGGAGAGAGAAGGGGGAAGGCGTATGAAGACGAGGTAAGGTGGCTCCGAGAAGGGGGCGCACCAGTTTACTCATTACCCTGAATGCCATCTCTCCCTCTCTCTCTCTCTCTCTAAACGGAATGGAGAAGGACGGCTCACTCCACTGCCATTTTCTCTCTCTAACTCACACCATTTTACTGAGACTCCACGGTTCAGAGATCGGGGAAGCAATGCCCATTGGTGTTCCAAACATTGGATTGGAGGGAAATTTATTTGACAGTGTTTCGATCCGGATTTCCGATCTGCATGAGAATCAGTCATGATCACACTTTCTGGAATTTTTAGTCCTTGTTTCTAGTGAAATTTTTGAGGTAGGCTCACAACAACCTCGGTTCTATATTAAATAATCTTTGGGCATCAAAACAACCTCTGCTAGTGAAAGTTTTGATATAGGCTCTAATTTGATTTTTTAGAGCCTCGATTCTATATAAATTTTTCCCAATTCTAAAAACATGTAAGAAATCCAAATTGTTTTTCTCAAAATGAGATGCCAAGACATTGGTATTAAAAAAAAAAAAAAAAAACCACAATTAGTATGTATAAATTCAAATGTCATGCCTCCTAAAATGATATATAGGTGTTTGATAAACAGTTATGTTACTTAGACATATGTTTATTTATAACAAGTCAGAATCTTAGAAAATTAGACTGAGAGGGTCAATATGGCAAAGTTAAATATTGATTTATGCAATATTGTCCTTGGTGATTAGTTCAACTATAAGACATTCAGGTATTATTGTGCTCGGTTTACATGATGGCACCCAAATTTTGAGGACACATTTAGTGCTCTAGTATTTCAATCTATCAAGAAAGCTTTGGATTGTGTGTTCATTTTTGTATATTATGGTTAGGGAACCATAAATTAAAATAAGGTAAAACTAAATGTATAAAGGGAAAGAAAAGGAAAAATAGAATAAGGTAGCTTCTTCATAATTTGTTGAACTTGATATGCAGACATGTATATTAGTTGTTCTACATACTTGTTGAAAATTTTGGCTCTTAGAAAGGAATGTTCCTTGTCTTCGAGAAGGATATCTGTAACAAAACTGCAAAATAATTAAATTATATATGATTTTAAAAATATTTATGCAATAAAGAAGTATTTCGTAGTTATCATACTTTTAAAATTGTTTTTCATTTGTTGTTTGGCAAAATGTGAAAATGAATTCTCCTTTTGTAGTTTGGAATACAGTTTTGGAACATTATTTGCACCCATCATGCCAACTACTATTTTTTGGTAGAAATTCTATAACATTTCTTTTGATTTGTTGGGCCAACCTGCTATTAAAATAAAAAGAAGTGTTATTTTTAAAAAGTGCGAAATAAAAAGCTAGTTTTTTTTTTTTGGTCTTTTTATTGTAATGGATAAAAGAAGAACAATAAATTTATGCATAATGGAGCTTTAGATGATCATGCATTAGGAAAGAACAACTTGTCTATAAGAATAAATTATTAGTTAGTTAATTTACCAAAAAATGAAGAGTTGATAAAGCATGGTAACAATGGACCTTTCTCATATGTTTTAATGTTATTTCTTGAACATCAATGAAAAGCTAGATGTTGAGTGGGTCGCCCTACTTTTAAAGGTAAGGCGACCCACTAAACACCTAACTTTTCCAAAATAAAGGAAATACTTCTCTCTCATATACAGGCTCATGAATGGCCAGCTTGTGAGTAAGGAGTATCAAGTTTACTCAGTTTTGAGAGTTTATGATATTCACTTCACATCTTTGAAGTTCGCATTTGTACTTTGCAATGCTAAGGGAAAGAGGGTGCCCTTAGCAAACACAAGTGTACCCCCACTGTATAAGAAAACCAAGAAAATTAATATGTGGATTGCTCAAACAAAAATTGCACCAGTCTTAGGCCGCAACTATTCCAATCACAGTTCTTAGCAAACACAACAAAGTGTGAACTAAACAGCAGATATGAAAACATAAAACTAAACGAAGGACTGCCTAGACAAAGATGATCAGTCATGGGGGCTTTAATATCTTAAACTAACAGTCTCTGCTTATCTATGGCAAAGAGGAAATTCCACCAACAAGCAATGGACTAAGATTAATGACTTTAGCTCAAAAAAAAAAAAAAAAAAATTCTCACAAGGATTATTATCCAATACGAACAAAAACATTGTTTCATCATGCTAATTTCCTATGAAAACAAAATGGTAAGCAAAAATCATAACAATAACTCAAAATGGTAAGCAAAATTAATAACACCAGTCCAATGAAATTTAAGGCTTTTGCCAAAATTCACAATTTACATTTGGGACTTCTACAAAAAAGTATGACCATGGAGAAGGAACCCACAAAATCAAATGATTAACAAATAAACACAGAAAAACAGAATAATGCAAAAAAATAATAATTAAGGAAACCCTATGATTCCATAATATGGGCAACAGAATTTCTTCCACAGATGATAAACCAAATCAAGCATTTTTAGCACTAAAAAAAATGATAACAAACACTTACCAAGAAGTTCAGACACAGCATTTTTAGCATACATCACCAAAACGCTTACCATGAAGTTCAGACACAGAAATTGATACGCCAAAACTATGAGGCCACCCCTTATAATTCTCTTTGCTAAAACAAACAACGCAAATCCCTCAAACAAAACATGAACCAAAGAAAGAAAGAAGCCACACAAAAAATTCAGAGCGAAATTTCATGAATCTCAAGTGAGATGGAAATAATCAAACCCTCTACAACTTCCAAATCCCTCCAAAACCAACGCCATAAATTAACTACACACCAGTCGCACAAATAAACACTTCAAATCTAAAGATTCCTGCAAACACAAGACCTAGCCTTTCCAATATCACAAGATCTTAGAATATCTTCGCAGAAACCCTAATTTTACGAGCAAGAGAAATTGGTATATAGAAAAAAAAAAACATGGGGAGCCCAAATCTGTGCTCAGTTCAAACGATTATCTTTCTCTCTGTGCTCAGTTCAAACGATTCTCTCTCTCTCTCTCTCTCTCTCTCTCTCTCTCTCACTAGGCCAAACGATTCTCTCTCTCTCTAAGCCAAAAAAATCTATCTCTGAGAATCAAAGAAAAACCCCATTTTCAATAATCAATGGAAACCAAAGAACATGTGTGAGAGATGGCGGATGGAGGGCTATCTACGAACTGTGAGCTCTGTGAGATGGTGGAGAGAGAGGTCGAACCTGTGTGAGAGATGGCGGACGGGGGGCTATCTGCGAACCGAGAAGTCTAAGAGATGGCGATGGCAGAGACAGAGCTCGAACCTGAAGATGGCGGCGTAGGACTTGCTTCTGGTATGCGTAATGGAGCTAAGGTTATCAGGCAGGGCTCACAAAAATAAAGTTCCAATTTTGAGTTCCATCCCTCGGGTTGGAACTTTCGTTTTAACGCAAGGCTGGAACTTGCACAGTTCCTTGGAAGTTTTTGTTTTAAGTTCAAAATTTTTATCAAACACAAAACTTTTCAAAACTTCCAGAAAGTTACTTCCCGTTATCAAACACATCCTTAAGGATGAGGTTTGTAAGGTGACGACTTAAACATTCTCGTTATCGTCGCCTAAAAATTTATTTTTTACTCTTATAACGAAATTAAAAGCTTTACAAACCTAGCATATCTATAATTACTCCAAAATCTTGAAAATAGACGGTCAAGATAATATAAATTAAAAGGTCTAACAATAGTGCAAATCTACCATATTTATAATCACTAAAAAATCTTAAGAATGGACGGTCAAGATAATGTGTTATGAGATGGACTAATTTTAGGACTTGAAATTCATTTTCATACTGCTAGAGGACCGGTACAGAACGATTATTTAATTTGGTTCTCCTGATTCAAATTTCTACTTTTCTTTTAAAACCTACACCAAATAATAGGTTTGGTTAGATTTTAAACTGGCCATTATTTTTAACTGGATTTCAATTTTGTTATGTTAGCTAACGCATTAAGTATCTCGCCTGGGGAATACGTTCGCAAGAATGAAACTCAAAGGAATTGACTGGGGCCCACACAAACAGTGGAGCATGTGGTTTAATTCTATACAGAGCGAAGAACCTAACCAGTGCTTGACATGCCGCGAATCCTCTTGAAAGAGATGTGCCTTCGGGAACTCGGACACAGGTGGTGCATAGTTGTCGTCAGCTCGTGCCATTAGGTGTTGGGTTAAGTCCCACAATGAGCGCAACCCTCGTGTTTATTGGAACCCTGAAAAAATTGTCGGTGATAAGCCGGAAGAAGGTGAGGATGATGAATTTTTAACTGACCATTATTTTTAATTCGATTTCAATTTTCCATAGTCAAAGCTACGTGAGGTTTAGGTAGATATTTAGTAGCAATAGTAATAGTAATAGTAGCAGTAGCGAAGTAGCAGCAGCAGGAGCAGCAATAATAATAATAATAATAATAATAATAATAATAACAACAACAACAACAATAATAGTAATAATAATAATATATGGGTAAGGTTTGTATAAGGTTGTCTCTTTATACTATAGAAGTAAGGCGCACTTATAAAATTTCAGGATCGGAAGCCTTACGATGAATTAAAAATATCTTAATATCTTTAATTATAATATTTAAAATTTAAAAAATGATATAGATCAAGCAAATCAAGAAACACTTGAAAATAGATAGTCTAGATAACTCGTTGCAAGATGTGCATTTTTATGGGCTTGGAATTCTTTTCTTTCTTCATGTTCATTCATAGTAAGGTTGAGATGATCAATTGGAGGGTTCTCCGATGTTGGAACACTCTCCACCGTAAGGTTTTTGAGGTGCATCTTACTTTGGCAATACAAGGTTGCAAGCTTATATAAATTTTTTCCATAATATATTACTAGCAGTAGTAGCGATAATAGGAATAATACTGACAAAAAATAACAATAACAACAATAATAATAATAATATATTACTACTACTATTATTAATATCATTTCTAATATATAATAATATATTAGTATTATGCATATTATATTATTATAATACCCACTATTTTATATATATTTATATATAAAAAAAAACACTACGCAACATCTATAGGCGAAAATGAATAATGATTTCGCCTACCCTCATCACCGTCCAAAGTTCATCGTGCGGTCACGATTGTCCGGTAGTGTTTTATTATTTTTTATTTTTTTTCTAAAAATCAGAATGACCTAAAATTTGGAGCTTGTATTCATCAAAAATAGGGAAATCTTCAAAAAATATAAAAAAAATATTTCACATGAAAAAAATTAACCAAAATACCCCCGAAAAGTTTTGGGGGTTATTTAGTCAATTATTTTGCAGATAGTTTTGTTTATATTTTTTATTAGATGCTCCTCAGTAAGATGTATATACTTTCCAAACTTCATGTCATTTTTATTTGTAGAAAAAAAATGAAAAATAAAACACTACCGGACAATCGTGACCACGCGATGAAATTTGGACGGTGATGAGGAAAGGCGAAATCACTATTCATTTTCACCTATAGATGTTGAGAAGAATTTATATATATATATATATATAGTGTGAAGGTATTCTTATCCTTGTTATTATTTGTTACATAGAAAAACATACATTTAATGTGTTTTTTGAGTAAATCAGTAATAATCTATTACATTATATTATATAATATTATATGGATTATTACATTATATTATATTATTATCAGTTATATTATATTTATGTTATCCATGAGTACCCATAATTTCGCCCTTTTTTTTGTTTACACAAAACGTGATTAGGGGTCCTAAAAAATTACCAAACATACGATATATTTTGGGTACGCAAATCCAAATGATCAATTCAAGTTTTCTTTGTTGTTTTATTTATCTTTGAACTTCAAATCCATAATTAATATCTTCTATACTTTTTAGTTTGTGAGATGGTATATTATAGATCGCATTAGTACAAAAAGATTATAATTATTTTTAGTTGTCAAACATAAAATCAGGCGGCTAGATGTGTATCACATTTTTTTTCTTTTTTTTGGCGTTGAACCTGGTCAATGTCACACCCCTCACTCTATTTCACATCTAGTGGCTAGCGATTGTGATATTATTATACCAAAATTAAATACTTATAGTATAATTTCAAGAAAAAATAAACAATTAATTAGGACCCAACTCTATTGAGACCAAATAAATTTTTTTCTTTTAATGTTAAGTTGGTAAATGGTGATAGGGCCCATGGGCTTACTTTTCAGGCTTTGTTTGGGCAATAGAAGAAGGATGGTGGGCCCAGCTAGTCCGGACCAACAAGGCCCGGATTTTTTTTAGTTCCAGCCTTGGCTTGTCCTAGCCCGGCTTGGGCCCAACCCAAAAATATTGTAAACATGTAAAATGCTTTTCACTAATATATAATATATAACTGTTGTCTATTTATATAGAGCCCAGCCCAATTTTTTCTAGGTCAGGCTAGGCTCAGCCCTCAACTCTTTGGTTTTGGGTTAGGATTGGCCCGTACCAAAACTTTCAGCCTGGATCTTACTAGTATATGTTCTGGCCAAAATTGAACCAATCCCAAGCCTATCTTGTTAACCTCTTTCACAAAAATGAAACTCTATATATCATGTGGCGCCTGCCACCCCAATCACCGTTGTGTAAAGAATGGACGAAATAAGGGATTATATACTATAATACCATTTATTTTTAGTGCAATGAAGTCACAATCACTTTTAGTAATGAAAAATCTATCTAATAAATGAAAGTGTATCACGACATTCGAAAAAAAATTTATTTTAGACTTTGTGCTCAAATATCCTCAACCACTCAATTTCAAATCTAACGATCAATGATGATTGTGATCTCCTTATATTAAATGTAAATAGTCTCGTTGTATACATATGAAGCAAAAGCCCTTTTATGGTGACCCTTTTTTTAATTTTTCCCAAACTTCAAAGACTAAATAGGGAATTACCGAAAAGCATAGGTAAGAGAAAATTTTCAAGCTTCAAATTCGATCGCCTGGATATTGAGAAAAAAGGAAACCAAATAATGTTTCCACTCCTTTAATTAAACTAAAGTCCCCCCAAATCTACTTCTGTTTGATTTTTCTAAAATTCTGACGAATTTGGTAACAACAATGTTTGGCACGATTTTTTTATTTAAAAACTACAAATTTAGTGAGATTCTCGTAAGAGGATATTTTGAAAGAGGACAGCTGCCCTTTATATTATACTGAAGCGAAAAATTTGGGTGTTTGAACTAGTTTTTGAGAAAACTCAATGCATCACAGTCTTTCACTCTGAAATTTGTGGATGCTCCTTGCCATCAAAGTTTTTTTTTTTTGTAGTACATGGTTTTTGTAGTTAATGAATACATTCAAGAAAATTAAGGCTTGGGTCCAATAGGAGATAAGTGGATGGAAAATAAACTTAAGCAGATTGGATGTGTGGTCTAAAAGAAAATAGATGAAAGTAATGAAAAGAGATGTAGTGACGACTTATGGTCTGAGTGAGAGTATGACTTTTGAAGTGCAGAACGGCAGAGCAGGATTGTGTAACCAATGCCAAATAGTTGGGATAAGACTCCAATCCTTGAGATAAGTCTCTGATGATAAATGATTATCTTTATAGTTTGTATTTTTCGTAATACTTTTATATTGAAACTTGTGCAATACTGGATATTAGAAGTTTTACTTAGTGTGATTTGTGAAGGTGGGCTCTTCTCTAGAGCAAATAGATTATCTTGTTTGATCCTTGAGACTCTTGATTTCTGTCTATTACTCACAATCCCAAACTAAAAAGCAACAAAATCCTAAACCAATAATTAATCCAACTTTCCAATATACGTGAGCATAGAATAAAGAGAAACAAGCAAAAACCCACACTGCAACATAGTCCTGTGAAGAGAACTAGTACCTTTATTTTTGGACTCATTGAATATCAGTGTGACCTGGAAAAGTACACAAGCACCACATAAACTTCCCAAGATATTTATATAGTTTGAGTAATTTACGTACCGACACAAAATAAATAGAAAAATAAGAAATATGCCACTTTTGGGTGAAAATTACAGAAGGTTGGTCAACTTGTATTTTTATAATAAATAAAGAAATAAAAATTGTCTCTCGGTCCGAGATGTCATAATCATTGGACTACTTTGTACTCTCTTTTTTTTGGTTTAATCTTTTTTCATTTGTTGGGCTCAGTTCTAGAGAAGCCCGAGGATGGGAAGTTGGTTCTAAAGCGGTTCGAGGTTCCCATCCTCAGAGAGCCCTTTTCTTTTACAAAAAAGAAACAAAGAGCCATCCGAGGATGAAAACCTTGACCACTCTAGAACTGAATTGAGCCCTGAGTTCTAGTGGTGGGTCTGATGTCCTCATCTTCAGACCGCTTTAGAACTCAGCCCTACTAACGAAAAAGCTAAAAATAAATAAATTTAAAAAGTGGTTCAAAGATGACATCCTCATACTAAAAGGTAATTTTGAAATAAAAAATGCAGGTTCTCTCTTTTTAAACCAAGACAATGAGAGCGAGGTACTGTGGGGGAGAAAGAGAGAAGCATTTTGTGCTGCATCGTTCTCCAACAGTTGTTCATCGTTCCTTTGCCAATTCCACCACAGAATTTCATATTTGAAGGTGGAGATTTGGGAGAATGAGATCAACCAGGGCCGATATCTTAACAAGTAAAATGTCATATTTCTTCAAGCAAATTGATGAACCTACGTTCAAGCAAAACAATAAAATTACAATAAAATTTCAGGACTCCCCCAACATTGAAATTGCAAGCCATAATTCTTACATGAAAAATAATGAAATTACTACAATATCAACAACTAGTACTAAAAGTGTGTTTTCTTGTACCAATTATAAAAAAGTGTTTTCGGGCACCAACAATCATAGGTACAACAAGTATCAAAAGCGGGAAAAAAGGCTGAGGTCGAGGTGCCAGCACACCCATAACTCAATTGCACGTTGTGGCTTCCATTTGTTGGATATGGTGATATCCAAAATCACTCACATAAGAAAATCTCAAATTATGTAGGTTTGGGATTAATATTGATAAGTTTCTAAAGAAAATAGAAATCGAAAAAGATTAGGACTATTGGTTTTGATATATATATATAACACCTATAGAAAGTTTCCTATTTAATGTGGAATCCTAACCTTATATATATATGGGATGAAAGTGCAAAGAATTAGAGTGTCGTATGTGAGTTACCATATAGAAAAAGTGGCTTCTTCTAAAGAGAGAGGCAGGGCCTCCTGAGCCTTCTATAAATTAAGAGGTGGTTTAACTATGGAATGAAGATGGTCTCGTCCCGAACAGTTTATTCGATTGGGTTTTGTCGAGAGCTATAGAGGCAACTCTGTATCTCAAAATCCGTAATGTAACTTTCATTGGAGAGAAAAGAGCTTCCTATGGAGCGAAACACTACGGATGTACCTTCTGTAAATTGCGAGACTGGTTTCTTGTAGAGAATCAGTTCCTCTCAAGGTTCTCTTGAAAAGTGGTTTAATTGTAGAATAGAGATGGTCTCTTCCTAGACAGTGGTTTAGCTGTGGAATAGAGATGAGAGGTCGACGATGGTGCTGATGGGGAGATTGGGTCTAAAAGAGTTTACTTGACTGGGTTTTGTCGAGAGATATAGAAGTAATTCAATGTCCCAAAATCTGTAATGCAACTTTCATTGGTATAGTGGATTTCAATTTGCCGTATCGGTGGATTAGCCTTTTTGGGGTGAACCACATAAATCTTTGTGTTCATATGGCATGAGTGTTTCGTGCTTTATTTCTCCTACCATGGCTTGTGCTATTGCCTATTTTGTTTCTAACTAATAAGTACACGATTTTGGTAGGATCCAACTTTTGAGCTTTCTATTTCCACATCTAAAAAGATTCTTAAATCCTAACACCATTCTTACTAAGTAATTTAAAACAAGCAGGGTTGTATCATCCTCACTAAAATGCAAAAAAAAAAAAAAAAAAAAGTTACATAACATTCACATGCTAAGATACACTTCACACCCAAAAGGTAAAAGCGAATAAATCTCAAATTAAACAACGTTACGAAGCCATGGTCCCATATTTTCATGTGACGATGTACAGTCCAAACAAACGCTCAAGGATAAATTAATGACAGTTATCTATAGGATTATATATTATGAGACCAAAAAATTTCACCACTTTTTTTAGTTATTAAGATTATATATTAAAATGTAGTGTATCATAGTTTTCGAAAAAATTTATTTTGAACTTTGTGCTATGATACTATTCATCTGATTTCACATCCAATGATTGACATGATCTTCTTTTATAAAAAGTAAATGGCTCGCGTTACATATATCTCCTTGTTATAATTGAGTTTTTTTTCTTGACAATCCACTTTCATCATTTGGAAACGATGACACGGATGTATCTTGTTATTGATTTTGAAAAGGTATCTCATAAAGCATCAGCCAATTCTAAACTCTACAGGCCCCATGAAAAGAAAAAAATTCACAACATTACATCTTTATTAGACATTCTAATAAACTGAAACAATATGTTCTTTATCTTTTGGAAACACATCTTTCGCACTATGTTTCTGACTCAGCTGATAAAAAAAAATTTAAATTAAATTCTTCTCTGAACTCTTGTGAGGCGTGGCAAAGATCTCCTATCCCCACTGTACATTCTTCTTGTTGATTTCTTTTCGGATTTTGTTTTTCTCTCTAAAACGCGTCTGTATTTGTCGGGTATTGGCTGCTGGTAAATTTTCAGCTGTCAGTTTCCAAACTATGTTCTCATCCTTTGAGTGTATAATTAAAAGCTTGGAAACATAACTTTTTCAACTGGTGATTCACAGGTCTCAAATCCTTCAACAGTATCAACAAACAACTGAATTCACCTAATTATCATAGTTTGATCAAACAAATGGATGAAGATGATAAAAGACTCTTAATTCACAATCAAATTGCATGTCCTCGCTTCAATCTACCATCAAAAATCACAGAGAGGAAGTTAGTTTTGAAGAAGTTGAGAGGCATGGGCTTCTCTCTCTAGAAAGAAGGCGGATAGAGAGAGAAAGAAGTATTAGGTTTTTTTGGGTTTCCTTAAATGCTTTGAGCGAGAGAGTGATTATTCGTCCAGAGAGACAAAAAAAAGAACCAGGAAAACCAAAGAGAGGGGGAGATCCATGGGTTTTGTGACGTCTACAAAGAAACAATCTCAACCATCTGCTTAGATCCAACGGTTGAGAGAGAGGAGGACTATGACGTGTAAAAATTTTACTTATAAAAGGAAAATGATTTGATAAGGCTTCAACCCTATCAAAATAAGTAAGGCCTCACTTTAAAACTCAAATTACATTACAAGTATTGAAAAACCTTTACATGCGGCTTAAACATTATGGTTGTGAAAAAAATTAGGATTTCAAGATTTAAAAATCCTGCATATTGTAATAAATTATCTAGACCGTCTATTTCGTTTTAAAAATAAATATTCATATATATGTAAGATCTGTACCATTTTTTAAATATAAATTTTTATTATCGGTATTGGAAATTCAGTTTATTTAAAGCCGAGATTCCATAACTCTTTATTTCGTTTTCATAAAGCTTAGGCTTTATAGAAACTTTATCCCCTATAAAATCACCCCCAAAAATCTACTGTTATTTGATTTTTCAAAATCCTCGTGAATTTGGTAAGAACAAGGGTTGACATGATTTTTTTATTTAAAAAAATAGAAATTTAGTAAGATTCTCAGAAAAGAGGATATTTTGCAATGGAAAGCTGCCATAATTCTTATGTTACTTTGAAGCTAAATTTTCGATTGTTTGAACTAGCGAAATTTTTGCAAGTTCTTATTTTCTCACTCTAAATACCAGCAGACGCAGAGCTCTCTCTCTCTCTCTCTCTAAAACTGCAATCTCTCTCTCTCTCTCTTTCTGAAACTGGTATCGGAGATGGGTCGTGCAAAGCTCCCCATGAACAACATCATGGGACGTGCAAATCCAAGAAGTGACACCTTCAGAAAGAGAAGAAAAGGTCTCAAGAAGAAGGCCTCAGAGTTCTCGATTCTCTGTGGCGTAGATACGTGCTTCATATGCTTCGGGCCGAACGGAGATCTCGAGACGTGGCCCGAAGACAGATCCGCCTGCATGGCTGTAATCAAGAGGTTCCAGAGCCTCAGCAAAGATGATCAAGACAAGAAGAAACAGAACCTCTCGAGCTTCTTAACCCAAAGGATCATGAAGGTGCGAGAAGATCTTCTGTGTAAGCGCAAAGAGAATGCGGAAATCCTCTACCCATCATGGGATGATCGTCTCGCCGACTTCTCTTCGGATCGCATCGAAGCTCTAACAAGGCATCTCGACTGGAAGATCTCTACAGTTAGAGAGAGAATCGAACTCGAAATGGCCTCTGTGAGCATCAAGGAAGGGGGAGAGGCTAGGGCACAAAACACGGTTCCATATCCTATGAGAACTTCTGATTTCAGGCCCTTGTGTGTGAAAAAGCCCATGGGCTTGGAAGATAGTTACATAGCAATGGACCCCATTAACCAAATGGGCTTGGGCTTGATGAGTGAGAATTATACAGGCATGGGGGGTGTGGACATGGGTGTTGGGGATTATAGTTTAGGTATGGAGTACATAGGTGCACAACCATTGAGGTGGATGCCCGATGGTGGTAAATTACTGGGTTTTGATGAGAGAGTAAGGAGATTTTCAGCTCCCATGGATAATAAGTTGGGGGTTTTTTATGACAGAGAAGATGTTAAGTTTGTGGATTTTGAAGAGAGAGAAAGGGGGGATAGAGAGAGGAGTATGAAGTTGCCTATGGATGCACCATGCACATATGAACCACAGTTTGCCATGCAAAACCCTAACCCCAATTACACTATTTACCAGGGGTCCTCTTCTACCTCTAATTACACCATTTCTTCAAGCTTGGGCCCTTTCATGCAAGTGCCAAGTCATCATCCAAGGATGCTGCCACATGTGCCCATGACTCAGCCTTTTCTGCCCCGTCAGCAGCAGTGGGTGGGCCTCGAGGAACAGCCAGGAATGGCACACGTGTGTGATGACTTCTATGAGGTGTGATTGCTAAGAAGGATTGGCTGCTCTCTTTTTATCTTATTATTATTATTAATTATTAAGTGGGAAATAATTGTGGGTGCCTCAGGTTTTTCTGCTTTTCTTTTTGGTGGGTTTTAATGGAGGGCCAAGATTTTAGCTTTGCTTTTGTTTGTGTGGGCCTTTAATGGACGGTCAGGATTTAGCTGAGGGTTGGTCGTAGGCTTTGCTTTGTTTGCGTGGGTCTTTTGTTTGTGTGGGCCTTTAATGGACGGTCAGGATTTAGCTGAGGGTTGGTCGTAGGCTTTGCTTTGTTTGCGTGGGCACGGCCAAGATTTAGCCAAGGGTTGGTCGTAGGGTTTATGTTATTTGGACTTTTGGCTTCCTTTTTTTCGAACTTTCAAGTTCTCCTTCTTGAATAAAGAAGTACCTTTCATTCGTGTTTATATAAATCTTGTGTGTTCTATTATGGGTGTAATTTTCGTTTAAGAACGTATCAAATCCGTATCGTTTAAATAAAATAAATGACGTATACTATACTATAATCGTGTAGAAACATAATATATATTTATTCCCTCAATTACAATACATATTTTGTAGGATTTTCTGAATTTTAAATTTTAAGAACCATCTAAGAATCATTATGCTTCAATGTCTTTTATATATATATATATATATATACATATTCTTGTTATTGTTCATAGGCTCTTGCTTATGGCACGTCGTCCAAGAGAGAGAAAGATTTGTAAGGACTTGGTCCACACCTGCTCGACGATGTCTAGTACTATTTATGTGTTTTCTTTTTTGGAATATTTAAGGGTTGAAACCCTTCACAAGAAGGTCAATTGGTCATAATTATGTATTATCATTTAACTTTGATACACGGTTGTCACAATTATTTATAATCATTCGATGTAAAAATTTGAAATTTTTTTTTTTGAAGTTTGTGTTTGAGCAATGGAATAAAAGTAACCTTTCAATTTTATACCTAGTGGTCAAGATTAATTGTGACCACTTTATACCAAGATCTTTTTGTATACTTTTTTTAGAGGTTACTTTCTCTGGTACCTATTTCTAAATTAAAAAAAAGATCTTTTTGTATACTTTTTTTAGAGGTTACTTTCTCTGGTACCTATTTCTAAATTAAAAAAAAAGAACGTGTTTGGTTAGTCGGCCGACTTACACTATTCTTGTGTGTTCTCCCTATCAAATATATCTCAAAGATGTATTTTCAATTTAAAATTTTAGAGTTCAACAAGCTCAACCATGACAATGATCTAAATTTGAAATTATTTTTTTTAAAAAAAAGAATGTTATTTCCTTTCTTCACCCTCCATTTTAAACTTTTGGTAGATGAACATTTTTTATCATCCATCTCAGAGATAGACCTTAATAGATACGGGACAGATAATAGGTGAGTCGGCAACTTACCAAAACCGTGTTCTTTAAAAAGTTGCCTTTGTCAAGGATTAGGAACAGGGGCATTGGATTGGGTTCCACGGGAGAAATTTAAATTATTTTAGGAGGTACAAATGAAAGCCAAATGGTAAACCCTAAGTCCTTTAAGCCCTAGGCGATTTTTTAAAGGGATTATGACGCTTTTAGCATATATTTCCTTCTTTGTTTTGTTTATCCATGTATTTGAAACCAACGCCATTTATTTTAGCAAAATAAAAAAAGATTATCTACATTAAGTGGGTGGTTGTAAAAGTGTTAGAGAATATGCACAAAATTTCACAAAAAAAAAAAAAAAAAAAAAAAAAAAAAAAAAAAAAAAAAAAAAACATGATGATTGTTATTAGGTTTGAATTATTCTTAATAGTTAGAATAATAGTTAATAGGTTTGAATTGCATAACCCATCGAACTAGGGGTCCTCAATAGTTATTAGGTTTAAATTAAATTTATTATTTTGACCTCGCTCTCCCGATTAAAACCTTCCCCTTTCAATCTCCTGCCTTTTTCACTCTCTACACCATAGCAATCATCCATGGTGATGGTCTTTTATCATTGCCGCATTGGTGTTCCAAAACCAGGAGCGATGAAATCTTGGGGAAGAGGTTTTAACATTCTATGCAATAGGTTTTTTTTCTTGTACATGGAGAAGAAAAGAGAGGGCAAACATAGCAGCAGGGGTCTGGCCTTTTTTTTTTTTTCTTTTTTTTGGGTACCAAGTAAGGGAGTATACGAATACTTGAAACTAAAAACCACCAATGATGTTTATGCATCAATAAATTAACCACCAATGATGTTTATGAATCAATAAATTGGGCTGGTTTTTGGGATATTGCTAATGCAAAACCAAAGCATGTTTGAAAAGAGAAGGAAGAGGCCGCTGAGAAAGAAAAGCAAGACGGATATACAAAAGGGGCTCGTAAGTCTCTTTGCTTGTGTATTTCAAGGCTTCGCTTTGCAATCAAGTTTTCATGCTATTTAGAGAGAGAAAGAGAGCAAGTGGGAGAAGAGAGTTTGGAGAAAAAGAGATAACGAGAATATTTAGAGAGAGATGGCAAGTGGGAGGAGATAGTTTAGAGAAGAAGAGATGCAAAGAAAAACGCGATGATTGTGGTTTTTTTTTTTTTTTTGTTGGGCAGGCTTTTTTCGTTTCCTCTGCAAAATAAAACTTATATCCTTCCTCTACGTTTCCTCGGCAAAATAAAACTTATATACTTCCTCTAATCCAACCGTCCTTTCTAAATGGAGAGTTAAGGTTGTCCCAAACACAATATCACATCTCTAGACTATTTTATTTTTAATATTTTTTATATAAACTATTTTGACACCAAATTTTGAACGTCCAATCCTCTATTAAACTTGCACTCATAAATATATATATATAAATATATTCCTACTAAAATAAAATAACCAAAATACCCTTGAAAGCTTCAAATGGTGTTTTAATATAAACTTTGGTGTGCAATGTGCTTGAATATGTTATCTGCTTGTTGTTTGTTGTTCCATGTTGTTGTTGTTATTCATATATACATGTTTATATTTATGCACATCTATATTGATATCAGAGCTATGTGATTGAGCGTAGTTCTTAAAAGTTTACTTTGTTGACTGGGTTAATCTATAACTCATACTGATATTAGTATGCTCTGCGACTGCCTAGTTGATCTAGGATCTCTCGCATCAGAAAACATAGTATGAATTAAAGGTTAACTACTAGTGTTGATGATATTCCATTGTCAATACTTTCTTAATGTTAACATAACAGGAGCTTTGTTGAAGGCGAGAAGGGCGTATTTGGAGTTCATATTTTGTTAATCAGAAAAAGAAAGTTGGCCTTAACCTTTTCTCAAAAATTTTACAGTCAACACTGTAGCTGATTTCAAAATGTCAGAAGAAAATGTCTCGGATATCTCTTTAGATAGTGCCTCTTCTTTTAACTCAGACTCAAGACCATGTTTTCTAAACAAAAACATCTTTTTGAAATAACCTATACTCCTGAAAAAAATTTTGAAACTAGTTCTCAATTAATTAATCCTTATCATGTTTATGATAGGTCTAGGTTAAATTGGACCAAAAAAATAAAAAAACTTTGTGGAAAAAAGAATCTTGAAGCCATCAAAGAATATGTTCAAGCTTCTTCTTTTGATCAACATCAAATCCCTGCTACCCAAGCTAAGTAATACATAACCATCACCTTGCATAGAAACCTTTTTTTCCAATGGCTTAAAGATGGGTATACACATATTCATTTTGGAGCCATTAAATTAGCTTTAACCTTTCATGAAAGAAAAGGTATGGAGGCAATTTCCCGAATTGCTTTGTTAGATTCCAGATTTTTAGAATACCAGCATGCTTGCATAAGAATTGTACAAACAACCTTAAATGCTGGCACCATTTTGTTACCTTCTTCCCAAACTTTAACATCCCAATTAAAGACCCCCATTTGAGTTCTGCTTTTAAAGTTCAATTACAAATTACAAGAATCAGACAAATTGAAACAGCCACTGTAGCTACACTCTATTATCAAATGGTGTATAGACTGCAGAACCATGCTTTTGATATAGTAACCCCTTTTGTCCCCAGAACATAAAAATACTGCCTTGTTCATTAAAGTTGATAACAATTTCCAACCTGTCTGTCATTACATCCCTAGACAAATATCTTGAGAAAGATTGCTCGAGTTGATACCATCTACATGGGTGACAAATTATGAAAATTTTCAAAATCAAAGTCAGCCAGTGATGCAATTAGATTCTAGAAGGACAAGAATGCCTGATGGAACAGTACAAATAAGTTTTCAAACTCCAAGACCTATTGAAAATCAAACCAGAGAAATTTTCCCTACCCAATTTCAGGAACTTCTTGAAAAAGTTCCAGTGGTTGCATTTGATAAAACAGGGAAACCTATTTATGAACAGAAGACTTCTGATGGTCATAATTGGTTTGATAGTTGCAGTTGTTCCACTTGTCTTCAAGATGATTTTGATGATATACCAAAAAGGAGAAATAAAAAGAAGATATCATCTCAACAAAAACTTCATTAGAGATTCATTGAAGGTGATCCAACAGTTGGATTACTTGGTGAAAGCTCAAGAAAATGGGATTATTATGTGACTTATGGTAGTCAAAATTCCAAGAACACTGTTGTCCTAGAAATCGTCCCAACAGGATGGAATGACTCAGATGAAAGATCTGAAAGAAAAATTCAAATTCCAGAATACTTAGCCTTTGACCCTCAAAGTCCAAGTTATGCCTCTAATTTTCCTCTATTACATGATTATGAAAAAATTCAAGAAAATAAAAAACATGTATGGAAGATAAAAAATCTCACAGCTAGAGATTCTTCTGGATTGTTAAAAACTATATCTCCAGCAGAAGCAAGCCTCAATTGGCAAGCTGATAATGCTAAATCACAAAATTTAGCATTACTCAGGATTGAAGAAAAACAAAATGTGATGAATTCGTAGTTACAGGGATTAGTTGGTATAATTATTCAGTTGAAAGAAAGGATTCAATCTTTGCATGAAGAATTGATGCAGATCTTGTATACAGTCAAAGATATTCATGAGCAATCTTATTTACTGAATCAAAAAGGCAAAGAAAAAGTTTTTTTGGAAAAGCAATTACAGAGTCTTGAAAAAGATATTTGGATGAAATCTCAATACTCTCAACCACAATATCATTCACAAATCCAACCCTTGCTTGCAAACCCATATATTCAGACTTATCCTACTTTAAGAAGTCCAGACCCTTTACCACCTACCAAAACCCTTTACCCACCTACAAGTTCAATTCCTCCAAGATATTTTGGTTTTAGAGCTTTAACTTCCTTTGAAGAAGAAAGAAGATTTCCTGAAGAAAGATTTCCTGAAGAAATGTTCTTTCCCCAATTGAGAAACAAACCAAATATTTCAATCCCGAGTTCTTCGCAAACCCCAATACCAAAGCCTTCTTTTACCTCACCACCTATTCCAATTCAAACCCAATCTACTCCACAAGTACCTAAGAATGAAACTCAGATGTTCCTGACACCTGACCATGAACCAGATGTTACTGCCTCCTCAGTCCCAACTCAAACACTTTCTTATTCTGAACCCATTTTCAATATAAGTTCATTCCTCAAAAACCTAACCAAACAACCTGAACTGAACCTCCAAACTGAAACCCAATCCTCTGAAAACATGACTGATAATTCTAAAACATTTGATGAAAAATCTTCCTCCATTTCCTCTGACCCAAAATCCTTATTAATGATGAACCCCCCTGAACAACCAGACCCATATATAGATGAAGAATTTAGACCTCCAAACCACCAAGAATCACAGCCTATCCCAACCTATGGAGATTCATCTAAAGGATTTACTGTTGAAGACATTCCACCAGCAAAATGGAATGACAGATTCCGAGAGATCCAAGGATGGATGCATTTAGAGATGCTTAATCCTGCAAATACTCTAGCCAGTACAATTTCTAAAGTCATTGTAAGGCTAAGAGGACGCCTTTTTGATTGGTATACAAGCCTCGGAGAATACAGACAAACACAGTTGAGAAATAGTCAGTCTATTGTTGAAATTCTTAATTATTTAGTTGTTAAATTCTCAGGCCCAATTAAGCATGAACAAATTGTTGCCCGAAAAGAATTTTTCCAGTGTAAGTGTTGTTCATTCAAGAGACAAGATCTTGAAAAGCATTTTTCTGATATGAACAAAAGATACCATAAAATAGGAGGGATAGATGATATAAATTTGAAACAATTTTATCTTGAATCCATACCTCCTACTCTTGGTAAAGAAACAACAAAAACAATGGAAAATCAAAGACTTACTATTCAAAATACCACTTTTGGTGAATTATACCAATTTGTTCTCCATGCTTTAGAAAGACTCTGCAATCAAGTTGAATTTGTGAAACAAATGGAAAAAAATAAGCATTTATTAAGAAAATCTTGTGATAAACCATATCTCAAGATTAAATGTGATGCATAAAAACAGCGTTCATGTCCACTTGCAGGAAAAGAAAAAAAGAAGTCTGATCAAAAGAGAAAAAAGAAGAAATTCAAAATATTCAAATTTCTTAGAAGATCGAGATTTCGACGAAAGAGACAATACAAAGGAGATAGATGCTATGTTTGTGGAAAGAAAGGCCATTTTGCAAAAGATTGTCCGAACCAAAAAAAGAAGAAAAATATTATACATCTTTTATCACAGGTTTTAGATGAAGAAATTGATGATGATTTAGAATCTGTGTTTTCATTGGATGATGAACAAAGTCCAGAAACTTTGATATCCATCTCTTATTCTGAAGATTTTGAGCTGAATGAGATAAGCAACGAGCTTGTTCCAGAGATATTGTCTCCATGGGATGAAATTTCAGAAATAAATAACCTACCCTTCCAACCTACCCCAACAGCCCTTGTTCAGATACTCCAAGAACACTATTCCAAACCTTTAACCATCCCAGCATTTTTTGATATAAGAGCAGTTGCCAGTATTTTAAAACCTGATTTGCTACCAAAACAGTTTTGAGAAACATGTAACCAAACATTTAGAGCCGCAAACGGTGAAAAATTCTCAATAACCCAAATTAGCAAACCCGTTTTGATAAAACTATTCCCTAAAGTGGTCATCCAGCATAAACTCTTAGAATCCTATTTACCCAACAAAGACCATTTACTTGGATTTGATGTTTTAAATCAAGTAAAGCTTCAATGGACCTCCAGATGATTACACTTTAGAAACATCACCTTACCATGGATAGCCAGTATAGACCAACCATGCACCTTAGAATCAGGGAAACAAAAAATTATATCAGACTGCTGTGCAAATTCCCATTCTGAAGTCCTTAAAAAATGTACCAACCCTTTATGGAAAAACCAGAATTTCTATGTCAAATTACCTTTCAAGAGAAATGAAGACATAAATCCCACAAAAGCTTCCCATAGAGGTTTAAATCCAGATTTGATGGATTAAGCTAAGCTAGAAATACAGGATCTGATAAAGGAACAGTTAATTGAGCCAACCAATTCTCCTTGGGCATGTGAAGCTTTTTATGTAAATAAAAGATCTTCGAAGAAAACTAAGGTTAGTCATCAACTATCAGCCTTTAAATACTTTTCTCTCTGATGATAAATTCCCATTACCTAATCAGATTGCCTTGTTTTCTCAAATCTCTCATGCTCATATATTTTCCAAATTCGATTTGAAATCAGGATTCTGGCAAATACGAATTCACCCTGATGACCGTCCTAAAACAGCTTTCTGTTTACCAAATTACCATTTTCAATGGACGGTTATGGCCTTTGATTTGAAAAATGCACCCACATATTTTCAAAAAGTTTTAACCACCATTTTCGAACCAATCTTAACACAAGCACTGATGTATATAGATGATATATATATATATATATATATATGTCCCCTTTTATTCCTAAACTTTCCTTGTTCACTAGTCATCTTTATCTATTGCTAAAAAAAAGAGCACCACCATGGACAAGAAAACAGATTGAGTGTGTTCAAGAGCTTAAAAGATTATCTCAAGATTTACCTTATCTAAAAATTGCTTCTTCAAGAAAAAGAATTTTACAAATTGATGCTTCTAATGAATTTTGGGCATGTATCCTACTTGAACAAAAAGATAAAACCAGAATGATATGTGGATACAACAAAGGAAAGTTCAAAGACTCTGAACTCCATTACCATTCAACATTCAAAAAAATCCTTGCAGTAAAAAGAGGAATTGAAAAATTCCAATTTCACTTGATAGGACATACTTTCCTTGTTGAAATGGATTTATCTGTTTTTCCAAATATGCTAAAATTCAAAAATAAGATTCTTCCGAATCCTCAATTACTCAGATGGTCAAATGGGTTTTCTCAATAGAATTTTGAGTACAAGCATATTTCTGGAAAAAACAATATTTTGGCTGATATGTTTTCAAGAAGAAAGTTTTCTGAAGAAACCAGTCTTGCTATTGTTCCCTTCATAGGAGCAACAATCAGACTTGAAGAAGAAACAAATGAAGTTCTTGATGAAATTTACGACATCATTCTCAAAAAAACTATGGAATCCAGAAATGAGAATATGCAACAAAAGATGCATGAAATATTGATCAGAAATCATGGAGATTGTTTTCAAGGAATTCGATGCCATCCTACTTATCCATTTTTATCCCTCTTTCAAACCAGACATTACTATAATATGCCAAAAGAAGCTATTTGTTTCCTCTAGTACCTTACCCAAAACCATCATATATGTTTTAATTTCCATGTAAGAAAATTATTGTCCTACCTCAGACATTGTCATTTCCCACAATAGAACAACTACATCTATCCCAATCCTAGAGCATTCAATTTCTATAAGTTTCTTACAAAACATTACCATTATAATCAATGGATTGAATCCTTTGGTTATCCTCACAAACCCTACATCATTATTGCTTTCCATCAAGACCTTAGACCTCAAATATACCCAGATTGTACCTATTCCACCCAACATCCTTTAATTGAAACCATTGCATGGTATGATTCTAATCTCCTGAATCACTAGCTACTTCAAACAGAATTATGGAAAGAATTGAAAATTCTCATATGCTATATTAATAGAATCCAGCCAGAATAGATTCCCTTAGATATGTATACAAGAAATACAGTATGGACTGATGAAACACCCAGAGGAGCGGCATTATTACATCAGTTACACATATGGCTTGTTGATCATCCCCCTCCCACAGAAACACCAACAGACAGTTCCAGTGATGATACATACATTGGACCCTCTCATAACCCGTCTATTCCTTCTTCACCAAGTTATGATTCTGACGGCTATCCTCTCAATTATGACACATATTGAGCAGAGTCACTGTAGCAGAAACACTGTAGCAGAGTCACTGTAGCAGTAGCATTGTTCAGCACTATTTTGTCGGCAGCACTGTTCAGCACTATTTTGTCGGCAGCACTGTTCAGCACTATTTTGTCAGCAGCACTGTTCAGCACTATTTTGTCGACAGCACTGTTCAACACTATTTTGTCGACAGCACTGTTCATACCTGCCACCTGTCACTGTACATTACCTTTTTACTGTTCATAAGGCCATCTGTCTTGCCCAACTAGGTTTTTTTTTTTTCTTTTTTGGAATCCAGATTTCAAGTCCAGCGTCTATATAAAGCCTCTTTAGACATTCGAAATGGCAGAGCGCTTCTAAAGCCTCTCAGCCTAGTTTTGTTCTTTGGGGTGTACTTCGTTCAAGTTTCACTTCATCTTTTGCTGCTTCTTCTTTTTATGCCTGGAAGATCTTTCCACATCCATCTACTCTTGTATCTTGTTTATAAGTGTGATCCTTAGAAGTTTATAAAATTATATTTTATCAAAAAAATGTTTTTAATATTTTTATAGGTGCACCACAATGAGGAGATGGCACCTACCAAATTTCATATTCATACAATTTATATCAAAAAATTAAAAATAAATTACTCTAAAGTATCAGATCTAAGATTAAACAGTAAGTGGCTCACTTGATCAAAATTAAACGACTGGATGGTAGGGGAAGCATAGATCTTCTATATTAGAGAGGAAGTATATAAACCTTTCCCTATTTTGTTTGAGAAGAGAGGAAAAAGCAGTGTTTGATTGTAAATGCAGAACATCATTTCCCCTTATTTAATGGTTGGATTCCTTTTCCAACCATCAATACCCAAATAGGAAAGAAGGGAAGATTGAGATTTGCTCCAACACAATCATCTTCATCATCAAAACCCTTTCCTAACTAATTGTGGTCGATTATACGAATCCTAAACCGCTATTCTATTCTATTAAAGCAGATATTGTAAGTTCAATATTCATAATAAGTTTTGACAAAATTGTATGCTGGCTGCCCACCTAACACAACCCAACCTTTCTACCAAGGCAGAAAGTTTAAGGTCCTCAACCTTCTTAAGCCTTCATTCCAAGACACTCTTACGACTAAATTATACACTCACTCCCCCGACAAAATATTGCTCAACCGCATGCATTAAGATCACCTTTATATATATATATATATATATATATATATATATATATATATATATATGTTATGATGCTCACACTATGAAGTAATTTATCATTACACTCAACAAATTTATACACTTATATACCCTTGTTTTGTACATGGAGCTTTTTTTTAGTAAGATTATTTTTCGTCATTAGAAAGGGTATAACATTACTCACATAGATTATTAAATGACACTGGTGTACTCTATGCGGGAGATGTCACACCCCATGTCGATAACGTCACCACCCTCTTAATTACCAAAAATACTCTTATTAAAAAAAATGCTCCATGTACAAAACAAAAATAAAAGTGTCTAAATTTATTGAATACAATGATAAATTACTTAGTGTGAGCACCCTAACATAACCCATATATATATATATATATATATATATATATATATATATATATATTATTCCCTAAAATGATCCAAATCGGTACCTGCTCCTACAGTAAATGCAGGCTGTCCACTTGATGGATAATTAGACCTCGGTTTTTAAGAGCTCAACATATATTTTTTTCCCTCGGAATTATTCAACTCGCAAATCAAAGACGTTTTGCAATTCAAATAATACAATCCTCATAATTGGGGGTTTTTGCCTGATAACAGTAAGTGTTCAGCTTATTCTTGCAGAGAGTACACTCTACGAATAGTCCCTACAAAACATTATCCAAAGACATACAAATATGAATAAGGATGTCGATCGTTTGGTTAATGATTACAGATTAGAGTTAAGGTACACGTCGGTTACTCAGATAAAAAATCGTGCAGTTAAGCATTCAATATGGGCCGCAACAATGAACTGCAATCCAAATGGGTGATAAAAACAATACCTGGCAAGGCCATGTATGAGAATAGAGATTGTAACATGAGATAAACACTCTAAACAATGCCGTTTCGGCCGCTGCTCTCTCTATACTTCCTCAAAATTGTAAACTCTTGAGCAGGTCTTTGGCAGTCCGTAGTCCCTCTCTCGAGGCCGAAGGTTTTGCCTCCAAGGGTCATTGTGCAATTTGTAGTGTAAACTCTGTTAATGACATAGATGTTAGCTTCAAAATTTTGTGGAACTAGTACCAGAAAAAGATTTTACGCAGCACCTTAATTTCTCTTTTGATAAATAAATAGTATCATATACATACAAAGCCTTCATTTCTAAAAAGGTTTTGTTAGGCTACACCACTGACCCTTAAAGTGCTAAACATTTTTGGATACTAAAATACCCTTGAATTGCAATACAAAATTTTTCAAATAAGGGTATTTTTGGTCATTTAGAAAGGCAGAATGGATATTTTTATAAAAAAATAATAACATTCTATTAGTAGTTAAAAACAATTAATGCATCTTGTGGGTGATGTCACACACCATATCGGTGATATCATTGTACACTATTGTTAATAAATGTTTTTGTTTCTATTTGGAATTTCTAGTTTATCCTTGACTAATTACTTAAAATTTCCCTAAACAAGAAGTTACCATACTACAAGATAAGGGTATCTAAAGGTCTAAAAATGTTGAGTAGGGTCTACACCACAAGTGGTGTAGCCTAACAAAACCCTATTTTCCTATGAATGGTCAGTCAACATTTTTATTTTCCCATGAGTGGTTAGTCAACATTTTTATTTTCCTAAATTCAGTGAAGTTTTGGTCATTGTTTCAAACAACGAAAGCCTGATTGAAAAGCCACTATACATAAATAATTGTCTATCAAGGTACTGAGGTGTATGCAATTGGATGTATACTCTTTTATGATCAATAAGTAGTGAATTATACAAATGGAAACCTGTATAAATGTAGAGAAGACATCATCTTCTACTAGTTTTGAGAACTCCTGACCCCAATCATACTCAGAATCATACATTTCGGATTGCCTATTAGCCTCGAGCATAACAGAATCCCGATAAAGAAACCTTTGCCAAATGTTTTGTACATTTGCCAACTTCAATTCTCTTTCTGTTTCATTTATTGCCTGCAACAGAATGAAAGCATTAAGAAAGTCTCTCTCTCACCATTGCAACAAATAAGTTGCATTTATTTTCAATGCTGCATTTATTTTCAATTTCCAGGTAAGAAAAGCTTTACCCGCAGGATATTAACCATATTTGGGATATCATTCTCATGAATACGAACAGCAAAACTGTCAAGATTGAGCATGTTCTCATAGGGCAAGAAGATCCCATCCTGCAATAATGGAAAACAGCTAATCAACAACAAATCATCTGGGTAAACTAACAAAAGTATATATGTGGAAATAATACTTAATAAATCCAGAAACGCCACCAAAATCAGGAAAGCATGCCATACACCAATGCTGCTGTGCATGGAATATAACATACACTGAAGGCGCATGGTAGAAAGATAGCATCACCATCTTTTGCAGTTTACAGTTGTTAAGAGATTAACAGTACCAAGGTGACCATCTGTCATCGGAATTACAGTTAATCTCCATTGACCATTACTGGGAACGGATGGCGGATGTCCCACCATATGTATTCCATTCAGAAAATGATAGAAATGAAGCATGCTCGTATTCATGTACTTGGTACAATTTGAGAATGTAAACCCTCTTAACACAAAGATATTCAAATCTTTTATTCAAAATCCACTGCTCATGTTTTTTAATTTTTATGCCTAACCATGGACAATTTTGAAAGCGACATACCTTTTTTAATTAAAAAATAACCATTGGAAAAAATAAATATACAAAGTCCCAAATTCCTTCACCTGACCATGGAAAGAATAGGAAAGCCAAATAAAATCCAATCATAAACATGACTTGCATCATAACAAACAAGAAATACAAATGGCTCCGAAAACAAGAACCACCACCACCACCATGACCAATATTAAATGTTAAATAATAAAAATATTATTAATTATTAAATATCACCTGAATAATAACTGGAATACACCCTTGTAGAACACTATCCTCCATGCGACCACTCCAACCATCACCAGGCAGAACACCACAAAAGATGGAACTTGCCAGATCTCCATGGTAATTATCTGAGCGCAACGGTGAAACAATCACATCTGATGCATGCTGTTCTCCCAACTTGCCTGCTTTGTTTGGAGTTGAGCCAAATTCTGCAGCTAATTTCTGCCTTGTACCCATACTATAGCTGAAATATTGTGGACAAATCACAAGAATCAGGAAAACAGGAGTCCTAAATGATTTCTTTTTTTTCTTTTTGATAATAGTAATTGAAGCAACTAAGTTAACATGTAAAAAAATTTGTTGTGCGAGAGAGAGAGAGATGTATCAGGTTAGGTACGTGTTTTCAGGCCGGCTATCTGGATACGCAGGTCCCAAATTCCCATTAAAATAAAACAGGGTTTTTCGCTCTCCCAATGGTCTGCATGAAAATCAATTTCATATCAATTTCAACGCTTAAAGGAGTAAGCAAAGTATACTACAGTCCAATGGATTATGAAAAAACATTCCATTTTGGTCATTAGCACCTAATGAAATGCGGATTGTGGTGGAGAGAGAGAGTGATCCACCAGAACAGAAGATGACCCCAATGGTAGAATGCACTATCTGTCATTCTCCATCGCTTCATACGATGCTGATAATCCCAAAGGCCTATGGTTTCTGTAGGCCACTGGATTACAGTACACTTCCCTAAAAGGGTAATCAAATGGAACAAACCTCAGCCTCTCTCATAGCATTATCTAGAGCAATACCTGGCCCATAATTTGGATTTGAGGGCAAAAGGATCTGGCATTTTCCATGCAGGGAGCACAAGATCCTTTTCTGGGACAAAGCATGGATGGCTTCCTCTTCTCTCAATAGGAATATGGTCCCAATTGTCAGCAAAATAAGCTGTTGTTGAGTAGTTGTGCTTTGAATTTGTGTTTCCCCAATGCACTAACATCATGCTGCTCCAAATCTCATTAGGGGCAGAGCAAGCACCTTCATCCCAAGAAAAAAACTGCCTTCAAAGGAGGCAAGAACAATGTTAGATTACATGGAAGAGAAGCATGCAAGGTTGTAAATGATAGGAAAGTGTATCATGCACAGCCTGTGCATATTATCCAAACCCGGAGATCCACCACCCACTGTCCTCATCAGAGAATTATGCCAATGAGATGCAGTTTGGATAGCAACACAATTGAAGTGATATGGAGGAAATATAACTGATCTCCCCCATCCATCATTGTGGTTGGATGGTGATGGTATCTGATTGTGTAAACAGCCAGTGCAAGAATTTTCCTGAGCTGCTATTGCTCTTCCTGTCTTTTCCTCAAAAACTATTAAAAAACTCTGGATCATACCCATATATGGTCTCTTCCAGCTGACCGATTCCAGTATGGATATTGCTCACGGATATGTTCATATGCCCTCTTATAGTAGTCCAAATTTAGGAAGCTCCTAAATCCTCCGAAATCCTGAAATTTTATTACATGTTGATGTCAAATTCCATAGCCTAAACATAAAATATAAACTACTTATAATATGCAAAAGGACAATATGCAAAACAGAGTACAAGTGGAGTCCAGGCCCCTGTGTGTAACCCTAAATAACAAGGAATGGGCTTATAGAAAATTTGGGGCACTGAAAATTACCGTGTAACTTCTTGAACTTAAATTTTGAGAAAATCAATGGGAGCATATTTTTTACCACTCAACTTGTTTAATAATCCACCCAACAATGTTTGTGGTCAAATCAATTCCATAGTGTTACAAGTCATGTTCAGGGTGGGCACAGTCAAAAGCAGTGGTGTATAATTAGAAAAGTGAGTGGCCAAATGTGCTCCCAAATTAATGCTGAAAACCTATGATAAATTTCATATAGCATATTACCAATGAGTAATTATATAAATACTGGTTCAGGATCTGAAAGACGATATCCTCGACAAATAGTTTTCTTCCCAATCAATAAGTACATGAAAAAACAGCCAGCTAAGATAGCTAGGATGAGCAATCAATTACCAAAAAGAAAAACATTAAATCTGGACATCTATACTTAGACAATATCCTTTAAAGATTAAATTTATATTTTTTTTAATTAAAAAAAAAAAACACAGCCAGAAATATTGCTATGAAATAGATGCAAAACTCCTGTTGGGCAAGGGCGAACCCTACGTTGGAGCTAAGTAACCTCGAATAAGACTAAACGTGAACCATTCAACAGGTTTGATGATGCCCAAATTGGTCCTCAATCTCAGAATCAATAAAGTAATCCAAGACATTTCTCAGTATTTAAAAATGAATAGGAGTGCATCTTAAACTTAATTTTGAATGTCTTATACTTCCTAAGAAGTTGATGGAATAAGTTTATCACCTAGAAGAATTGCAAGTTGCCGTACGTGAGGGCCAGTTTGGATGTAAGACTTGTCATTCTACTCACCTAGAAGAATTGCAAGTTTTATTGAGCTAAGTCTAAATAACCGACCCCAAAAGTTGGGATAAGGCTTGGATGATGTTGATAATTAAGCTAAGTCTAAATATGTTGCTATTTTATTTTGTTGTACCCATAAACAGTTTTGTTGCAGAGGAAGGGAGAGAAAAATAGATCTCTCGCCTCTTCCTGCAAAATTAACCCCTATATAATATTACTCTGAATCTATTCTCTCTCTCTTCCTTCTCCAATGGCTAATTCCAAGAAACCCTGAGGGGCTCAAATCAACCATCCTGTAGATCTCCCCACATCAAACTTCCTAAAATCTTCCCATACAAATCCCTTCAATGACCTGAAGCATGAAAACTCCACTAATGGCTGAAACCATTACCTTCACTTCTGACAAAATTGTACAACTTCAGGCATAGAAAACACAATTCCTACAATTAATAGTATTCTCCAAACGAAGAAAATTCAGGCTAAGGGAAAAAATGTTACCCCAGAAATCATTGTAAGCAAAGTGGTTTGGCTCTTAGGAAACTAGGGTTTTGAAGATATCTTCACTTCAAAATGTGGACAAAAGAATTTATAGTTTGGGGTTTTGTGTAGCTGGAAATTTAGATTTCTACTTACCCACCAAAAAATAAATAGAGAAATTGGATTATCTATTGCCCTGTTATGTAGTTGGTCTAATAAGGATGAGGACTTTAAACTTTCGCTCAACTCGTCCCAAGCCCGAGTAAAAGAGGTAGGTTGCATTAGGTAGGCCACCACCTCTTTTAAAATGTGGACAAAAGAAGTTACAGTTTGGGGTTTTGTGTAGCTGGAAATTTTAGATTTCTACTTACCCAACAATAAATAGATAAGAGAAATTGATTTATCTATTGCCCTGTTATGTAGTTGGTCCAATAAGGATGAGGACCTTAAACTTACTCGTCCCAAGCCCGAGTAAAATAGGTGTGTTGCGTTAGGTAGGCAGCCAACATAAAACTTTGCCACATCTTATCATGAATCCTAAACCTATGTTAATGTAGATGCCGTTCCCTTTAAGCAACGTGCTGCACCACCCGGGTAAAGTGAGGGTATGGCCCTTGATAGAGAAGAATGGAAGAACAAGATTCACGTAGCCGACCCCAAATAATTGGGATAAAGCTTGGATGATGATGATACTGACGATGATGATTGCCCTGTTATGTGGTATGTAATGCAATATGTAACAAGCTCTCTTTCTCTCTTTAAAATGGGTGGCTCTCGCTAAATTGGGTGCTCAGACTGGTATCTAGAAACGTTTGCAATGAGTTATCCGGTTGTGATTCAGAGCCAGTGAGTTTTCTTGTTGTGGGTCTGATTTTGGTGAGGAGTCATGTTGTTCATGCATACAGAAGAAAAGAAGCCTTACCAACTATGTTTTCTGAAAGATCACGGCCATGGTGATTTTCTTTGAGACCCGGAGCAAATAAAAGGTAAGCGTGAGAGAATGGCTGCAATACAAACAATAGCATTGATGGGGATGATAAGCTTCATCTCTGTGTCTCCATGATTTCTCTAAAGACAGAGAGAGAGAGCTCTTTTTCCCCTTACATGTTGAAGAGGACACTAAAGAGAGAGAGCGAGAGAGAAAGTGTTTTATGGTTGGAGGGTTTGAGACAGGTGTGTATGTGCATGTGTGTGTGTGTGCATGTGTGTGAGTGTGTGTGTGTGTGTGTGTGAGAGAGAGAGAGAGAGACAGGAGATTGCGGTTGGAGGGTTTGAGAGAGAAGGGGTGAAAGACAGTTGTGGTCGGGGGTTTGAGAGAGGAGCCATGATTTTGAGAGAGAGGCCCAATATGCCAAAAAAACATTTAAGTCTGTAGAATTTTTTTCAGATGGCAATTTTGGCATGAATGTAATAGGTTTTCTAATTGGCATCCAAAAAGCTACCAATCATCCAAGCATATCCAAACCCTAGGGGAAAAAAAATGTATTTGTTATCCTAAAAATTTACAGTTACATCCAAACAGACACTAAAGAAGCTATAATACTTGGACATATTTAAGGCTCACTAGGTATGCTAAGATTGACCTATCAATGCTGATGCATGATGAGGGCGCTTAAGATGTAAGGCGAAAAAGGTACTTTCTGGAGGTGACAGACCAACCTATGAATCTAAGAAATCTGACACCATTCTAAATAAAAAACCTAAACCTTCAATGCCATAACCACTCCAAGACCTCCCGTCAAGAAAATTATCAAACCAAATCAGTTCAGAGCTAGATTGACAAAGGCATTATAGACAAAGACTAAAACAATCAAACTCTAATAATATAACAAATATCGATTTCATCAAATATATTAACTCCCCCATCTTCTAACCAATCAGTGACATAAACCAAAATCACATTATCTCTACAATCATGGAACAAGGTTCCAATCACAGTGTCCCACGAAACCAATGATCCAACTTACTCTACCATTGTCGATTTCTGTCTCCCAATATGAAACAAAAAATAAAACATCTGAAGTATCTGCAAATGGCATTCAATGCCAGCAGAGGCCAAATTACCTGCCATACCATTTAAAACTAAAACCCATACCCACATATTATTATTCTCTCTTAACAATGTTCCTGATATTTTCCATGAAGAAATTGGCAAATCCAGTTGAGTTATTCATTCAAATCAGATCAGTATTCAGTCAGCTACCCAGATATCCCTGACTCTTTCTCTCTCACACACATGTGCACACGCACTACTATATACATCTATACGTCTACATCATCATCATCCGAGCCTTATCCCATATAACATTGCATTAGGATCATGATAGAGATCTGGGAAAAGTTTTACACTAGCCGTCAACCTAAACACAACCCTCCTCCTTTCTCATTCCGGCTTGGGGCTGGCCATGAGGGAGTTATATCTATCTATATATCTATCTATCTACCTATATGTGTGTATGTTTGTGTCCATCTCTTTATCTCTTTATCTATCTATAACTAAACACTAGCATACAAACATATTAACTAAATATATTAAGGTACTAAGTATGATATGTAATGAACCATAGTTCAAAAGTAAATATAGGTATTCTATATCATCTTAAATGGTTGATACTGCCACATCTATCAAAAATTTCAAAAATTGAAAGTCTAAATATTCTTCCAACTGCCTAACATGTTCAAAATCACTTCCAACAAAGAAAATTAAAGCCTTCAACAAATATCCCTTCAAAAAGAAGTGCATGGTGCAGAACTCCACAAGAAACATGTAAAAAATACCCACATTTGCCAAATCCAGGGCACATCACAGCATAAGTCAATTGAAATATGAATTCGATTTCAAACAATAGACATTGAGATCCTAAGAAGTTCACACCATGAAATGGAAGAAAAACGACTGAAAAATTGACACAGAAGCAAGTGGTATGAATAAAGAGTTCGATTAAGTTGCATATTATCAATTCATTTTCGACATTTAATATTCTAAGAAAGTTCATACCTTTCTATGGTGTCTAAAAGCTTGACACAAAAGCATGATTTGTGAATGAAGACTTGATCACAATCCATAGGTTCAATATCTTTAAAGTTATAAATAGACTTCATTACCATTCGAAATAGTGAGCTCATAGTTATCGGAATATCTCACCCAAGGTCGTAATTCTAATTCGGAATTCCGGTTCCGTGATTCCGACAAGGAATCTTCACGGAATCCGATTATATGAAGTTAAGAATCTCGATTCCCTATTTTAGAAATCTTGATTCCAAATGCATAGAATCTCGTTTCTAATATTTATTGATTCTCGATTCCTTAATTGTTGAATCTTGATTCTACATTTGTTGAATCTAGAATCCACATATACTTGATTCGATTGCTTTCTAATCCAGATCCTTGAACATTAAGTACCGCAATTTGTAGATGCAAGAAATCACGAATTAATCAAACATCGAATCTTGCTTCCACCTGCATTGAATCTCGATCTAACTGTTTTAGAATCATAATACCACAAAATCAAATATTAACGTTCTAGGTGCACAAATATGTGATTCATGGATCGATTCAAATATTTATGGATTTTGATTTGAGTTATCTAGAGATGTTTGTCTCCCATAGTTCATATGTGCTCCGAATAATAATCCAATAAATGCATTGTCAAAGTATTAGTTCCATAAATCAGTTTTCAAATGCAAATGTCTAGAGTTAAGTTCTTAACAAGTATTATTCCAATATCTTTTGCAAGTAACAAAGGCAAGTATAACTTGCGCATTAGAGCATTAAAATTAAGAGAACTTGGCCTTCCAACGTTAAAAATTGAATACTCCATATCTTTACCCGCAGTATCAAAGGCACATGCTACAACATCCTGGTACAAACAAAATTCTATTTTGAACTATAATAATGAAATCAAAATTACATTTTAAAAATACATGAGATAATATTCGCATATCTCGTAGGCAATTTTCCGAAGTGGACTACGAGTGTCTATAAATTGGACCCTACTTCTAATACTGTGACTGGGGCTCAAAAGTTAACACATTCACTTCAAATCCAAGGAACCCTTCTTCAAGTCTTAGAGACCTCTAATCTTGTTTGCTTCATAAGGTTCTAAGTTGTGTTACAAACTCGATCCCATAGTGTTACAAATCTCGATAGCCAGGTGGGTCGAAACTCAACTCCAAACTGACATGAATCTTGACTTTAGATACATTAGAAACTTGATTCCAAAGAGGTCGGAATCTCAATTTTATATATGAAGGAATCTCGATTCCATATGGGCTAATTCCAAATAGGTTAGATACTCGATTCCAACGAGGTCAGAATCTCAATTCCATATATGTAGGGACCTCAATTCCATTTAGGTCAAATCTTGATTCCTATTACGTAGGAATGTCATTTCCGACAATTCCCTTTGTACTTACATCGATTCTAAAAATAAGATTCTCCTAGCTAACTGTGATTCCAATTCTTAAAACGATTTGGAATCTCAGGCGGTTCCAACAACTTGAGTGAGCTGTCAAAAAAGGAACAAAAAAACTAAGGTAGAAATGAGTCTCTTAATAAATGGTATTTTAAGAGAAAATGATCACAAAATGACATGCTTTATGCGTATAATGCAAAGCAAACTAATACCTGCATACCCAAGTGGGGTGCATCGTCCGCACGAGTGATCAAACATGAATCAAGCACTGGGACATAATAATAATCCGCTTCTTCACCATTTGTTGTCCTATAAGGGCTGGCCAAGATGCTCTCATAGAGTGCCATCTGTAAAATGAGCACAGAGAATGCCCAATGAACCCAATTGTAACTAGATTTTCCCAGTATCAAATTGGAAGTTCCATCTCTACAATAAAATACATACCTGAGCTCCATACAGCTGGTCTGTCCATAGAGTTTCGTTCTTTTCACCGTATATTCTATTAACACATTCAAATTTGTAATGTCGGCCCTGCACCATATAAAAAGTACATTAACAACCCCAAACCTGCTGATCAGTATTTTTCAACAAGAGTGCCAAACCAACCTCAAGGAGATGACTATTGAATTCTGCAGGCAAATCATAGACATATATAAGAGGCCTTTTCTTTTTCACAGCAGCGACAAGGTTAACAGAGCCACCATTATCTGGTATAGTAACTGTTGCTGGGCGAAGCCAGTGGGGCCATTCTTTTGCAGACGATGAAATTGAGGGTACACTGCAGTCAATCCCATACCAGCCACTGTGGCACTAAAAAGGACACCAAGAAATGATCAGAGATGCTCAATTCAAGCAAAACAACACTAATATAATGACTTTCACTCAGTTTACTTAGGGAATTCCCCAGTGCAACAGGTGAAGTTATAAAGAATGTAAGTGAGCAAATTACTTGAACAATTACATAAACAGTCTAATAGCTTGAGATGGTTCCAAATTTCATTACTGAAAGAACAAGCACATTATAAAGAGAAATAACCAATTGCTATTTTTCTATTATTTCTACACTTGAAGGAACCTGGAACATGTCATATGTCTAGGTAAGTATAAAAGTTAAAATGACTTACTTGACAGAATCCACCACGACAGTGTCCATGTCCAGAGCACTGGTTTATACAACTGCATAATGAAGGAATCTCACAAAATTGTCCCCACAGACCATCATATTTACAATCACATTCCTCTTTGTATCGAACCTTTTTTTTATATGCATCATCTGGATCCACATTACACCAGCCAGCTTTGCTGCTATTACTTGTAAAAATATTTTCCAGGTCAGCTTTTGTCCAGTCAACTATTTTTGGGCCACCAGGTGTTGTAGGTAACCTGTATTGTTCTCAAATTTAGGAATAAAATCACCCCTATTCTTTTATAGAATATAGTACAACATCTTTTTATAAGCAATAGGTTATGATGTCTCATGGTAAGAATATGATGAAGTATCTATCATTTCAATAATTATGTGAAAGAATATATAAGAAAAGCCAACTTACGTCACTCGAAAGCCACATGCCTCTGCCACAGGGCGATTCGGATATTTTGTTCCTTCTCCACAGAAGCACATTGCTCTTGTTGTATCACAATACGCAGAGCAACTTGAAACAATCCATGGTCCATATGGAAACTCGGAAGAATTTGGCAAGTTGCAATTCATGTGTAATCTCTCAGAGCAGTCTTCCCCTATTTATCATAATGACGTACTTTTAAATTTTAATTACTTCGCAATTCAACACCTCAAATATATAGTGGACAGAAACTCATGCCTCAATAAATGAAAGCATCAAACAGAAGTCATGAAGCTAAGAATTACTCTCATACACAATCACACTTGCTGAGAGAAGTATAGTTTTGCCAAAAAGATGACCTTACATACAATTATTTGTCTTTCTTAGAAACGAACTTCTATGACGTTGCACTTTGCAAATATCCATCTTCGCTCGTAATCAGGAGTTTAAAAAAGGCCAACCCGGACAAAGGTATCTCTAGACAGTGGTTTAAAAAACGGATCGGTGCTATGGATCGAGCACCCCAAAAACCCATCCGAATCAGTGAATCAGTGCTTCGGATCGGGAATCGGCCGAATCGGTCGGATTCGGCCTTAAAAAAAATTCAAAAAAATTATTAAAAATCATTATAAATGTTGTTTTTTAGGAATCCAATAAGAAATGCAAGTACTACATTAATAAATTTTATTTTTTTGCATCAATATACGAATATTGAGATGTTCTTTTCCTATATGAAGATTCTCATCAAGCATTTATTAAAACCTAACTAAATACAATATTACACATTGAAATTAGAATTATTGGTTCGTATTTTATTATTTTATCATCGTTTTACTATACAAATAAGAATAAATTTGAAATTTGTCTTTCAATATCATCTAATTTAAAAATCTAATTTACAACTATAACAAAAAATAATACATTGCATAATTTATAATGTAAATAAATTATTAAATAAAATAAAAGATTTGATTATCATTGTAATTAGTATAATTATTAATTACAATATTATAATAAACGTGATTAAAAAAACAAGGGTATGAGCCTCACAAATAAATAAATATAATGTATAATAATTAGAGTTGATAAAAATATAGAATTTAGTAACATAAATTTGCAATCATATTTTAATAAAATTAGGAAAATAAATAAAAAAATTCATATTTGCAATGTTAGATAATTGATAAAGCAATTTGAAATAAATTCTAAAGTGGTATGAGCTAATGTTATTTTTCTCTCTTAAAATATCCCATAAACTAGTATTTTTTTTTAATGTTCAATAAACCAATATTAGTATTATTTTTTTATTTTTTTAATATCCTATGAGCTAGTACAACAATTTCATATAATTATTTTAATTTTTGTAAATTATTATATGGAATTTTATTTTTATGTTTGTATATTATAAAATATATATATATATATAATTAATCTAAACAAGATTAAATATTAAAAATAAATAAATATATTTAATCTTAAAAAGAATTATAGACCATTTTATTTTATAGATGTCCTTGTATAAGAGAGAAAGATCTATTTATAGAATCCACCCATCCCTACCTAATACAAACACCATAAATAACTTGGAACAAATTATCACCACCATTTAAAATAAAGTGCGCCTTAATTTGGAGCAATGTTGGGCTATGAGAATTATCCCACATCAAAGAGATGTGAGACGAAAAATGCATATATAATGAGTTGCAACAACATATCTAGCAAGGAATTGTTTGGGAATAGGGCCTCGTGCAAGGTGCCAAGGTCCACCATGTGAGGCTTGTCCACGGTTCGTGACATCAGTATGGCAATTCAAATGTTTTTTAATAATAAAATGGCACGGATTGCCGAATCCCATTTTTTCCTTGGAACTGGGACGGCTTGGGGGATACCCGATCCGGATCACCCGATTTCAGATCGGATCGCCGATTTTTCCAACACTGTCTCTAGATACCCGACTAGGCGATTGCCTGGAGGTAAGCGACCGCTAGGGGTGGAGGTGTCTCTAGGCACGCGAGTATGGGTGAGGTGCTGCCTAGGTGGGCACCTACCGCCTAGTCCAAGACAAGTATCTTGATCCCATCTTCTTCTTCTTCTTCTTCCTAAATATATTTATACATTATCTCACATAATATTATATTTAATAACAGTATTAAGGTATGTTTGATACGCTCAAAATATATTTATATTCTAGTTTACTGCAATATTTTAATTTTCCCAAATTCAATATAGCCAAAATAGTGTTGATAGCTCCAAATTAAATCCTATAGTATTCGAATATAAGACCCCAATATCAGTATCCCCAAAAAATAGGTCAGACTTGAATTTTATAAGATGTGTGCAAAAAAACTAACTTGCGGGTTAGCATTTTTCCATCAAAAAATTCAGCGGATCAACATTTCCTCTCTCTAGCTTCAAAACGCCAACCTCTCAAGCCAAAGACCCCCCTCTCTCCCTTTATATTCCCCAGATTCTCTCTCTCCATTGCTAGAAACCTGCTCTTACTCATATGTACATGCTCTCGCAGCCTCATTCTCTCTCTCTCTAAGATCTCTCTTTCTTCTTAAGTTGATTGGGTTTTCCTCTCACCCTGCTCACAACTTCTCTCTCTAAACCCTCGTTCATCTTAGGATGACTGGGCTTTTTCTTTTATTTCTATTTTATTTTTAGAATAACAAGATCTGATTAGGATCCTAAATAAATACAAGCAAGATCATCAAGACCATTCATGAAAATCAAGCTCAAGTTGTGATCAAGTTTTTATTTTTCTGTCAGCTGCAGAAAAATCAATGCTTTTCAGTTGATTCAAGCTCGAGTTCTTGTTACTCTTGCTGCAATTGTTTCTTGAATCTTGCATCCAATTTCTGATAATTTTTTGAATCTTTTTTAAGTGAATCAATAAATTTACACCAAAAGCAGATTATTAATATAATTCTCGCTGCTGATTTTTTCAGCAGAGAAATCAGCGATTATTTGATAATTTGATCATGATTTAGAGATCATTATTTCTGCTAATTGTATCTAAAACATGTATCCATGTCTAGAGAAAGCATTTGATTAATTTAGATCAAATAACATGATAAATCTACATCAAGATAGGATGAATTCTCTGCTATTTTAGAAGCAGAGAAAACAGCAGCATGATTCTGTATTTTTGGTCGAATTTTTGCATGAAAATCATCATGCTTAAAGGCGTTCTTGTTCATAAATCATTAGATTGATGTTCCCAGGATCTAGTTAACCAGTTTGAAAGAGTTTAGATCTATATAATGATCAAATTCGATCGAACATGTTTCTGGTTTTTCAGTAGCAGCACCAGCATCCTTCTTGTGATTTGATCATGATTTCACATGAAATTCATCATGCATATATGTGGTACCTGTTGATCAAACATTTGATAAATATTGTTGGATATTATTGATCCATTTTGGAAAGATTTTTAGATCAGTTTTTGCATTAAAAAAGATCAATATGCTGCTGATTTTGTATCATCAGTGTCAAAGACAGCAGAATAAAATATTTTTAAAAATTATTATTATTTATTACCATAGAATAACATATTTTTAGATCACGTGATCAACTGGTTCGGATGTTTTGATCCAATAGTGTTCCATAAACTCTTGAATACTTAATCATGTTTTGATTGATTCCATGGAGTTTTGATGAATCAAAAAGTCAAAAACGAGAATCCCACGCTGCTGAATTTTTGCATCAGCATCAATAACTTTCTCTCCCTTTCTCTAGCTATCTCTTTCTTTCTCTCCTTTGGGTTTGTGTTTCTGTAGATTATTGATTTGCATGCATATTTTATATGTATAATGTCTATCTTTAATGGTGAGAGAGAGTACAATTAGGTACAAATTAAATACTTGCCTAATAAGGAAAATCGACAAACTCTGATTTCCTTTTTAGCCAAATAGAGATTTCGAATCTAAGAAAAGCATAAACTATACAATAATATATAATCCAAATATATGATAAGCCGGCAATACTTTTATTCAGATTTCCCAAAAATTGAATATTCAGATTTTGTTTTGCTAAGCGTGTGTAATGTATGCTATATAGTACCATAGTAAATTAGTAAATTTGTACTTTACAGAAGTATTACTATATATTATATATCACATAGTATTTTATAGTACCACAGTAAATTAATAACATATTATAAGGCTATGGTGCTATCATATTAGTAGTATAATCTATACCACTACTACATAGTACTTAGGTAGAGCGGAGGGGTAGATGATGAGTCTCTACTCTCTCTCTCTCCTATACTCTCCCTAATTTTATATAATACTATTATCTCTACTAAATATTATACAGAAAGAGAGCGATTGGTAGATGATCTCTACTCTCTCCAACTTTCCACTTGCTTTTTATATCTATACAATTATATATAATATAATATATAATATATATTATACATATAAGACACATATATACTAACCACCTCTCCTCCCCCTCTCTCTCCTTTTTTGGGGTGCCTAAGTCATGAGGCAGTCACCTCCGCTTTTTTAACATTGCTCTTGATCACACAATCTCCCAGTAAAAGTGCACATCTCCCTCAAATACCTAGGCCATGAGAAGACAACTGAGATAAGGTTCAAGGGAAGGGACAAGGACGTGTCTTATACTAGCCACCCCTCCCTCTCCTTTTTTGGGTTGCCTAAGTCATGAGAAGGTTATCTCCGCCTTTTTTAACATTGCTCTTGATCACACAATATCCCATTAAAAGTGCACATCTCCCTCAAGAAGACAAGTGAGATAAGGTTCAAGGGAAGTGAAAAGGAGAGATCCAGGTGTATAGTCCTTCCAGTGAGGAGCTTACTAGGTCACATTACTGTGGTGTGTATAGGATGTTGTCGGCAGAAAAGGAAGAGACCATCTGACTAACATGGGCACTATGGTTCTGTCGACCCAAGGATTAGGGAGCGAGTTGCATTTTATGAGGAATATATTTGTAAGATAGGAAGTTTAATGTTACTCAGTCCATAAGAAGATGTAATTGCATAAAAACGTTCATTATGATGTCCCCTCTGAGGAGGATAATGGGGTGATAGATGCAACTACAGCTTTCATTTAAAATTATATTCTACAAATAAGGCGAGGGACCAAGGATGGTGGCCTCACATGTGACAATATTCTGGAACAACAGGTTTGTTTTAGCAAAAAACTTCGAGGAGATGACGGGTACAGGTAATTTTTGTATAGGGTAGATATAAAATAAGGAGCTGAATGATTTTACTGTGGCATTTCTTTCAGAAGTATTGGGCTGCTGTCATGGGTGCCCTCATGAAGACTTTCCATGAGTTTTCCATTAGGGTGTGAACTAGTAGGAAATTGTAGCAATATTCACAATCTTAGTGCCAAAAGCTGAGAGGTCAGAGGACCATGAACACTCTAGCCAATAGATTTCGTAGGCTGGCCAAAGTCGAAGAGTTGATCTCTCACCTCAAAAGGTGCTTGCGCAAAAAACCAGAAGATCTTGAATAGCATTCTAATGGCACACACATGCTTGAAAGTGCTGGTGTACATCTTGGGTAGAAATTTCATCATCATCAGAATCATCCAAGCCTTGCCCCAATTATTTGGGGTCAGCTACATGAATCTTGTTCCTCCTTTCATACTCTCAGTAAGACAATATAGATTCAGGTCTTCAGGACACATGATAAGATGTAACAAAATTTTATGTTGGCTAGGTAGAAATTTCATGGTACTTAAATGCTCACTATCATCTAGGCAGGGACAGGTAGATACGAGGCCAATTAAAATGTTACTTGGGGCTTTCTTGGCCGTTTTCTAGGGGACTTGATGTATGTTGGAAAACAGATATAGATGACACCTTGAGTCTCCACCATCTGCTTATCTATACGAGTGAATGCGACTTCAAATGGAGACTGATACATGAGGACCGGCTAATAGTAGTTGGTTTTGCTATCGTCATAGAACTCTTCATCTACAAGACCAATATGATGGCAAATACAGGGTTGATTTGAAGATATGAGTTTGCTGAAATACTTCCGTGGTGTTGAAGTGGACAAGACTGCTGTAAACTTATACTTTTCCAGTATAAGTATTCCTTAGACATGTTTTCTCATAGTAGCATGAAGGATTGCAAACCCGCAATGACTCCTGCACCTATTCTTCAGAGACTAAAGGAGAAGAGGGTGAACCTGTTTCTGATCCACAACAATATGACACTAGTATTAGTTCCCTCCAGTACCCGACACTCACGCAATCTGACATTGTTTTCACAGTGAAATAGGTTTCCCAGTTAATACATGCACCATATTCTATTATTTTTGGAGGCAGTGAAATGCATACTTCAATAGAAGTACTAGTAATGACATGATGTATACAAAAGAAGCTTCCTTTAATCCTCTCAGTGTCATTGCCTACGCTGATGCACATTGGGCTAGATACCCAGAATCTTATTGTTCCATATCTAGTTGTGGTGTGTTTTTGGGACAAAACTTTGTTTCATGGAGTAATGAAAACAAAAGGAATTGTGGCTATATCGAGCATAGGGCCAGAATATAGGTCCATAGCAGCAATGTAGTTGCTTGGGGAGTGCAGGCAGTAGTGGGAGTGGGAGGCGACACATTCAGGAAGCTCCCCAGGTCAGGAGCGAATTCCGTACAATTTTTAATTTAATTAAATAAATATTAGAAATTTTATTAAAATTAAAAAATTATTTAATCTCTCAAAATATAATAAAAAATCCGCACAAAAAAAGGACAATTAAAAAGGTAATAAAATGTAATTCTTTATTAGTTAAATTTTCTGATTCATAATCAATAATTTTCTATTTCTTTGAGTTGTAGTATATGTAACAATAATCCCACAAAATACATTAAAAAAATATCAGGATGAGGCACATCGGGATAAGGATAACTACACAAAGTCGCTGATTTTTTTAATAAAAATCCGATTTATTTACAATTTCATACTGTCAACATCCAAAAGCATATCAAGCTGCTTTATTTGCAATTTTACACTTCACAACATGCAAAAGCATTAGAGACAGAGCATTATTGCAACTAAGATCTAAATGAATAATCTTCTTGACCTCTTACTGACACTTCGAGTGGCTAGGAGTGATCAAATTCGAGATCGCAAAAAGTGGGGATTGAGATCACATGGAGATTTCCATCCAGGAGCACTGAAGCAAGATAATGGAGTGACATCTAATTTAGGAGATCCCAGTAATTTTGGGCAGAAAGTACTGCCGAAATTTTTTGGAGTCAGACATCTGCTAATAATACTTGGTCAGAATATCTCTAGATTGCTCTTTCATTTTAATAACATAATGCCATTTCGATTCTCTCAATTCAGTACATTTCAGGAAAATGAAGCAGATTGATTGATAAACACTTTGTGACAGAGAAAGTGAAGATCAAGAAATTGAGGCGAGATTCATTTGTACGGATAATCAAATCGTGATATCTGCACCAAGGAGCTCAAACGGATTCGACATTGATTTCTTAAAGCCAAGTTGTCCATGGTAGAAACCACAACATAGCTTGCTGGGGCTAATAGCAATATAATACATGGGCTTTGTTCTAGTATTTGTTGTTCATATATGTGTATTCATGTAAGGACCCGGTTTCTATGCGGCCAAGCCCCCATATGTAGAAATGCGGGCCTATTAATAACTCTATTTTTGAGGTGGATTTTTTTACTTAACTTTTAAGGACATGTAATCTCTAACATGGAGATCATGAATATGAAAAAATAAGTAAAATTTAAAAATTAAAAATAATACTTGTAGTAAGAAAACATTTGGACCATTAGTTTCTATTGTTTTAAAATGGAACACCTACTTGCATCCATCTTTAAGATGGATGCTTTACACTTTTTAGACCGCATATGTAGTCATACGTTCCAGCCCACATAAAACAATTTTCCTTCATGTAATATGTTGTAATATCTCATGTACATGAAGGGCATAACAGTGTATGTATAGTGTATGTATGTGTGTGTGTATTTCAAGGCTACACCAATCTATTGGTGAATATGCCTTTTCTAAATAAATTTCCAAACAATTTATTCCTAATGTACTCTTTTGATTTATGAGGGCATTTTGTGGTCAAAACTTGGTCAGCAGGAAACTCAATATTCGCCCTTAAGGTGGTGTAACCAAGAATAACTGCACACAGATGCGCACGCGCGCACACACACAGAGACCACACACAAGCACACATACATAAATATAATGGGGCCACATATAATGTCTCACTTTTCTTCTTCTTCATTTGATAACATTGTCACAGCCACAACTTCACAGCTTGTGACATTTGACATGTTCAATTGCAAGGAACACAAATTGGTTCATTTTTTCCTACATGTGTCTAGGCATCTACCTGCATGTCAGCTTACATGCTGCAGGCAGAGAAGTGTGGTCAATTTCTGTACCATGGCCATTGTTCCAAATGTCTCTTATATGCATCTGTGTTGTGTTTTATTATCTAGGGGCACTGATATGATTATCACTGTATAGTTGTACTTAGATGAAACTTCTTAAAAAATTTAAATTGTACTTATATGAAAATTCTAGGTCTAAGAAAGGTGATGACCTTAACTTTCCCTTAACTCGTCCCATGCCCGGGTAAAAGGGCTGGGTGGTGTTAGGTAGGCAGCCAACGTAAAAGTTTGCCAAAACTTATCATGAATCCTGAACCGACAATATCTGATGATGATGAAAATTCTATAAAATTTTAAAACAAATATTAACAGTAAATAATCGTGGAGAACATACTAACCAGCATACCCGTGGAAGCACCTACAATGTCCCAAATCCTGATTACAAATGCCTTGACCATTACAATCATTGTTGCAGCGCTTCCCCCCAATTGTCTACCAACAAAATCAATAATTTCATGAGCGTGAATAAATAATTGGTTACAATAGAGAAAACACCAGAACAATGGATTATGATTCTATGCATCACCATATATGGCCTAACTGTTAGCATCGCATAATTAGTAAAGGTCATAGATCCTATTAAATAAGTGGTAGGCGCCATTGAATACTACTCTATAAATCCCTAGTTACCACAGCTTCTATAAAACTAATTAAGAAAGAATACAAGTTCATATACTGCAGTTGACTTGATCAGCTGATGAACACCACAATTAAAACTTCATCAGCCATAATGCATAGATAGGAAATAAGAAAGAGCAAATGCATGCCTTTTTCCCCTTATAACAGACATATTTGACTTATGTAAAATTTCAACAGCCATGTATTCGAATATGCCACGACTTATCGGAAGTAATACATAAAAACACATAATCATTAGAAGAAAATCTGAACTGGAGCAATTACTGAATATAGATCAAACATATAACAGAAACAAATCAGATCTCCCACCATGCCACCCCACACTGGAAAAAGAAGCCAACCTAACATAATGGGAGAAAAAAAAAGAGGAAGGCAAAAAAACACAAAATTGTAGCTTCAAAACACAAATATGTATCCTCTGAGGTCCACCTTATGTGTTCAAATTGATACCAAGGTCAATGCATGCATAAGTAGCAAGAAAAGATGCAGAAAAGAGACGCAAATAGTATATAGTTCATCTAACACATACTCAGTAAGAAGGGGAAATTTATCAAAATACACCGAAGAAATTAATTATTTAACATTCCATCCATTCGTCACTTAAATGCCATCCATTTGTCACTATTCAATTCAAGATGACGTGCTTTTTCGTGGGTATTTTGAAATTAAAGCAAAAGTTATGGGCAGTTCAATTGTTAATCTCTTGTGGGTAACTTGATAAATTTCCCAAAAAGAAAAGGACTATAATAAGATAACAAATAAAAAAAGATATCTATAGCAGAGTAATTAAGGACATGATTATCAGCAATCAAAAACTGTCAAAAACTTTACCAACGAAAAGCCTAAGCATTGCTACCTGCTAAAACTAAAAGAGTAGAATTCAATATTGAGACACTCGAATGTCAACTATTGAACAGGCTGTCGGTTTAAGAGGCGCGTCCTTAGAACAAGATATAACTATAAAACACTGAGAATGTCTTCTTTACAGCCCGTGTTGACATCAACATTGTGGATATTGAATCACAACAAGAAAGCCACATTCCAATTTCACTCTTTCATGGGGCAAACTGAGAGCTCATGGCACCACGAGAATATGACATGACAGTAAATTCAGCAAACTCAGCATTCCATAAAAGATCATCATTTTTTTCCTTTTTGAAATGTTGACTGTCCCTATAGAATCATTAATTTGTAACATAAATCGAACAACAAAAGAAAAATAAAGGAACCCAAGGAACAAGAACATATGGATGACTGAAACAGCACCCCTAGCGACACACTTGCTGCCCCAAGGGACCATGAGCATTGCCAGTTCTGAACAAGCAACATATTTCAACACATCCTAATTTCACAAAAGAAATACATATTTCCGCAAACCCAATCCAAACCCTCTAAAGGCCTGAAGAGGACATCATCAGAAGTGCAGTAGTACAGGATATCCGAAAAAGCAAAGAGGAATAGTGGAGTTGGATTATTTCCTACAACCCTTAAAATCGACAGAATTAGGGAATATACAACCATATGTGTGTGGTATTCTGTCAAAAGAAGAACACAAAATTGCTGGAAAACATAGGAATTGAAGGCATGTGCTCTATGTAAAAAACGATACATGTAGAGGAGGAAGCAGCAAATGGATTAATCCCCCTCGTTTTCAAAGAAACATGCAATTGTTCAACAATGTTCTCACCTTATTCAAAAAAGAAAAATAGCAGAACAAAGGCAGCCCAAAGATGTAGAGCAATATACAGAAAAGCCAGTACAAAAACCCTGAAGAATTAGGTCAACATGGCCTAGTAGGAAAGAATTGTGTATTATTGAACAGGCTGCAATGTGTCAGACATCTGTGCACAGGAGCACCACCATATTACAGGATTCTAGAATCTGACTCTAGAATTATGATGAACCACTCAGTCAAAAAAGATACATGGTTCTAGAATTATGATGAACCATCCAGTCTTGGTCACAAAGGTTGGAAGCTCAGGACCAGTTTGTACACTCATAGCGCATGTGATTTTATACCACCAAAAAACATCAAGTTTTGAAACAGGAAGGAGAATTCAACTGATATTACTGGGCATTGTTGGACAAATAGTATCAGCACCAGCGGAGAAGAATAATTGGGGTCCCTTGGTAGTTTGCAAGCATTTCTCTCCTTTTTATTCGTTCACTTGGTCTATAACTTCCACTTTTAAGGTAATGAGTCGCAGATTAATGGTGAAACTCTTGTGAACTCATGTAGGTTCAACTTTATTGCAACAACTGACTGGGTTAATGCCCTGCATTCAAAACTCATAATAAATAGGTATAATTCTCATCCCATTGGCCTAAAACTTCCACTTTAATGATAATAAGCCCAGGATTAATGGTGAAACTCTCCTTAACTCTTGAAGCTTTGTGGATGTCCTAGACTCAAAACTCTTTGGTCAATTAACATGAATATGATCCACAGGGAAAAGAAAATTTCCATATACAATAGAAAGGAAAACAAAAGAAAACACAATAAACTCACCCCTACATCTTCTAATACCAAGTTCATCATATGCATAATTACCATTTAGCAGGTGAAGAAAAAAGAAACAAAAACAAACATATTAAAAAAAAAATTGAAAATTATCGTGTCCAAGTTTGTCTAAAACCTATACAGAAAAGAAATAAAAACAACCGGTAATTTAAGAAATATAAAAACCACACATTGTGCCAAAGCAACACATGGCTCAATTAACAGAAAACAAAATTAATAAAAAGGGTCAGCCCAAATTTTTAGAAATTCTAATCATATGCTAAAATTGAAAAAAAAGAAAAAAAAAAGGTCTAATATCTAGATGCTTATGCGAATCTAATTTTCCATAAGTCTGAAGATTTGATAACCTTTTTATCGAATATTTAAATAATAACCATGAATAAACGTGGAAGAAAAACAAATTTTAAAAACAAACACAAGCATCATTTCTTTTTACTTCATGCTATACCTCATTGACGTAAACCGCCATCGCTATTGAATCACACCCAGAAAACCATCTTCCAATTTCGCTCTTCCAAGGTGCACCTTTGTAGCTTACAGCTCCGTGAGAATCCGGCATAACATTAAAATCAGGAAAACTAGAATTTCCCACTGATACATCATGTGTACTATTGACTGAAACATAACTAGCATTACTTGAAACGTGTGTACCGCCGATCGGAACATGTGTATCATTGATTGAAGGACAATAATTACGCCCTTGCTGCCCATTAAAGAATTCAAAAGAGGAAGGAACCAGAGGGAATAAGAACATATGGATAACTGAAACTAATACAACTAAGGAAACAATGGATGCCACAAGGGACCAAGAACATCGCCATTTTTGAAGCGGCAACATATTTTTAGAAATACCTCCTGTCAAAACTCCCTGTAAACCAAGAGAACACATACAGTAGAGGCTCAACAACAATAGAAATCTAGAAACTACGGATAAAAAAGAATTGAGCTGGATTAATTCTACTCAAAACCTTCAGAAAACAGAGAATTGACAAGTTTTACAATCAATTCTCCATGTTCTGCTAGAGAATAGAGAGTGAATTGTTAGAGGCATATGCTCCATCGAAAACCCCAGAATTGCAGAGATGGAAAAATAATGGAACTGGACCAATCCCCCTTGGGTTCAGAGAAGCATAACATTACCATTTTTCATAATTACAGCGGTATATAAAATTAGTTACCACGCTTTCCAAGAAACCAGGGATACAGGGAATATACACAGGACACAGAGACCAGAAACCCTAAAAAAATTGGTCAACCGAAGCCACCATGGCCACAACGGGAACGTTCCTTGTTTGAATAAACTAAGGGCCTGAAACGTGCCATACACCTGTACGCTCAATCACCGTTTTTACAAAAATCTCGATTCCAAAATTTATCGGTAAACCCTGGAATAACCGGAGGAACCAAGCGAACACATGGCCCAATAGAACAGAATCATGAGAAGCCATTAAAGACGGTCAAGGTCAAGGTCAAGAACATGGAATCCAAAATGCGAACCATTAAACCTTACAATTACCACGCAGAATAAATTGATATTAATTAAAGCCATTAGAGAGGGTCTAGGCCATAAATGGTTGAAAAAGCTCGAAGATTCTGAGCAAAATATCAAGGGGAAAATGGAATAAAACAAAAATTCAGTAATCAAAGCCTGCAACTTTCTGTCACCGATGGACCCGTCACTGTCCGCTCAAGCAAAATGGATTTCGCGCCGAAATTTCGGAGGATAAAATTTTGGCCGAAATTAAGTTTTCCGAAGGTAAAAGTACCATCTTGATGTAACTGGATTGAAAAACCTACAATAACTCGGTGTCAACCTTATACTGTTGGAGTGAGGTAGAGAAGGTTGTTCCTATATTGGAAAAGCCTTAAATCTATCATCTCAATCCAGATTCATAGACATGACAAAAAAGATGTTTTTAGTCTTAAAAATAGTTAATCTTCTGACACATTATATGGACAATCTATTTTCATGATTTTCAAGTGTTTATATATCTGTTTGATGTTATGAAACTTTAAATTTTAAAGGAAAAAGTTTATATAAAGATGAGGTTCTAAACAATCAAATTTAAATCTACTTCAAAAAGTTCACTATAATAGGTTGTTTTTATGCTTAAATATCTTCAAATTGATCATCTCGACATCAAGATCCATAAACATGAGAAAAAAAATGGATTACAAGTTTTTGAAATAGCGTATTTTACAACGCATTTTTTTACCGTCAATTTTCAAGATATGCAAGTTTTGATAGATATGTCCATCTACATTATTTTTGAAACTTTAAACTTTATAAATAAATATGAAACTATATGTTAAGGCTATCACAAAGGTTTCCAATATTGAAACCATATCTCTCGACACTATTTGAAGGTAGGCTCTAATTTTATCGTTTAGAGCCTACGCTCCGTACAAATCGCACCCAATTTTTAATTAGGGACAACAAAAAATTTTCATATCAGACATTGTGGCACCAAAATTGCATTTTCGAGATAGTTATGAGGTGCACCTTACTTCAATAACATAAGGTCAAACCTCACCCTTCTTTCAAATAGGGTTTAGTTAGCCGCCGGCAACATGGGCAATGGGGTTTTTACCTATGGATGCATATAGCATACTTCAAAGTTAGCCGCGGGAGTATACTATACAACAACACTCTCAGACTGAATTGTTTACGAGGAGGACTCTATTATTCTGAATGTTGGGATCCACCTGAGTATTAATATATGATTAGCTTAAAAAATAATTTGAATTTTGAGTTCTTTAGCATCTAGATCATTTGTTAAAAAATTGGACAATTCTTCAGCGATCTTAGGACGTCATTTTTTTTAGGGACATAGAGTGTGGTTATTATTTTATTTTTTTTGTTCTTTGATGTTGGTCATTGAATTATCTACTCTATAATAAACGAGAGGAAACACACTCGTTATTTTTGCACCATGTCTATTTTTCTAATTTTTTAGAACAATATTTACTTATAAGTAAATATATATTTTATAACATAATTAAAGATAATATCAGTTATTTCAGAAAATAATAAAATAGAAAAATAAAAAGAATAGAAAAATAACTATGTACTTATATTATTAAATGTACAAAATAAAAAGAGAATTCCTTGTCTATTCTATTTTTAAAATTTTCAGTGTTAAACATAACTACTAAAAAATATATGAAAATATGTAACAGATACAAAAGTAATTTCCATTGATGACGCAAATAGAATGCAAATGAACAAGCTCAAGTCTCGTGTAAATTTATGTATTTTTATTTTTTTTATAATTTTAAAATAATATTTATTTATAATTAAATAATTTGTTTGTTAAATTATTTTAAATTAATTTTAATTTAAAATAAAAATATAAAACATAAATGTAATTAACCAAAAATATGAAAATCAAAAATATAATTCCCTCTATATTTTTCTTTTTTGCATTTATAGTTACTCTGGTTTTTTAAATAGTAGTTACTTATAAGTAAACAATACATTTACTAATACAAATAAAAACATTTCATTTATATTAGTGAATCATATAATTGAATATATAAAAAAATGAAATCATAATAATAATTAACTCTAAATGCAAAATAAATATGTAAATAATGTAATTAAAATTATTTTGTAATAAATAATTGCGTCAAAAAGCAAGCCACATATATAATTATTATCATATTTGGAAGTTTATATGATATGTTTTTGTATTTTATTTTTTAAAATTATTTATAATGATATTTAAATTATTATCTAATAGAAGCCTCTATGTAATGACGGATCCAACAAATTCTCTCTCTTTCTATAACTCTCTATAATCCAATATGATTATTTAAGATTAACATTTTAAACTTGTAATTATCTTACTATTTATTTGAATAATTACTATTATTAACTATTTATTGTTAACTAGTTATAAATAGAGATATATTTTTCGCAGCAATTTTAAATCTCTCTTAAAATCTCTCAAAGTACATAGATATACTCTTTCTAATCCTAAAATATCTAATAAATGAAATACCTCTCTCTATCCTATAAAAATAGGACTGTTTTTATTTAGAAGTAGAAAGATACCCTACATGATACCAAATTTCTCTATTTGAAGGTTACATGGCCTGCATCATCTCTAATAATAGGATCAGCTTTTTAATCTTGCAACATATATCGAACCCTTAAGTTAATATAAATAAAATTGTTACATAACAAATGAAATACCTAGATAACAATAAATTAATACTTTTGTAGTTCTTTCAATAATATAGTGTGTTGTATTTTGTGAAACTTAGATGCTTACAAGTATAGATGATCCCTTTGAAATGAGAATCTTGTGATAAAACCAACATGACCTTTAACATGCTTATCCCATGATTAACAGCATGATTTTCATATTGATTGTTGTGTATAAGCTCCACATTATCATGCAATAGTATTTTAAATATGTGTCGTACATTCGAAATATTAAAGCTTTGAGACATTATAGTAGATTGAGGAAGGGATAAGTATTTAATATATTTATTTAGATTATTCTAGCGCTAAGTTATATATTTAGCTATTTTTTAGTGCTTAATTTAATGTCTTTAAAAAGTGCAATTGAGTTTAAATATGAGTTATATTTAAACATTATTTTGAGTAACGTGTGCTATCTTGTTTATCATTATGAAGATAAACATAATTATAATTATAATAAATAACAAATTAAATTTAAATGTGAATAATTTATTCCTATTAGAATATTATATTTATAATTTCTCCTTGATTGCCTCAAGTAAAGTACGATTTCTATACACATATATTTTTATAATAATTATAAATATTATATATTGCTAAAAATCATATATATTTTTCCGAATCTTATAATTATAATTAATTTTGATCCCCGAAAGGCAATTCAAAAAATAAAATAAAATGAAAACCCTGGTTGCTAAGTGAAAGAAAGAAAAATATATAATATTAACTTTATAAATATTTTATTAAAATTATCTTTCAATGATAAATATGTTTCAATGATTAATAATAAATATCACGTGCAACAAGTGTCCATATTACTAGTAAATATTACATTTCCAAAATTTGGATTCTAAAAACTATTCCTAGGATGAGTTTGTTCGACACAGTATATGCACAGTCCGCTCCGGTGGCAGTAGGAAATCGATTGGCATGAACTATGGTGTGGGACCATTGGGACCATGGTTTCAAGTTTACAGCTGTCAAACCCTTGACTGGCCTTATAATTTTTGCTGCACAGTGCCAAATTAAATTTCCATCGTAGATCCTTTAGGGCAAAAAATAAATAAAAGAAAAAGAAATACCTCTAAACACTTGGGGACGCCCCTAAAGTCTCCCATCTCCTCCATCCCATCAATTCAACCAAAATTAATATGGAAAAAGTTAATATAGAGCCGAGGCTCTAAATGATCATATTAGAGCCCACCTCAAAAATTTAATTAAAAGAGGCTATTTTAATGCCCAAATATCATCAACTCGATCATTTCAATATGAGAAAGAAATGGATTTAAAGTAGATTTTCAAGGTTTCACATATCTATTCGATCTACACTGATTTTGAAGCTTTAAATTTTATAACTAAAGATGAAAATCTATTTTAAACCATATTTCGTGATACTATTTGAAGGTGTGTTCTACTTTGATTGTTTAGAACTCAACTCTATTCAAACTGCACCCAGTTAATATCAGGGAAAATTTTAAATAAAGTATTATTTAAATGTGATCCCTTCCATAAGATTATTTTAAGAAATAAAATTATATAATGGTGAGGCCTTAAACAATCACATTAAAGTGCACCCAAAATTTCACTAGAAGAGGCTGTTTCGATGCTCAAAAATCTTCAAATCAATCATTTTGCCCTCGAGATGTATATAAACATGAGAAGAAATGGATTTTAAGTATTGAAAATAGTGTATCTTGTAATGCATTTTTTAACCGTCAATTTTTAATATTTTAAAGTGTTCGTATATCTGTTCGATCCACACTATTTTTGAAGCTTTAAATTTTGTAACTAGGGATAAACATAAATTTCAGGGCATTGTAAATATTCTCCTAAGTGAAATAACATCTTTCAATACTATTTGACCGTGCGTTTAGAGCCTGATCCTTATACAAACCACCCCTTATTTTTAAAGATGGATGGAGGGTCCCAAGCACATTCGAGTTCATTGTAGATGCATTTCAACTTGAGATTAATGATATTGTAGTTCAACACATAGTGTAGATCTAATGACATGTGAAGAATTAAAATGAACAATGATAAACATATAAAAATAATTTAAATAGCCTAATTTGAATATTTGAATTCTATTTTTATTTTAGATTCATGATCATCATAGCTAAGATTATCTATCTGTAAAACAAATTATGTCAAAAATTGATCTCATAGATAGATTTTTGGAAGGGAATGCATTTGAATAGGTGGACAGCTAAAATTGGCCTTCAAAAAATGGCTAATGATTTTGAGTAGAAAAAAATAAGAAAAACTTCGTATAGAACCCTAATTTGTTATATTACTTCAAGCGGCACGAGGAAACCCCTAAAGATTTCACCACACCCCTTCATCCCTTATCTCCCTATTTTATTGACTTTTGAGCATAAAAATTAGCAACTTTTTTAACCATATTTTTCCTTTTTCACCCATTAAAAAGTTTTTATGTTGAAATAATATAAAAATATTTTTCGGGGTTAATTTTTGTGATCAAAAGTCAATAAAAGAGATAAATAAGAGATAATGGGGTATGGTGAAATCTTTATAGATTTCCTCATGCCACTTGAAAGAAAAACGGAATGAGGGTGTTCTACCGTGAAATAATATAAGGAATTAAGGTTCTATATGAAATTTTCCCAAAAAAATATGTCTGCACCATAAATAGAAAGGTTATTACATGGAGGTCCACCTACATGCCTCTTTTTTTCTTTTTCTTTTTTTTTTAAAAAAATATTTCCCTTCAATTCGATGTTTTAAATATTAGACTTCCATTTTAGTTTGTATGTTTACTACTTTTTTTAATTGTAGGGTTGTTTGTCAGTTGGGGATGATTTGGAGTGTGTACGATGTTTTTAATATCGGTTGGGGATAATTTCCACAGTAGTTTTTTGGAAACATGAGACAAAATCATTAGCCATTTCGTTCATTTTAAAGAATGTATAATGTTTGCAATATCGGGCCTAATTTTATGTGATATTAGACAAGTATAACATCAAGCGGCATGCTAAGGGGCGGTCCGATGCTCTGGACATTGGACAGACAACAAAAAAAATAGGCCATGATAACTACTATAGGGCAGTTCAATGTTTCAAACATCAAACTGCCTAACTTTAGGTTAAATTGTCCCTTCGCCTAACGAACAAACCTACACCTAAAAAATATAAAAAGTAAAATGAAAAAGTGTCCTATGTTTTGATCATTGGATTGAGGGGCAATATTGAAAAGAATAAAATAGGGTGTGTGGGGTGGAACTCTGCATAAAATTCACATAAATATTTATTTATGGTATGGATGTAATATTTATTTTTTGTAAAACCTTTCCGCTACTTTTCCAAGGCAGACACCCTATTTGTATTTCTTTTTTTATTTCTAAATAAATTTGAAAAAAAATGCAAAGTTATTGCAAATATTTATATATTTTTTATGATTTTTCTAAAAGCTTTATGTGTATTCAATAATTTCCGAGCAACATCTCAATGTTTGATTGTATAAATCTATAAATACTCTTAATACCATCCAAATCATTATGAAAATAGCGGACCGTTCTATAGATAGTCTCAATACTCTACATTTATTTACTTAGACAAATAGAAATTTTGAAATATTTAAATAAATTGTACCCATAATTTGCTACTTAATGTTGTAGCTTTAACAATATAATTTTACATGATACCCATTTAAAAAGTTTAAATTATGTAAATGAAACTTTTTGTAAGTTTTATTTTTCTTTTGGTAAATACATAAACCCCCAACTATAATATGTTATAGATACAAGGGCAAGCTTTCTATACTTCGCCTACAGCATAAAACTTATATACTTCTCTTTATCCAATCTTTCATTTTGAATGGAGAGCTAAGATTGTCCCAATCACAATGTCACTTCTATACATTATTTTATTTTAAATTTTTTCTATAAACTATTTTGATATCAAATTTTGGATATATTAAACTCGCACTAGTAAAAAATATATATAAAAAAATTCCAATAAAATGAAATGACCAAAACACCTCTAAAATTTCAAGGGATAATTTGGTCATTATAGTTTTTTGAAAAAAAAATTCTAATATTTTTTATAGGTGCGCCCCAATGAGAAGATGACACGTGCAAAATTTCATATTCATACAATTTGTATAAAAAAAAACTAAAAATAAAATACTTTAAGATATCGGATCTAAGATCAAACGGTCAATAGGTCTCTTGATCAAAATTGGATGGCTGGACGGTAAGGGAAGTACTTCCCTAGATACAAATCCCATTAAATTTTCACTCCAAGTCCTTGCCATAATTTTTATTGCGTTAATCCCCTAAGTGAATCTTCAAACCTATTTAGGACAAAAATGCCTATCCATAGTCAACACGGCAAAAATATAATAATTATTTTTCTTTCTTCTCTGTTTATTCATTCTCTTAACACTCTCTCTTCAAACAAGTTTTCCTCTCTTCTTCTCCATCATGTTTGTTCTCTCTGTATCTTGCTATCAAACTAAGCAAGGAAGCTTGGTTTTCTCTCCCTAGAATATGATGAATGAATCACTGTCATGTTTTTTATGAAACTTTCACAATCATCCACCTCTATTTGTTTCCTTTCTCTACCCACCATTGTTTCTCTGACCAAGCTTATGGCCATAGTTTTGAAATTGTGCTATAGATCGAATTCGTAGTCAATTCTATTTTCATTAGGACACACGTACTTGATAATTGAATCCAAAATTTCCCATTATTTATGTATTTGTAATAGTGCGAAAAGATGGTCCGGCTTCGAGTTGTTCTAGAATAATCTTGACCCTTTGATTTTGCATTCTCGAAAAAGTCTAGCTATTTTATCTTGTTTTTAATATATTATTTGGGTGTTTTTTTCATTGAGTTTAATAAGTTGCCTTTGGATATATAAAAGAAAAATGTATGCAAAGTTTATGGGGAGTTAAAAAATGTTAGAACTACAAACGAAAATTCCAATACGAAAGAAAATTTGAAATCGAGATAAAAACAACAGCGAGCTAAATATAGCCAATAGTGAGGTCTTAATAAAGTGTCAACCTTGTACTGTTAAGTAATGTGCACCTCAAAACTATGTTGAAAATGCAGTTCGGTGCTGTAAAACCTTGCGATAATATGAAAATCTATTGTTGTCCCCAATTATAAAATTTAAAGTCCCAAACATGGAGACAATCAATCAAATTTATAAATACTTGAAAATCCAGACAATAAGTAGTCCACATAATGTGTTTTTTTGGAGTAAAAATCCTTTTATATATATATATATATATATGAGTCTCGAGGTTGAGATGATCGATTTGAGAGTGTTTCAGCATAAGAACAATCTTCTCTGCTCGATTTTTTAAGTGCACCTTACTTGTAGGTATAAAGTTCACACCTTATATAAACTTATTCCATAATAAAACCCAAAAACAAACTGAATAAGTAAAATTGTAATCTTATATCAAGTTAAAAATAACAAAAAAGAAACTGAATAAGGATAATTGAAATCTTATAAGACGTGGTTTCTATAAGGTTTCAACCTTTTCAAGGTGCACCAACAACTTCTATCATAACATGTAATTTTGTTGTATATTTTTTTATGATTATCTAATATATATTTGTATATGAGATTATAAAATTTTAAATTTAAATAATAATTAAAATCATCTATAAAAATGTAAAAATATTAAAAATTTGAAATCTTTTTTCTTTTCATATTCATACACCCGGACATCAAGAATGATAAGAGTTTTCCAAGATCCAAATAACCTCGTATAAACTTTTTCAGTTCAAAAAAAATGGTGAGTTCAAAATCTAACAAAAACCCCTTCAAATGAAAGCACAAAACCCCTTAGAAATGAGTGTACGTCATTTGGTGCGGGTTAAGGAAGAAGAAACATGGCACCCCAACCTGAGAAAGAACCAGAACACAACTGTAGCCATCGCGGTCGTCATCTTCTAGGGTTTCATGAACTTCTCTTTCTAAATCCTAAAGCCCCATCCATCTTCGCTTCACTGGACCAAGTGGAAAGAAACCATCATTCTCTCTCTAAAACCCTAGAAACAATATGATCCGCTCAATCTCTCTACTCCATAGCCATGTTCTCAGCTTACACAAGGCGTGGCCTCCTCTTAAAGACCAGGACCCCACCATCCATTTTCAGAGCCCTCTCCCTCTCCCCTCCGTCGCCCTTGAGGTCCCCTCATGGCCAAGCCCTATCTCTAGTCAATGTGAAGGACGTGGCTTCCTCCTTTAAAGACTGGTTCTTGGAGAGGAGACGTAGGTACCCTCCCAGTCTCACCCATGAAACGCTAACTTTAACCTTAAACCATGATGTTCAGAGAATTTGCGAGGTCTTATCAAGAGGTGACTGTGGCTCTGAGACAGAGGCTGCTCTCTCTGACCTCCATGTTCGATTGACTGATGAATGTGTAGTTAGGGTTTTAAAGTTGCAGAAAGATGTGCTTCCTTCTTTGAAGTTCTTCGATTGGGCAGGTAGGCAAGCAGGGTATCGCCATACCGGAGCAGCCTTCCATGCAATATTTAAGATGCTTTCCAGGGCTAAGTTGATGACTGTGATGCTTGATTGGTTAGAAACTTTCACAAAGCAGAGGAGTGTTTACACATTTAGGCTTCATGACACTCTAGTGATTGGCTATGCAGTAGCTGGAAAGCCTGAGATAGCGTTGCAGATTTTTGGAAAGATGAGGTTTCAGGGGCTGGATTTAGATGGGTTTGCATACAATGTTTTGTTGAATGGATTGGTTGAAGATAACTGTTTTGATGCAGAGGATATAATAGCAAAACAGATTGAGATGAGGGGCTTTAGAAATGGTATCACTTTTTGCATAAGTATGAAGAGTCTTTGTAAGCAGAATCGCTTGGACGAGGCCATGAATCTTCTTCTTGAGCTGTTGAGGAATGGAAATGATGTAAATGAATATATGCTTACAATTACTGTTGATGCACTCTGCAGGCAGAGGAGATTTGTTGAAGTTGAAGGATTAATGGAGGAATTCAGAGATTCTGGTAAGATTTCCATGTCCAATGCTTATAATACTTGGATTACCCATCTTGTAGAGACTGGTAGCATAGATAGTGCAATGGAATTATTTCATGATGAAAAAAATGTTGGGTTTTTCTCCCCTTGGCTACGTTGTTATACTGTGTTGATCACTGGTCTATTGAGAAAGGATAGGCTCGAAGAAATATACGATTTGCTTGTAGAGATGCGGCTTAGGGGTATCTTTGCTGACAGGAATACCATGAATGCAACTGTTTGTTTCTTTTGTAAGGCTGGTATGGTAGATGTGGCAATCGAATTATACAATGACAGGTTAGAGATGGGGTTTTGCCCAAGTTACTTGGCCTATAACTCTCTTATAAACGCTCTTTGTAGAGATTGGAGAGTCGATGAGGCATTTAGGGTTTTGGAGGATGGGTTGCAGGGTAATTACTTTCCTGGAAAGAAGACATTCTTTATTCTTGCAGATGCTTTGTATAGGAGTGGGGATTTGGACAAGATGGGCAAGTTGGTTGATGCAGCAATCGAAAGGAACTTCTTACCTAGTAATGCTATTTGTGTTAGATACATCTCTGCTCTTTGCAAGGCTGGTAGAGTAGACGAGGGGTACTTGCTTCCTGCTAAATTGAACAAGCCTGATATGTTTCTAAGGAGATCGACTTACTTTGATTTGATATATGGGTTCTGTGAGAAAAAGAGAGGAGATATAGCATCTAGGTTGCTACTTGAGATGAGAGAAAATGGTCACTCGCCTTCTCGTAGTCTTTATAGAGTGGTCATCAGTTGCCTTTGTGATATGGGTCATATAGAGCAGGTTCTTAATTTGCTAGAAATGCATGTCAATGGCAATTTGTCGGACAGTGAGGTTGAAAATGAAATTTACAACCACTTTATAGATGCGGCGGGCCATGCAGGACAGCCGGAATTGGCAAGGAAAGTGTTTGAAAAGATGGTAGAAGACGGTTTGAGACCCAATATTCATACCAACATTCTCATGCTTCATAGTTATTTAAAGAGCAAACGTATTGTGACTGCCTTGAATTCCTTTAGGGAGTTGTGTGAGTGTCTGGAACCTAGCACCAAGCTCTACAATGTCATTATTGTAGGGCTCTGTCGGGCGGACAAAACTGAGCTTGCACTGGCACTATGGAGGGATGCCAGGGAAAGGGGCTTGATTCCAAGCCTCACTTGCTATGAGGAGCTTGTACATATGCTATGTTGCTCGGAGAATTATGAAATGGTGATAAAGGTTGTTAAGGACTTTGAGGAGACGGGTCGTCATGTTTCTATCTACATGTACAACATACTTTTATGCCACATTTTGAAATCCCAAGAGTTAATCAAGGCATGGCTTCGTTCAGGAGTTGATGGTTCTCAATCAGGCAATTCAGTGTTGGGTCGGCTAGTTGGGGCATTTCCTAACATACAGAGCCTGGAAGATCATCTTCAAAACTTTGAAGAGTTGATTGAAAGGCGAATACATGCTAACATTGTGACATATAATGTGGTGCTGAGAAGTCTTTGTAAGGCAGGGAGAGTGGAAGCTGCCTGTACTTTATTCAGCATAATGTGTAGAAATGGCAAAAAAGGGTGTGAGCCTAATCCATGGACTTATGACATTGTGGTTCATGGTCTCTGCAAAGTGGGGAGGTTGAGAGACGCAAAGTTTTTTATGGAGAAAATGTTTGAGATGAACTTTTACCCAACCAAGGGGACGATTGATTTGTACAGGTTTTTGGCAACCAGAGGGCAGCGAGTGCAGCAATAGCATAGCTCAAGCTTCCGGCAGATTTTTTGTTGTTTTTGAATTAACCTGCTCTCTGTGTTCGATAAAACCTAAAGAGTATGTAATGTTACATTGAGATGGTCACATGATTCAAATTTTGATTTTTTTCACCTTAATTTATTACTTCAATAAAACAAAATTACCTATGAAGCTTGAGAATAAGTGATTTGTTTTTGTAAATTCATTTTGCTTATATTTAAGAGTATTGGTGTTTATAAATAACAATATTAAAGTCCATTAACTCCATTAAGAAAGGGTATGGGTTTTTTTTTTGATAACTATTAAGAAAGGGTATGGATTGGACATTATTTTTCTTTACATGAACTATAAAGTACAATTAGCTTAAACATTCTCTCCCTCTTCTTTTTTTTAAGTAAAGTTTACTTTTATATTGCTATGAGAGTAATATGAAACAGAAGAGGGATTCGAGAGTACCCACAAGTTGGGTCTCTTGATAAAAATAAGGTCAAAAGACCTTTTACAAAATATTGGGGCTTATAGACTTGCCCGATTACAAGAAATTTACTGAACCATGAGTAAACAAGGGTGTGCCCACATTGGTCCAGAGCAAAAAAGGAGATGGACCAGCGGCTACTATAGAACAACAACAAGAGTGAGTAAACAAGGGTGCGCCCATTGTGGTCCAGAGCAAAAAGGATATGGACCGGCGACTGCTATTGAACAACTGCAACCCAAAAAATTCTCATCTAGGTGAGATCTTTTGCTAGAGCCTTAGCTCTGTCTTTCGCCAGAAGGTCGGCGAACTCGTTGGACGTCCTCTAGATATGCTTTCATGAGACGACCTTATCCTTGCAAGTGTAAATAATCTCATAAAAAATTGAAGATAGGTACCCATGGAGGTGGTAATGTCCCGGCTGCCCAGGAAATGATATTTTGAGCGTCTCCTACTACACACTGGTGTGATCCCCTAGCCTGGTTGAAGCTTTTAATACCCAAGAGCAGAGCCATGGCTTCAGCGAACTGAGAGTCTTCATGGCCTAAGTGCTCAGAGTAGGTGAGCAGGATGTTGCGTTGGTAGTCGCGAAAGATTCCATTTACTCCAGCTGTGCTAGGGTTCCCCAGAGAGCAACCATCGAAGTTAAGTTTGATGGTGCTTTTTGGAGGGGCCAACCAGTTGTTGGGTCTTTGAATCTTACGTGGTTGGAGGTTGAGGATGTTTTCCCATTGGCTGAGAAAGGTGTTTGCCGGTATACCAGAGAAGGCCCTATGGTTGGAGGCCCAAAAAATTACTAGAGAAGTAATCTTGTGGAAAAGTGCTGGAACTTCATTTTTGTGGCCTTGAAAGATCCTGACATTCCTTTCTAACCAAATGACCTAGATAGTTGCTGCAATAACGGCCTTCCATAAGGTTCTTCCACGCTTCGGCCAATGAGAGGCGAGATACAAGGAGATTAGAATCGTGATCAAAGGTGGGGTGACCCATTGGAATCCAAACAACTGGATTAAGAGGCGTCACAGGTTGTGTGCTATGCTACAATGGATGAAAAGGTATGGGTTCAATTCCTCCTCACATTGACACAACACGCACCTGTTAGGGATTGGGATCCCTTTCTTTTGAAGCTGGTCAACTGTGAGAGCCCTTTGGGGCCAAGCTATCCAGTTGAAGGTTTGCACTTTAGGAGGGGCGATAGTGGTTCAGACCTTGGAAAGGACAGAGATGGGGTTGAGTGGAAAAGTGGGAGGCTGGATTAGTTTTTTGTAAAATGAGGCCACCGAAAAGCTGCCAAAAGGAGAGAGAGTCCAAACAAGAGAGTCCCTCCAGGGGAATGAAGTTGGAATGCAAAGCTGCCGAGAGAGATAGGAAATGGGCAATTTCCTCCTTTGTGAGTTTTCTTCTGAAGACTTGAAGGACTTTCACGCACCTGAGGCCCTATTCAGGGATCTCCCCTCAGGTACCCAAGCATCTTTCGAAATCCTATATTTGCTGCAGAGGACCTGAGCCCAAAGGGAGTTAGTCTGAGTGGCTAACCTCTTCCCTAGTAGAGCCAGGTTTTGTTTTCTGAGGATCTTGATCCCCAACCCTCCTTGAAGTTTGGGGAGGCAGACCTTGTCCCATGAGATGAGGTGACATTCGGTTTTCTCAGCCTGACCTGACCAGACTAGAGGTCCTCATCAGTTGGTTGAGGCGGTTTGCCACCGAGGCTGGCATGTGGTAAAGGGATATAAGGTAGACCGGGGAGTTAGCCAGGGTTGCTTTTACCAGCGTGATGCGACCTGCTAGAGAGAGATATCTCCTTTTCCATCCTGCCAAGCGCATATCTACTTTGTCAATCACATGAGACTATTGTCTGTTTTTTGGTTTTCCCAATCCCAAGGGTAGACCAAGGTAGGTAGTGGGAAAGTCCTCCACTTTGCATTCCCAATTTGGAATTAGTGCTCTGCTTTCGACTTTTTTGAGGGCTACTTCCATCATCTTTGATTTGTCCATGTTGACTTTGAAGCTACTTGCTAATTCGAAGCATTTTAGAAAAACCCTTAGATTATCTATTTCTTCTTATGTGGCATCAAGGAACACCAACGTGTCATCTGCGTATTGTAGATGAGACACAATTGGGCCTTGAGAACTGCATTTGAAGTTGGTGAGAAGGCCTTCCTGGTACATACGAGTGATAGAGCGACTAAATAATTCGGCTGCGATGGCAAAGAGGAAAGGGGATCCCCTTGGCGAAGTCCCCTAGAGGATGGGAAAAACCTTTTGGAGTCCCATTGATTAGGACTAAGAAATGAGGATGAGAGTAGTAGCCTCTCATCCACCTTCTCCAAAGGTCCCGGAACCCTATTCTAGACATTGTTTTGTCTAGTATTGCCCAGTTGACATGTTCATACGCATTTTCCCAGTCTATCTTGAAGATGAGGCCGGGTTTCTTGGACATGTGCCTGTAGTGAAGGCATTCATGTGCCACTAAAACCCCATCTCGGATTTGCCTATCTTTGATGAATGCTGACTGAGATGGCAATATGATAAGGGGGAGGACTTGTTTCAGCCTAGATGCCTGGACCTTGGCGAGAATTTTGTAGGATGAGTTAACAAGGCTGATTGGACGAAAATCCTTGAGTTTCTCTGCCCCTTCTATCTTAGGAACTAGAGCAATGAAGGTTGCGTTGATGGCTTTGGGAAGAATTCCCCATTGGAAGAATTCATCGAAGAAACTTTGCAAATTTGCTTGGAAGGTTTCCCAGAAGATCTTGAAAACGGCAATGGGGAAACCGTCAGAGCCGTGGGCTTTGTCTTTGGCTAGGTCGTCGACAGCCTTAGCAATTTCAAAATCAGAGAAAGGCCGCTCTAACGAAAGTGACCAATGGCTCGGAAGAGTTGAGAAATCTAAATTGGTTATCCTTGGTCTGGAGCCCATTGGGGTAGAGTAGAGATTCTGAAAGAAACCGAGGATGGCCGTCCGCAGGCTGATCTAGGATACGGTTACCAACTTTGATTGTGGAGATAGTATTGTCTCTTCTTCGACAATTGGCTATCTGGTCCCCTGCTTTTAACTAATTTACTCTGGACCTCTGAAACCAATATAGTTCTTCCTTTTTGAGAATGGAGAAGTAATCCATCTTGGTTTGGGTCCGGAGGTTGGATTCTGTGGCTGACAGAGGTCTGGATTCCTCTGTTCGGTCTAGGTCTTGAATGGTGTTCTGCATTCTCTCCCTCTTTACACCATTGTAGGCATTGTTATAGTATAAATGTGGATTGGGGCATTATTTTTCATTACAGCTTAAACATTCTCTCCCTCTTTAGGCATTGTACTCTTCTATGTGGATTGGGACATTATTTTTCTTTACACCATGTAGGCATTGTATCACTAGAATAGCCGTACAGTATAAATGTGGACTAAGAAGTATTTTTCTTTACAGCTTAAACATTCTCTCCTTTAGGGATTGTATTCCATGTATACTTTTGAGATCCGAATCTGGATCCTGGTGGATCCGGACCCGATCCGACCCATTCTCAGCGCTCTTTCTCTCTCTAAACTTCCGTTGCTTATTGTATGGTAGCTATTTAATTTTGGCAAAATTGTGGTTTTCTTTTGTTTGTGTTCTTTAAATTATTGTTAGCTTTTATTTGTTTCCTGTGTCTCTTTTCATTTTCCGCAATAAAATGTGTCATTTCTTCAATTTATTTTTATTTTTGCTTTTGGGTTTCCTGCTAATTATAGCATCAGGTACCTTGATATCAGATATCAATATAAACTCACACACATATGAGGGCATCAGAAAATACACATGTGAGTTCAATGTGTTCCCTTTTCTGTAATTTCTTATTAACATGTCTGGAAATTTTCTTTTGCCATAGATCATAACCATTGATCTAGGAGTGCTTGTTCTTGTACATCAATTCTGTAATTTATTGCCTCAATTATGGGAGTTACATAAGTTAACGACAGTTTTTCACGGTTAATAATTTAATAGTGTAACCTATTATATTGAAGGTGGAAGTTATGGAGCAATAATAGTGTAGCCGATTAGATTGAAGGTGAAAGTTATGGAGCAAAGGGGATGAAAGTTTATCATAAAGATGGGAGAAATTTGCAGAAAGAGGCCCACAATTTTCACCATCGGCTTTATCATCATTTGGTTAGCAATATTTATGCTAAAACCAGTTGTAATTTAATCCAGCTATATTGCTATCCAGCTCCAATCTACACCATCTATAACTATGGAGTACCCAACATTTTGGTACCTCTGAATTTCATATGTTTCCACGGCTCTTAGAGATTTTTCAGAGGTGGGTTTTGTGCAAGTATATTGCCTTTGCAGAAATGGAAATGCTCACGATCCCCTGAGGCAGCACTTTTATCCCTATTGGTTCGGATTCCAGTCACCCATATGTTCTGGTTCCCTCTGGTTCCTTCCACTTTGGATTACTTTCATGGGCATCAGGAGTGTAAGCCTTGCCTTTCAATTAATGGTACACATGCTTCACCGAGTGGTACACATGATGAAGCGGAAGGAAATTCTGGAGTTCCTGATTTTAGTTTTGTGCCAGACTCCCATGGGGTTGAGCTACAAAGTTACACCATGGAAGAGTGACGTTGGAGAGTGGCTTTCGGGCTGTCATTCAAGGGCAATTGCAGTTTATGTTAATGAGGTAGTGACATGGACTGTCAAGATGACATCCCTCTTTTTTTTTTTTTTTTCCTTCTTATGCGTGGGATTAATTCAGTTTTGGTCAAATTAGTTGTTTAAATATTCAAATTGATGACCGATTAGATAGTTGAGGTTTTTTTTTCGATATTGAGTTTGTTTTCTTTTAGGGTATGTTTGATAGCACTCTAATATCCTGATATTTTAGAATATTATGATATCTAATATAATTCTAATTAGAGAAATTTTGGAGCTTGTTTGATAGGGTCAAATCAAATATTTTCAAATTCAAAAAACTGCCTCATATTTGAATCCCCAAAAATTCAACTCTGGCTTGAATTTTTGAAGATGCTAAAACTTATCACGGGGCATTCTATTTCTACTGTCAAAATTTTTTGCCCTCCCTCCTTTCTTTCTCTTCAGCACCCAACCTCCTCCCCAACTATCTCTCTCTTTCTCTCTCTCTCTCTCTCTCTCTCTCTCTCTTTCCTATCTTTCCCTTTTGGTCTTCATGTATCCTTGATTCCCCTTAACATTTCTTCATTCACCAGTGTCCCATCTTTCTCTCCCTCTCTCTCTCTCTCTCTCTCTCTCTCTCTCCCCTCCCCCCCCCCCCCCCCCCCCCCCCCCCCACTATCTGGTGCGTCTTTTTAAACCTCCAAGTTGAGACTTCCATGGCTTCTTCTTACACTCCCCACTTTCTCTCTAGTCATCTTCTTCCTCATTACATCTTCGTCATCATGAAGAAGAAGTGGCCACCATTATCTCTAGGTTTCAACAATATTTTCAGATAAACATAGTACACCCAAATCTCAATCATTCTCTCTCCCTACAACTTGTATTTTCTCTCTAGCCCAATCCATTTGTCCTCTATGCTTGTAAACCCTCACACTAATGTTGTTCCATCAGAGAATCACAAAATGGTTCACCCTCCTCCTGATCTTGTAACAGTTAATGGGATAGTGGCTTCACCCAAAACCCCAATCATAACAAGGAGGCCACACTCATGGAGCTTCAAGTGCAGTTTCATATAGAGAGAGTCAAGATTGTTCTGCATCTGAAGCTTGCCTGTGTATTTCTCTTCAAAACACGAGTTTGCCAAATCAATGGCTTCCTGCAAAGTTGCAGAGCTGCCTGCAACTACAACTATTCTTTGCAGAGAGAGTTTTTGGAGAAATAGGGTGGGCTAGAGAGAGAAGACAAACATTGAGGTACCAACTCCTATTTCGATGATATCAGTTTCCATTTACCGAACAAATCTTTTACCATGCTTGCCTTCTTTATAGCTATGGGGGCTAGATCCTCGGCATATCTGAGCCAATCCTCACTAGGCTTGCCTTCTTTATGGCCATGGCCAGAGTGAAATTAGAGAGAAAAGACAAGGTGTGGTGTGATGACATGGTCAGAGCAAAATTAGAGATAGAGACAGGGTGTGGTGTGATGACATTGCTTGTACTTTTTTTTTTTTTTTGGGTATAAAAGACAATCAAACATGTGCAATAAATTACTTTTTTTTTTTGGGTATAAAAGACAATCAAACATGTGCAATAAATTACATAGCACGATAATATATGAATGTTCCCTTCATATGAACTAACATATCAGATACATATGAATTAGCATATCAATGTTCTCTTCATCTTTTTTCTGATATAAAACGAATCAGATATCAATGCTCACTTCATCTGTTTTCTGATTTTTGGTGAATCAGATGTTGAATTTTCAGGTTGTTTTTAAATTTCTGATAATTGAAGCATCTGATTGAGTTGATACTGGACTAAGCAGCTAACAATGACATATGGAAGACCCAGCTGTTGGGTTTTATTGTTACTGCAGTTGGGTATTCACTAATTGTACAATGTTAGACCAATAATGTTTTGTATTATGATTGTCTAATCTAAGTCTTTAGCTAACCAAGTTAACTGTGGTGTACAATGTTGCATTCAGTGGTATGTACTACCTATTCAATCCCAACAATAATGCCACTTATGGTGATGCATTGAGAGGGGTTTCTTCTTTTTGGCATTTGTTTCTTTCTCCATAAGTTATTTTTCTCACTTTTGGCAATTCCCTTGATCATGAAACTATTAATTATGTTGGCAGACAATAGCGGGGAAGTGCTGCAAGAATGATTGTAATGGTCAAGGAATTTGTAATCAGAATTTGGGACATTGTAGGTGCTTTCACGGGTATGCTGGTCAGTATGCTCTCTGTAATTGTAGGTGTTTATACCTTCTGATATCAGAAAGTGCTAACAAAATTTACCCAGATTTCAAGTGTTTGCCATAATGTTGGTTTCTGTGAAGTTCACTTGAGCATATAATGAGACACTTACATCAATGTCAGAACAATGACAGATGTTAGTACTATGTACCAAAAAAGAAGAAGAAAATATGCATATGGAAAACAGTTACAACAATACCCCTGTTGTAGATGTTTACATTACTACTTATCTCTTACACCAGCCTCTATAGGCTGATATGCAGGTTGACACACACAGAGTTTGGAAGATATTAGTCACTCTCGAAGTCAATGTTTAAAATATCCAAAATATGTGAAACTGAGGCACCCCGGTTTGCATAGTCTTGAAATGTGCTTTTCACATATGAAGGGAATTATCCACATCTATTTGTTCTTGCTTGGCTCACCAGATCATCTATCACAGACATTACACGTTTCTATTGCCAGCTTAAGGGACAAAAGTTTCAAACTGAGAAGTCAAGATCTTGTAGAAGATAGCGTGTGATCTCAACAGCAGTTTCAAACATGGTCAGGATCTTCTTCCCCCTAGAACACTCGCTTAAAAGTCAGTGCTTCGTATTGTTCTAAGAAATGAAACTATGCCTGACGTAGCTACTTTGGCTCTTGGTGGAGGGACGATCAGCAGTTGATGTGTGCCATAGTGACTATAACAATCACGTGAGCCAAAGTTAATTTTAATTGAAAAAAAAGACAAACTGAGCCTTGTGCCATTCAAATCTTCCGTCTAGTCATCATCATCATCAAAGCCTTTTCCGAACTAATTTAATTTTATATAACCAATGACAACAAATATTTTCCTTTACCATGTGGATGTGAAACAGAAAAAAAGAAGTGGTAAGTCGAAACACAACATAATACTAATGGATATGCATAGGCATCCTTGAAGGGTGGAGATCATGTGTTTTGGTGGACATAGATAGAAACAACCAGTACTGAACTGTGAAGCTTTCATAAGGGACGAACATGTTATGGGATATTGGGTGCACATGGGACAATGTAACTTGCAGTTGTTTCCTCTGTCCTCGAACTTGAGGCAATTTATAATGCTCTTAATTAAATTATGTCTTCCTATAAAAAACTTCATATTTTGAACCTCCATCCCACCCCCCTCCCCCTCCCCCTCCCCCTCCCCCATTCCTTCTAACCAATTAATTCTAGAATTCCATAACCAGCTAAAAATTTTTATGCCTGTAAGGCTCACATTTGTACTTCTTTCTTGAGACCTGCCTTATTGACCTTCTCTTCTAGGAGGTTCGCAGTGCTTTGCCATTTGCTCTAGATGCCAAAGGTCTTGTAGCTCCTGAATTATGTCCTCCCCATGAGCCTAAGGCTTGCCTCATTCTATACTTCGCCTAACCCTCAACTAAAATGTCATTTGTCATTCCTTGAAGACATCTCAAAGTCATGGGGACTTCACTCCAATTTGGATGTCCATTGGCTCATGATTCCCCACAAATTCCTGATGAAAAATCCATACCTACCATCCTTCTAGCCAAATGATCTGGCTATTTCTATGCACTATAAATTGGAATAGCCATATAACCTCTTCCACTTTTTGCAAAAGAATCCTAATAATGCAAACTTTTGAGGATCTGGCTACTTTTTTCTTTCATATTTTCCTCATAACCTGAGGATTTGAATGAAGAGCTAAGATGGAATGACTGTAGATGGGAATTGTTGTTCAGGAAAAGATGGACCATAGAATATCAGGCTTGAGTAGTTTAAAATAAATTTTGCAACAAAAATAAATGATTATCATTTTCCCCCCTAAATATACTTTCCATGGCCACTTTGATGAACCACTTAAATCATTCACCCGCTGCATGACTTCTATCTGATATTTTGATTTACTGTGATATGCTATTTTCTATTCAATGTATGTATGAATTATGAAATTCGGAATTTGACTAATTTAGAATCAATTGGCATGATAATAGGGTAGACTGCTCTGAGAGAGTACACTTTTGAGTGCAATTTCCCAAGTTCTTTGGAGGATCCAGATGGAAAATGGAGTTTTTCAATTTGTACTGCATATTGTGATACAACAAGAGCAAAGTGCTTCTGCGGAGAAGGAACTAAATATCCAAACCGTCTAGTGGTAGATGCATATGGCTTTCAACAGACGTAAGCTGACTATTCTTAACAAAAAATACATTTCACATACAAGATATCTCATAAAATATTTAATTTGAAAGGATACCACAAGTCTTTGAAGTATGTGGATAGCTTTTTTATATTGTGTACACTGCAGAATATATATGACACCTAGTGGCCCAACTATGACAAGGACAGTTGACCGGGAAAACATTTTTACAACTAATAGTAGCATAGCTGGCTGGTGCAATGTGGATCCAGAAGATGCATATGGGAACAAGGCCAGAGTTAGAGATCAATGTGAGTGCGGGTATGATGGTCTGTGGGGGCGTTTGTGCGAAATCCCTTCGTTGTCCACTTGTGTTAACCAATGGTCTGGACATGGACACTGTCACGGTGGATTCTGTCGAGTAAGTCATAGTACCTTTTGTTCTTCCAAAATGCTGGACATATGATGTGTTTGAATTTGTTTCAAGAGTCTAATGATAGGAAAGTAGCACCTAATTTATTGTCTTGATCAAAATGCATCACCATTATCTATGAAGGTTTAGAACTTTCTCATGCTATTATAATGTCTAAGTGATCGTTGAATTGATTTTTGTGAAAATTTCTTATAGAACCCTAATTCTTCGTATTATTTCATTGTAGACCCTCCTTCCGTTTTTCTTTCAAGCGACATAAGAAAACCCCTAAAGATTTCACTATACCCCCTTATCTCTTATCTCCCTCTTTTATTGGCTTTTGATCGTAAAAATGAGCCTCAACAAATCTTTTTATACCATTTCAACTCAAAAACTTTTTTAATTGGTGGAAAGGAAAAAAGAGGGTTAAAAAAGTTTTTGGGATGAAATGGTATAAAAATATTTATTGGGGTTAATTTTTATGGTCAAAAGTCAATAAAAGATGGAGATAAGAGATGAGGGGGTACGGTGAAATCTTTAAGAATTTCCTTATGCTGCTTGATAGAAAAATGAAAAGAGGGTCTACCATGAAATAATATGAGAAATTAGGGTTCTATACAAAATTTTCCCTTGATATTTCCCATTTGTGTCTGTTTAGCATTATCTATGGTTTTGGGATATTTACCAAGTAAACTGAGTGAAGTTCATCTTGTATGTTTCATTCTTGATGCAAGGTTACCGAGGCTTCATGGTGCCATATTTAGTGCCACAGTAGCTGGTATGGAATAGATTGCAGTATACCATCAATTCAACCATCTACACAAGAATGGCCCAAGGGGCTTCGACCAAACACAGTTATGAAGCAAGTAAATGGTGACTATATGAACTTTACGGCTGTGGTGACAAAGAAAAGGCCACTTATATGCATTTATGATTTGCCTGCAGAGTTTCATAGTCATCTCCTGGAGGTTGGTTCAGTTTCTATCCCCAATTTTCATTCAACATTTTTCATGTTGTTAATCTATTTCATTTGCTATGGTGCAGGGCCGTCATTTCAAATATGAATGTGTTAACAGAAACTATAATTTGAGGAATGAAACGTTATGGTTAACCCTGTTGTATGGTGCTCAGGTATGTAAGGTATTCTAAGGGGAAATTTCCTTCTATGAGAAAACCCCAACCCATTTCGCACAAACACAAAACCATCAACCTCTGAATTTTTTGTTGACAAACCCCTACATGACCTTTTCAAATAATTTTGGATTAAAATATCCCTATATGCTATATTGGATTTTTTTTAAAACAAAAACATAATCAATCACTTTCCTCTCCCGTTTTCTTTTGTCTCTCTTTGCTCTAGCCTCTCTCCCTGTCCATCATTCTTTTGAAAATGGTGAGAAATGTTGTAGAAAGTAAAGGTTGCAGTTTAGAGAGAGACAATGGAGTTGAAGAGTTTTAGATCATGAAGATTCATCCTTCGCAAATGGAAAAATGGGAAATCCTTCTCAGAACTCACCTATAATTTTTTATTACAACTTAGAAGAAGAGGACGACAAAAGTTCTCATTAACATTTTTTTTTTAAAAAAGAGTCCTCACTGTAAGTGCAAAGTCTTTTGATTATGGAAAGAGAGCTCATAAAGCCTCTTTTGGCTTGTCCCACCAGAGGCTTCTCCAGTTCTCATCTCTTAGCGAAAAGTCCTTGAAACTCAAATAGATGTTAGGGTTTGTGGTCTTTAAAGGCTGTGAGAGCATGTAAAAAAAGTATTTATAGTGGATTATGCATTTTAGTGGGAGTGTGTAATATTTAACACTTTGACTGACCTAGTGTTAGGTGGTCTCTGGCCTTGATTATGTCCAAAACCCTTATCCCTAGGCATTCGGTATTAGCAAAAAAGGTTTGCCGAGGGTCATCCTGTATTGAGGTCAGAAAGATATACAGGGATAGTTTGTAGGTCAGGAGAACTGTGTGGTCTCCTATATGTGGATGTAGGTTTGTGAGAGCGAGGGCCAAATCCTTAACAAACTTCTGCATAACATGTACATATAACAACCACATCATTGAGAAGTTAACTATGAAATGAGGTACATGTACATGAACATAGAGAGAGTCCCCCTTACATCATAGTGACATGTGCTTGGCTTTCTCTTAAAGGAGTGAATTGTAATCTACATTCTAGGGTTTTAATTATACTATTTATTGATCGACTTTGACAAGCCAATCATGAGCCCTTGCATGAGACTATGGGTCATTGGTTTTATTAGGTCAGTTTGAGAAGACAATTAAAGATCATGGTCACTGTGTCTGGTGGAGTGCCCTTATAGTCATTTATTTTGATCCATTGGTACCAATTTGCTTCTAGATATTTTATCTTCACTATTAGAAAGATCTATGTGAATTTAGTGTTAACTGTACCAAAAAAAAAGAGAGATCTATATGAATTTTAGAATTTTTTTTCAATATTTTTAAAATTAGTTTCTGCTGTAATTTTCTCAACAAGGGTACTTTCAAAATATTGGTTATGAGTGGGTCCTTGGATCCAACCTCACATGTGTGTCACACCCCATGGTTGGAGCGTGGGGCCCATGAGGTGGGTCCACAAGTCATCCACCATAGGGGTGGCACACCCCTCTTCTTTCTTTCTTGATTAGATTAAATTTTAATTAAAAGATGTTTTAAGTTGGTTAAAGAAAGTCTTTTAAAAGAACAAACGATTAGGGCTATTTTTTGTAGGAGTTGGTTTGACCAAAATATTTATCTTTGACTTCCTACAATTGTGAGACCAACTTGTTTTATGTGATCGCCGCATACTAATGAAACTGAATGGGAAGTTCTATAGGACAACTATAAGACCGGCTTTGCTTTATGGAGCAGAATGTTGGGCAGTCAAGAAACAATATACCCATAGGATGAATGTAGTTGAGATGGATGAGTGGCAAGACAAGAAATGATAGAATTCTAAATAAACATATTCAAGATAACTCAATATGTGAGAAGATGAGAGAAAGTAGACTTAGGTAGGCTGTCCATATGCAGAGCAAACCCAGTACATCATGTGATAGGAATTATGAGTTAGCAAGTGGAAGGCTCAAAACGGCAAGAGGTAGGCGTTAAAGGACATGGTTGGAAGTAGTAAGAAAAGATGTGGAGACTTGTGGCCTCACTAAGAGTATGACCCTTGATAGAGCAGAATTGCGGACTGTGATTTGTGTAGCCGACCCCAAATAATTGGGAAAAGGCTTTGATGATGATGTTGATGATTCCTTCATTTAGAGATAAATGAGAAAGCTCTAAAAAGTTTTTAAATTGGCATAATCCCAATTGGACTAGAAATGGATATAGGTTAAATATTAAAGGATAAAGTTCCTAATATGTATCCTTACACCATGATTGTTAATTTATGGGATGGATGGCTCATATTTAATTCTCTCTCGTCTTATAGATTTCCTTAATTCCGGTTGATCAAGGGTCTTGAGACCTATATAAAGAGGTGATTTCCCTTTTTCATTCTCTCCAAGTTTTAGATTCTCTCTCTCCTCCACACCCCGAATTTCTCTCTCTCTCATCTTTAGTTCATATATCTCCCCATCTTAATGGCACGTCACCATAAAAGAAAATAAGAACAGGTGGTACACCAATCCTAATCTAGGGTTTAATGAAGAAGTGAGGGGTACACACAGCCTGAGAGGGAGGTGCCTTTAAGGCATGTCTTAATGTTGTTCCAAGGGGTTCTTACAAACCCTAGTTTGAGTGGTATTTCCTAAGGAAGCTTCTAGGCTTTGAAATTCCATTAAGACATATAGGATTAAAGTGCACCATCAGTCAAGAAATTAGGTGTGGGGTGTACTAAGCCTTCTGAGGGTAACTCTACGCATAATCAAGTAAGTCTTTTCAGTTGTTTATTTTTGTTTTTTCAATCATATTTCTATATTTGATTGAAAAATAAAAACAAACAACCGAAAAGACTTAAATGATGTGGTTGGAAGGACTGAAAAAGGCAAGGAGTAGGCCCAAAAAGACGTAGCTGGAAGTAGTCCGGAAAGATATGGGGACTTATGGCCTCATAGAGGATATGGCCTTTAATAGAGCAGAATGACCTCACTGGAAGTAGCTTAAAATGATGATGATGAAGAATCATATTTCTATATTTATTGTGATTTTCTTGGAACATTAATTGTGCTTAAATTTATGGTAGAAGTTTGGTTTTTATTCCCCTTTTAATTTTGGCAATAAAAGGAAAGGTCTTAAGTTATATTTTGGATTTTAATTTTCGTTTATAGGAGTATATTATAGCACTTATAAGTGGAATATAGATTCAATAATAAAGAAAAGAAGAAAAACTTTTGAATTTATAGTCTTGAATTCCACATAGCCATATCTTTCAATGGAGTGATCAATATTTGAAACCCTATACATGCCTTCCGTTGGAAAAATTCATCAAGTATCAAAGTAATCGCTTTTCCTCTGCAATATTCAAGTGAACTTTTTCCTTAAAAAGGATAAAAACCACAAGAGAAAGACAAGTTGTTTTCTACACTACAAAAGTTTTCAGAACTGGTTTAAAGGTGACAGTGCAGTTAAAGCCTAAAGAACTGGAGCGGAAAGGAAGAATCTGCTTCTTTTCTAGTTCAAATTGCGTAGATGGCAGTATTGTTAAGGCTCTTTATAGAGTAAAGACCCTAAATTTTGTGGAATTTAACATCGATGTCTATACATTAATTGAAAAGCGCCTCTATTCCTCAAATTTCTCCAACAAGAGGCTTTTTGAAGGTTTACTGGCCTTGAATTCTCTGAGAACAATTGTCAATTTGAGAAGAAATTGTTTGAATTAACAATAAACAAGCACCCACCTGATGCTTCTCAACTGCATGGTTATGGATTTGACAATCCAAAGAAGAGCTCAGGCTAGATGAACTGGTGAATTATTGTCATTAAAGCCCTCGAAGTATGCCTGGTCTTCGAGTTTCCATGATCAATCTTCCTTCCCCCCTAATAACTTTTCCATCGTTAGTTGTTTTTCTAAAACCCTTAAAAGGGGTGGCTGTTCCGTATAGAAAACTCTAATTATACATATTCTTCTATCAAAAAAGATAAAACTCACCTTCTTTCCCCTAACTTTTACAGTTGTTTTTCACTATTATGTCCGTTTATAAAAAATGCATATATATATATATATATATATATGAAAAATTCTTCCCAACGCCTATAGGTGAAAATGAATAGTGATTTCGCCTATCCTCATCACCTTCCAAACTTAATTAAACGGTCACAGTTATCTGGTAGCGTTTCAATTTTCATTTTTTTTTCTACAAATCCAACTTATTTGAAATTTGGAGCGTGTGTAATTTTTGGAGGTATTTTGATCAATTTATATTTTGTGAATTATTATTTTTTTCATATTTTATTAGGTGGGTCTCATTAAGATGTACACACATTCCAAATTTCAAATCATTCCGATTAGTAAAAAAATTTTGAAAATTGAAACACTACTGGACAATTGTGACTGTGCGATGAAGTTTAGATGGTGATGAAGGTAGGCAAAATCACTGGTCATTTTCGCCTATAGGCATTTTGTAGTATCTTCAGCGAAATCACTACTCATTTTCGCCTATAGACGTTTGGTAGTATATATATATGAGATTGTATACAATGAGATCATTTACCTTTAATACAAATTGTCACAATTACTTTCAACTATTCGATGTGAAATTTAAAAGCTTGGATGTGTCACATAGTTCGAGGAAATTTCTTTTAAAGTTTGAGCTTGGTCAATAGAATAAATGCAGCCACCCAATTTGATATCCAATGGTCAAGATGAATTGAGACCACTTTGTACCAAAGATAAAGGATCTCATTCTATAATTTTCTTATATATATATATATATATATATATATATAATGAGGTTAGCCCACTAGCTCGTATCTACATATGAGCTCAATGGCCTAGATTGAATCTGGGCCGATCAGACAGTCACTTAAAGTTTGACTTAGGATCTGCTTTTGTCATCTTAGCATTAGCTGTTCATAAATCGAAAAGATATGAATTCCTTGAAGGTATTCTATTAAACAATATCTTTTTCATGATTTGTGTAAGTTCTTATCTTTGTTCATGATCCGTGCAAGTTATGATAATTTGTCTCTGTCTTTATGCAGATCTTGTGTCGTAGAAAGTGAAAGCAAGCTGCAGATGCTTTAATTCCTTCTCTCTCTATGCAATGTGTTGTATGCTGAAGATTTTTTTGTTGCATGTGTGTACTTATTGTATGCTGAAGATTTTTCCTTCTCTCTCTAGTGGTTCTGGCTGGTAGTCCATGTGGAACAAATTATGTCTCTCTCTCTTTAATGTCTTTATATGGATAATCCCTCTTTCTCTTTAATGTCTTCATATGGATAATCTCTCTCTCTCTCTCATGTCTTTTTGGTGGTTCCTGATATGGAGCTCCTTGCATTTGGATTTCTTAAGCATGACTGTTTCATATGTTTAATAGGGAACCAGTTGGTTTACATCAAAACCATTTATTAGTTGATGAACCTTCTAATGAGTTCTACACCTGGGAATTTCATGAATCCTATTATAAGAGAGAAGAACTATAATGATTTTGACAATAAGAAAGTGGCTTGCGTTTGTGAATTTGAGTTTTAATATTTTTTTTACAAATCCAAATCACTTTAAATTTTAAGCATTCATTCTTCTCATCAAGACACACCTAATAAAAATATTAAAAAAAGAATTCATAAAAAATAAATTGACCAAAATACCCCTAAACAGTTTCAGGGCTATTTTGGTCCCTTTATTTCTTGTAAATTAATTTTTTGATATTTTTATTAGATTCTCCTATTTTTAAAGAATAACGTCTAAAATTTCAAGTGATTTGGATTCTTAGAAAATAAAAAAAATAAAATTCAAATACGAAATGAGGTCGTTACCGTCAGATCAGCCTAGATTCAATCTTGGCCGTTGGGCTCATATGTAGATATGAGTTAGTGGGCTAACTTCAGCATTTTCTATATATATATATATATATATATATATATATATATATATATATATATATATATATAAGGCATTTCTTCTTCTGATACAGAGGAGTCTGAAGTTTCAGTTTCGATTTGGAGTATCTTAAAAATTTGTTTTTTGATATGGTCATCTAATTCTAAAGAATTGATTTTCTTTTGGACCTTGCATTTCTTTTTATAATGACCAACCTTGTCACAGTTGTAACAAACATGGATTTTTCTTTTTCTCTTATATTTGAAGGATGGTTTGTCTCTTAGAAATTTTTTGGAGAATTTATCTTTTGTCTTTTTTGGTAAGGTTTGAACTTTCTTCTTTTAATTGTCTCATGCTTTCTTTTGAGAAAAGGCTTTGATGGGGATAAAGTATTGAATCCAAATTGTTCACAAAAATCTCTGAACTCTTTCCCTCAAGATATTCTAAAAAGAGTACAAAATAAAACCCATAAAAAAAAAGAACCTTCAATATCTGAGCTAAGATTTGAAATTAATGGAGTCAGAAATGAACTGATAACCTTAAAATCAAGAGTTCAAACTTTAGAACTAGCTCAGGACCCAATCAGAGAAACAATTGAAGAAGAAAATATAGAGGAAGAATTTGATCATTTAATCACTGAGCATAATATCCACTTTCCACTAGAAGTTGAAGATACCCTTCCAAAACCTAAAACTGATATGAATATAATAGAGACAGTTCAAACTTGTAAATATATAAACTTGATAGATAAAATTATAACTCAAAAATGGTTTACCAATATCAAAATTGTGGTACAAAAGGAATACACCTTCCAAACCACCGCTTTAATAAACTCGAGGGCAGACCTGAATTGTATCAATAAAGATTTGGTACAAACTAAATACTTTCATAAAACTACCCAAATCCTGAATACGGCAAATGACAGTAAAATGCTCTTCAACTACAAACTGACTAATGCTGCAGTTTGCAACAATGGTACTTGTTTCAATTTTCAACAATGGTACTTGTTTCAATTTTCCATTTATAATGGTAAAAGGGTTAAGCCAACCTGTTATCTTAGGGACTTCATTTCTGAATATGCTCTATCCAATAAAAATAGATGACACATGGATAGAAGCTAGCATTGAAAGGCATAAGGTAAAATTTACCTTTATTGAAAGCCTAGAGTCCATGAGATTAACAAAATTAAAGATACGATTTCTTCCAAAGAAAAATTTTTATATCAACTCAAAGAAGAAATAAAGTATAAAAATATAGAAGAGAAACTGTCTCTTCCATAAATATAAAGCAAAATCAAATCTTTAAGAATAAATATGGAAAAAGATATTTGTGCAGATATCCCCAATGCATTTTGGGATAGGAAGCAACATATAGTAAAATTACCATATGACCCAGATTTTAGAGAAAGTAAAATTCCTACTACAGTTAGACATATTTAAATGAATAATAGGTTGCTTGAAATTTGCAAGAAAGAGATACAAGAATTATTAGAAAAGAAGTTTATCATAAAAAACTCATCACCTTGAAACTGTTCAGCCTTTTATGTAGAAAAGGCTTTTGAGATAGAAAGAGGAACTCCGAGATTGGTAATCAACTACAAACCACTCAACAAAGTCTTGAGATGGATTAGATATCCAATCCCAAATAAAAGGGATCTCTTGGATAGACTAGTCAATGCATGTATATTTTCAAAATTTGATCTCAAATCAGGTTACTGGCAGATTCAAATTTCCGAAGAAGATAAATACAAAACTGCTTTTAATGTCCCATTTGGACAATTTGAATGGAATGTTATGCCATTTAGATTAAAAAATTCGCCCTCTGAATTTCAAAACATTATGAATGAAATTTTTAATACTTACACTAAATTTATGATTGTCTATATTGATGATGTACTTGTTTTCTTTGAATATCTTGAGCAGCACTGGAAACATCAAAGTGCATTTATCAAAGCAATAAAAAATGTTGGCTTACTAGTTTCCGCAAGAAAAATAAACCTTTGCCGGTCAAAAATTGGATTTCTAGGGCATAATATATATAGAGAGAAAGCTCTTCTTGCCCTTAATTTTCATTGTTGTTTTCACTTTCTTCTTCACATTTTTAGCGAAATTTTCATCAGTTAATAGAGCTTTGTAAAAGTTGCAAGATGGAGGGAGAGAGAGAGTACGTAGAAATGTGAGGTGAGAAAGAGGGTGGGGCAAAGTTGACACGGAGAGGGAGAGTGGATAGGTTGGAGAGAGAGTGGTTGGGGGGAGGAGGCTTATAGAGATGGAGGGAGGGGTGAAGGGGTGGCAATGGACCCGGACCCGACTGGTAGACTCGACCCAAGTCTGGGTATGGGTCCAAAAATTGTACCCAGTGGGTAGGGTCGGGAGACAATTCTTGGACCTTGAACACTATTTGGGTTCGGATTTGGGTCCGGTCCGGGTCGCCACCCCTTCAGGTGCGAAGAGAGAGGGGGGTGTAAGGAGGAGGCTTATGAGAAAGGGAGAGAGGGAGGGGAGGCTTAGGGGAGAGAGAGAGAGAGGGGATTTCTTGCTAGATGAGAGAGTTTCTCTTTTTAAGTATAATTTCTCGTGTTAAGAGTGTTTCGGTCCAAAATTCTTTGAAAAAGCCATGCGGGCCTTTGTTGACATGCAGGTTAGAAGTTGGGGTTTTTGTGTTGTGCCAAACGAAGTTGGGAGTTTTGTGTTGTGCCAAAAGAAGTTGGGGGTTTTGTTATGGGGAAAGTCCAGTTCAGTTGATCGATTGAGCATTCTTTGTGCTCATTTTGCAGATGGCACTCTATGAGAGTATCTTGATCAGTCCTTATAGGACTACAAATGGTGAGGAAGCAGATTATTGCTATGTCCTAGTGCTTGATTCATGTCTAATCAATTGTGCAGATGCTGCACCACACTTGTCCTCCGAGGTATCAGGTCACTTTGTATTGTACATGAAAAGCATATTTGTGTTCCTTGACCATTTTCCCTTAGATTATTAACATTTCTTAAAACAATTGTCTATGGCTGGGGTTTAGTTGTTCTTTTACAAATTGCTATCTTAAAACACTAATGAAATCAATTTTAGTAATTGAAGATATCAGGTACTGTGCAACTTGAAATCTCATACTTTCTTTTCGGAAAACACTTGTATCAATTTCCTTTTCCTTTTACAGGTATGCACTTGCTAAGAATGATCATGTTTCACATGTTCACTGACGATGTCCCTTTGAGACAATGTTTTTAGGACCAGACGAGAGGGTGAACCAGTGAGGGCACTCGTTTGGTCGGACCGATTCTCTGGTCAGACCGGTCAAAAAATTAAAAAGAATAAAAATTAAAAAGGAGAAAAAATATGGGAAGAACAGAAAAAAAATGTTGAAAACGAAAAATTTCAGAAAATTATTGAGGATGCAAATAAAATTAGCACACGCCATCTGTTCATACCTCCTGATGCTATGTAATCAATTATTGCTATAATCATATTAATATAAGTAAAGCAGAAAATACTATGAAACCCACAAATTCCTGATGACGTTAAGACCCGACCCGACCCGACCAGCATCAATTGACCTATCTCAATGGGACCCTAAAGTCGACGGAAACCTTTTTCATTTTCTTTAACAGTGTTAAAGAAAATTTAACTGAGTTTTTAATCATTTTTAGTTTGTTATGGGGTGTTATTGTATTTTTCAACATTTGGGTGGATTTTTTTGGGTTAAGAACATTTTTTAGAGACATTGGATCTTTGGCCTCTCTCTCTCTCACACACACACACCGAAAAAACCCTAGCCTTGTGGCTATTAGACCCGCAACTTTCTGAGCTTGTTCCAGCCACTCAATCAGAATTTAATTTATTCCTTGGTTTATTTGTTTTAGATTTTTAAAAAAGTAAGTAAGGTTGAAAATCTTTATTTTTTTAGTGTTTTTACAATTAATGAATTTTTTTTTTTTTTTCAAAATTGCTACCTGTAGTTTTTTCATTCATTCTAAAGGTTTTTTTGGCTTTTTCTTCTTTTTTTTTTTTTTTACTGTTTGTTTTTTGGCTTTTAATAGTTAAATGATGTAGGTATTTGCACAATTTGTGGATTTGTGCATTTTTGGTGTATAAATGTTTGCTTTTTATTTTTTGATTACTTGTCTTATTTTATATTTTATTATGTTCATGGTTCATGACTTTTAACATTTTATGACCTTTTGTTTTGCCTTTATTACAATTCCATTTATAGGCTTCTTGTTTGATGACTTATTGAAGTGCATCATGCTTCATGAGAACGAATTGAGATATGGACATTTTTATGATTTTATTTTTGCATGCAAATAATTTTTTTGAATTTTCTGAATTTTCTATTTTTTTCTTTTTGTCCGAGTTTCTCTGTTTTTTTTAGTTTACTACTTTTTTATTTATTTTTTATTTTTTTTCATTTCATCGTTTTGAGTATTGCATCGTTCTTTGACTAATTTGACCAGACATGTGCCATCATTGGTTCGGCTACTGGTATGGTCTTCACAACATTGCGATTCTGGACCATGAAAACATTTCCCTAGTTCAACGTTTTCCGTAGTAGTATTTAAGCACTAAAAAAACAAAAAAGAATGTGTAAAAACAATTTTACATATAAAAATAAAGAAAACAAATATCACCAAAATCCATATTGTGGAACAATTCTCATCGATCAACATTCTCCCTAGTTCCATTGAAATGTAGAAGAACAATAAATAAATAAAAAATCAAATGAAAACAAAAAACTGAAGAACCCTAACATTTATACACAAAGAAATGTATATAAGATAGCAAATAAGCAAAAACTACAACAATAAACTTATTAAAACATGATGATGAGTGTTGGCAAAATTTTAAGTGCCTGCCTACTTAACACGACCCAACCCCTTTAACCGGGCATGGGACGGGTTTAGGGAAAGATTAACGTCATCACCTTTCTTAGACCCAATAAACTTATTAAAACAAAAACCATTATTAAATTTTAACCAAGAAACAACATATTGCAATGATTTGAAAAAAAATAAAGTGATATTTCTTGCAAAAGCCTAAAAAAAAAGATATCTTTCTTTTCTACATATAAAACAAACAAATGGTATAATGAACTTGGGGCTTCAAATAGGATCGATTGATGGCCAAAATCTGTCCCAAAAGTTGCCTTATTTTCCCCAGAAAGTGAAGGTTTTTGGGTAGAGAAAGCAATAAATCACCAAAGTTGGCCTCTATCTAAAAATCCACTTTTTAAAACCCCCAAGCCCTCCGAATTTGTGAAAAAGTGAAAAAGGCCATAACACACTTGTTGTATTTCAATAGAAACCGAAAACATCCACAAATAATCCCAAAAAATTGACCCAAAGATCGAAAAAAAAAAAAAAGGTCATTTTTGTCAAATTTCAACTATATCTGGACTGCCCCATTCAACCTGGATGGTCAAACCCGCAGATCTATTGGTTGTATGCCGGTTCTATGGCCATTCTGGTTTAAGGGGTTTGGACCAACGGGAATGACCACTGAACCAGCAGTTACCAGTCTGGTCTTAACATCATGGCTTTGACATTATCTGGAATGGGGAAATTTTTGGACTGTAACATGCTTCTAGTAGAGTTCTTTGCTGCGGTTTGATTGTGAATATGCTGCAAAATTTTATTTTTTTTATTGAAAATTATTTCGACTACATTTGGAGGAAGTCGAATATATTTTTCTGATCAACAATAAGCTTTCTTCTTCCAAGTAGCTAAATGATTGACAGTAATTGGTTACTAAGATGAATCCAGCACCTCCTAGGAAACACTGCTGCTGATTTCCACTGCTGATTAAGAGATACTGGTCACACAATATAGATAAAAAAAAAAAAAAAGAAGAAAAAGGGCCATAACCCGGTGCTGGTCCCGCCTAAACAGGGTCCTGGAAGGGGTGGGTTGGAAATAGTCCTAACCTTTGACTTATGCACATAGTGGCTGCTCTCAAGACTCGAACCTGTGCTCTTGCACCGGCAACCCGAGCCTTAGACCATCACACCAAGTGACGGCCCTTGGTTACATAATATAGATCTTAAGGCCAAATAAGTTGATTATCGATGTTATGCACACTAGAGAAAGGCACACGTTTGTATTGCTGTTTAAAGTTTCGTTTTGCATTTTTGATAGAGGTTTCACTATCAGCCATTTGATATTCTATCAAGACCTATAAGTTTCCCAGGAGGCCTTGGCGTGTGGGATGCCCTAGAGACACATTGTAGGTGTTAACCATTATGGAGTTCGTGTTGAGGACCACTGGTGAACAAAGAATTGGATCTTCTGGTGAACATGAGCTGATATGATTTGCATCCATAACTTAAGTAGACTGGCCTATTTTTCTCTAAGAAATGATTTGAAGCACTTTTAGGAGGGCATTGTGGCGTACATATATCATTTTATTATTCTAATGGGTATAGCAGGGTATTATGGCTCCACAGGCTTTAATGTGGCGGTTGTTTCTGGTTTTCTAAGGATGACAGACATCATCACTGGTGTCGTGCAACACTATACATTGAATATATTCTCCATGATTGTGGAATTTGTGGTTATTGTCCCCAAGTGGTTTGAGGATGGGAAAGTTAATGGAATTAGTTCTCTATGATATAACATTTTGTGGGTTAGTCACCAGTGGAATTCAAACCTAGGACATTCTGGATCTCTTTATATTATTAGCATGTCTTTTGGTCTTTGTCAACGGCAGTCTTTGTGAATCTAGTGCCATTTTGGTTCTATAATGTTCTGGGCTGGAGGTCTTAGAGTAGTTGTTGGGTTAAAGGTTTGCTTATTTTATATGTAGTATGGTATCTGTCTCGTTAGTTGAGAAAAGGCTTTTACGATGATGATGATGGTATCCGTCTGGTTAGTTTCATTGTACTCGATCAATATGTAGTAAAGTTACCCCTAAAAAATATGTGACCAAGTCTCTGGTGAAAAGAAATTCTAGTTTCTTCACAAACTCCTTGTGTTTTGACCTTTATTTTTATATTGTTGGCCTAGCTCTATGCTCTCTTCCCGTTCATCGTTTTTCATTGTTTCCTATCTATAAATATGTGTTGTGATTCGAGTTGTCCCTAGGTCATTTGTGGAGGTCCCCCAATGGTTTTCAGGACAAGAAGTTGCGGTCTGCTTGCCAAGGGGCCTGTAGGCATGTCACCTCCATAGAGTTACTTTTCCATATGTGTAAGCTTTTGTGTGTCAAGCATCATAATCATCTATCTGTACTAATTGATCAAGCTTATCATGCCTAGTGTGCCTTAAATTTTTTCCAGGCATCTCTACTTAGTTTATTTTCAAATGATGCTCTTGGTGCTTTGATGCAAAGAATGTGTTACACAATTATTGGCAAACATAAACTATCATTGCAATGTTTTAATTGTATTTGAAAATTAATTAAAAAGGTAAACTATGCATTTTATAAATAACCAAGATCCACTTTGAGTTGGTTATTAGTTGCCAGATTGACAACCTATTTAAACAATATAAAAATTTTATAGTGAGTTTTTTATATTGTGTGAGTCCCTGAATTATTTATATTCTGTTATTGATGTTGCCTTCATACTTTGTGTTTAGGATATCAAATTTAATAACAGTTTGTTCTAAAATGTCAGGCACATGGAGGATTAAGAACTGCACTAAATTTAGAGTATTATAAGAGGGCATATGATCATATACGTGGGCAATATCCATACTGGAATCGCACATATGGAAGAGACCATACTTGGGTATGATCTGAAGGCTTTTAACAGGTTGTGAGTGATAGACAGAACAATATAATTAACAGGAAGTACAGCATACACTGGTTATGCATTTGATACCATACACAGCTGGATATTTGAGATGAACCGTAATTCTGTCAAATTACTCTATGGAAAACACAACTACAGTACATATCCACTCCCATCTATGAAGACGGTCAGTGCAGGCCCATTGTGGATAGTGTAGTGTACACACCCCTGTGCATGCTATACTTTCTGGTGGTTACAGTCTATGTCAGTGTTTCAAATTTTGGAACAGGTGGCCGGCCCGTTCACTTGGAAAACTGAGTCGGCTTGCCAATTCCAAGGCAGATCACCCAATCTGGGGATATCCGGCTGAAACTGACGTGGGAAAAAAAAAAAAAAAAAAAAGAAGTTAATTTTTTGGAAAAAAATGGTTTTATCTAGGTTTGTGGAAAAAAAAAGAAAGAAAAGAAAAAGTCCCTTACTATAATATGAATTTTGGGGCAAAAAAATGAACCTTAGGGCGAAACATTGATTTATATGGATCTAGTTTCTCATTGATTTAGAATAGACCCCCTTACGGGAATTTTTTAAACCCTAATTCCTTTTTTCCCATTCTTTTACACTATATTCTGTTGATGATTTTTTCTTAATGATGCATGGGGAGAGTGATATATGTTTGTCTGTGTTTGCGAGTAGGATGAGGCAATCCCAATCCGACTCACCAATTTTTTGAACACTGGTCTATGTGGTGCATCTCTCCATGTATTCTAACACTTTCCTTTCCTTTCTTTGGAGACAGTTTTTTTCCTGGGATGAAGGTGCTTGTGCGGCCCCAAAGGAGATTTGGAACCGCATGATGGTAGTGCATTGCATTGGGGAAACACAAATTCAAAGCACAACTACTCGACAATGGCTTTTGAGCGTGACAAATGGGACCGAATTCCTCGTGAAAAAAGAGCGGATCATGTATGCTTCGACCCAGACAAGGATCTTGTGCTTCGTGCATGGAAACCACCTGACGCTTTAGCTCTCAAATCAAGAGAATGGGCCAGGTATACCTCGAGACACTGAAAAAAACCCCTGAGGTTGATTTTTTTTTTTTTTTTAATTTTTTTTCTTTTTTTTTTTTTTTTTGGAGGTATATGCCATAACCCAATGGACCGTGGAAACCATAGCCCATTGGGGTCATTACAATCCTATGAAATGATTAGGGTGCGAGAGATTGGACTCCCTGTCAGGGTCATGTCATATTCTCACCTTTCTACGCTTTCAGTATCGATCTTTCCATTGGACTCTGATGACCTAAATGGACTATAGTTTTCCATTGTACACTACTGCCATGCCCTGTTTTGATAGGTCCAACTCACTGTTGGAAAAACCGGACGATCTAACCACTAACTGTCTGGTTAGATCGGAACCGGCCACTAGCCAGTTCTGGTTCTGGACGGTTTTAATGATGGACCAGTATTTTTTAAAATATATATATAAATTCTCAAAAAATAAGGAATTTGGTTTGTAATGTATTTTTAATATTCTCTACATTATAGTAAAAATAAAAAATTGTTTTGATCATTACTACTCACTTTTATATTTTCCCATCAAAATTTTGAAAATACCCCTAAGCACAAATCGATTCGCTAAACTCCACTTTTGTCATTAATTTTCAACTTCGTTTGAATGTGTTTTGTTTTAATCATTCTTTATATGCTTATCCTATTTTAGTAGATTTTTTTTGTATCTTTTTTATTTTTTAAATACTTTTTGATCGTCCGGGGCTTGCGTGGCTAGAATGGTTGAATCAGGAGGTTTACTAGGCCGGTTAAACTGCTTCCGAGCCCATATCCAATTAACCGTTCCAATTCGATTTTGTGAACACTGGTCCAACTCTCATTACTATTCATAATTTCATTAGACGGGGATGACCAGATGCATTTGAGTCGAATAGTGCATTGGATAATAGTACCCTTTCCCTATTTGATAAGTGTGTTCTAATTGACATGAAATTTATTTCCATACAGACCATTGGGAGAGCGAATGACGCTATTGTATTTTAATGGGAACTTAGGAGCTGCTTATGAAGTTGGCAGGAGTGAAGAAAGGTGTGTGACCCAAAACATCATTTTCTAGATGTGAAATTTCGCGTCTTGTGTAAGCTATAAAATTGGGTTTTCTGTTCTGATTTTTGTGACTCGTCTAATTTTCTCAGCTTTAGTATGGGTATTATTAGGCAGAAATTAGCTGCAGAATTTGGCTCAACTCCAAACAAAGAAGGAAAGCTGGGAAAACAGCATGCATCAGATGTGATTATTACTCCTGAACGCTCAGATTATTACCATGAAGAGTTGGCAAGTTCTATCTTTAGTCATCTCTTTTTTTTTTTTTTCAGAGGAAATGGGCCTCTTATGTTTTGGTTTATGACTCTAGCCCTCCCACTTTTTCTAGATGGAGCAGTGACAATTTTGCCAATCCCTGTTAAAAATTATATTATATTATAGATATACTTTTTATGAATTTTTTTTTTAAGGTTCTATTTGGGATTTCAGGCCCATGAAAATCTCCTTTCTCTAACTCTTCCTCTTCCTCTCTTCTTTCTTTATCTGCAAATCATCGGGCTGTCGATGAGGATCCTTTCTCTCTGTCTCTCTTCTTCTTTATCTGCAAACTGATAAGCCATCGATGAGGATCCGGAAGAGATCAGCCCACCTCCCTTCGCCCAGTATCAGTAATAAAAACCCACAAGTGTCAGCAAGAGTCGCATTCCAAAAAAAAATAAAAAATTATTCGTAAGAGAAAATTCACAAGATAAGTGGGAAACCATGATAATACAGATAACAGTGAGAATATAAGCAATTGAAGAGAAATTTATCGTTCCAACTTCATTTGCATTGATCTCAATCCAGTTCGAAAGCCATTGTAAACCAACAAGGGAGAAAACGGACGTCATACAAAATGGATCAGGGAAGTTATTCTATAGTTTTTGAGAATGGTAAGTTTTCATGAGATCCTAGTAAAATTGAAATGAGAAGATATTTTGAGAGTTCAAATGATTTCAAAACCTGAAGCCTAACCCTAACAATCTTTTGCTTCCAATAAACTATCGATCAAGAAAACTTGAAGGCTATCCCTAAAACTCTTTTGCTTCCAATGAACTATCGATGGTTCTTGAGCAACGTCTCTCTAGAATCTACAGAGCTCAGAGAAGTTTGGGTTTGTGGTGTACTAACGAGGAATGGTCTATAGACAAGTTTCCTCTTCCCCATGCGTATCCCCTGTCCATTCTCTTTTTTCCCTGCACCTCTCTTGTGCACTTGAGCACTCTTGACTTCTCTATCCCTTTGTTTTTGCCTCACTCTCTCTCTCTAGTTTTCTCTGAAGCTCTGAGATAGTGGATCTAAAAGTGGTTTTGTAGGCACAGAATGCTGGTTTTGTTGCAGAGGAAAATTGGGTTCAGATCAGCGGTCTCATCGAATTCTGATATTAGCACCGAGGAAAGGTGGTTTTGCAATCTCAAGCTTAAATCTATTCTCTCTCTAACATTTACCGGAAAAATCCTTTGGCTTGAGCATTCTTCCAGTTTGTTAGCTCTGTGAGTCTGGAAAAATCCATCATTATTCCATAACAAACCTTTGCAAAAGCCTTGCGTGCATGTAATTTCGCTCCTCAGAAATCTTTAAAAAAATCAAAAGAAGTATTTGTAAAACGTATTTCCATAATATTAAATTTTTATAAGGAGGAGCAAATTTGTCACTTCTCCATTCAGAAAAAGTGGTAGGCCTAAAATCGTAAACCAAAACTTAAGAGGCCTATTTTCTTAAATAAAAGAACTCAAGTGATTTTTTTTCCTAAATAGCCCGTGTTTTTATTCCTAATGTATTTAGTGTTGTTATCATGAATGTGTAAAACACATTGTTTTTATTCCTCAACACAAAGAATTGTTTCTACTTTGTTAACACTTCCCAAAAAAAAAAAAAGGTTTCTACTTTATGTTAAATGCAGCAACTTTCCTTTCTTATGATTGAATCTTCCATACGCTGGTGTATGGTATAGTTGGTTCTTTATTGGAGTCATTTCTGGACCTGTAATGGTTCCTTCTCATATCTGTTTAGGATAATTAGGTCAGATGTTTTATTCTCCCTTATTGCAGAATGGGACCTTCCGCACTTGTAATGGTTCCTTCTCATATCTGCTTATGATAATTAAGTCAGATGTCTTATTCTCCCTTGTTGCAGGATGGGATCTTCTTGCCCTATGAGAATGTGATCAATTTTGATAGTTTTGCAGTTCTCATCCTTGAGGATGAGATCTCAAATCTGGTCAATATCCTTCGGGTAAAGCTGCGTGAAAATAAATGCCACTTCCTTGGAGGCTTTGTACAATGAATTGGTGAGACAGCAATCTTTCTAAATGATTACATTATCTTGCAGCAAATAAATGAAAGAGAACGAGAATTTAAGTTGGCAAATGTACAAAAAATCTGGATAAGGTTTCTTTATTGTGAATCTGTCATGCTTGAGGCTGATAAACAGTCTCAAAATCACAATTATGATTGAGCTGAGGAGTACTCAAAACTAGTGGAAGATGATGTCTTCTCAACATTTATACAGGTTTTGCCTACTCTATCCCTTGTTTGTATATTATTTTTTCTGGTTCTTTTTCAATTTGTAATTGACTATTCATTATCATAGGAGGGTATATGTCAACTGCACACCTCAATCGTCTTTTTTCTTTTCTTTTTTTTTTAAGAATTGGTGACAAATATTAACATATGATATGAGTTTTTTGAAAATCCCGCAACATGTGGATGTAAGCATCATATACCAGGTGCTCAGATCTGTACAATCAAAAAATCAATAAAAAAATCACATAGCACACCTCGAGTCTCGGAAATCATGAAGCCAAAAGATGGTGGTTTGGGAATAAGGAGAGGTGAAGGAGGAGAGATACAGCATATGGAAGCAGAGCAGAGAAGCAGAGAGAAGTTGGTTAAGGTAGAGAGAGAGAGGTGGAGGAAGAGACAGCAGGGTGGAGAGAGAACAGAGATAAAAGCAGGGGGGGTGAGAAAGAAGAGAGAAGAGGTGGGAGAAGGGGGTGAAGAGAGAGAGATGTACGACCCGTCATAGTCGTGGAGCAGCAGAGAGAATTACGGAGAGAGATCACTGAGGTAGGCATCCCACAAACAGGGCTTCTACCCAAAAAAAGTAAAAAATAAAAGACCAAGAATATTCTATGAAATTACAGAAAAATCCAAAGAATTGCAGCTAGAAAGGTGTGGTTGCAAGGGCAGTTCCATTTTGCTAGCGAATCAGCTATCGAGTTTGCCTCCATTCCACGCATGATGGAAGTTGGTGCAAAGTGGCCTGCATAAATGAGCAATGTCGTCAAAAATATCCGTTAGTCACCAAGGAGATTGTGAAGTGCAAGATGCCCAAGAAATAATGGCTTTGGAGTCAGTTTCTATAAGCTAGTGGTTGCCCCAACTTTAATTGAATCTCTTGAGAGCTTCGAGAGGGGTATTTGCTTCTGCCCAATTGGAATCGTCGAAACTGATGTAGGTGGAAAAAGAGTCGTTCCCTCGAGTCTCTGAAAATTCCACCAACACCGCCCAATTGGAATCGTCGAAACTGATGTAGGCGGAAAAAGAGTCGTCCCCTCGAGTCTCTGAAAATTCCACCAACACCGCATGGACCTGGGTTCCCCATGGATGGGGGTGGCAATGTGTTGGGCTGGGGTCACCCTGACCCGACCGGTCAGGTTGGCTTCAGGTCTAGAAATGAAAACTTTATTTTATATATTTTATAATATATAGTTAATTTATTTTATATATTTTATAATATATGGTTAATATTATTTACCTTACATAATTATATATTATATACTTACATATACCGGGTTGATTCGAATAAGGTCCAAGCTGGACCCGAACACCCAATCTGAGCCCAGTCGGGTCGAAGTCATTTGGAATTGGACCCGACCCACCAGATCCAACACCTGGACCCAGTTTACACAGCGGGTCGACCTGATCCAATTGCCACTTCCACCCATGGAGCATCCGTCTATGTTAACCTTTATGATCCCTTGAGGGGCCAGGGTCCATACTGGTTGGTTGGTTTGGATTGAAGTACATCCCTCCAGTAAGATTCGAAACCTGTTTTGGAGAAGCTGTTAAGAAGCTTGCAATTGTTGGCCCAAAAATTCATGAGATCTCCAGCTCTTTCTGCAGTGCTCTCATGCGACATTTGGCTTCTCGAAAGACATGCGAGTTTCTTCTTCCTCTCCGCAAAGTGGGTGTCTTCTGCAAGGTTGAATCATCTCCTTTTTAGTTGGCTTAAAGGTAAGTTTCATTTGGAGATAACAAGCTAGGTTAAGGCTTGGATTTTATTTTCTTTTTATTTTTGGTTGGGGGGGGGGGGGGGGGGGGGGGGGTGTTTGGTGGTTGGGCCAGGCTTTGTTGTGAGTGGAGAAAGAGTGGGAGGAGGCAGGGTGGAGTGCTTTATAGGAGGAGGCCACTAAGAAAACCCTAGAGTGAGCTTTAGCCCATGTTTACCCTTTCACACCCAGAACCCTTGATGAAACAAGAGGGAAGAAGGCTGTGAGGTCATCAAATTCATAGTCTTGGAGCTCTCCTCTACGTTGGTGTCTTGGTCTGGTTACTGTTGTTTTGTTGGAAATAACAAGCAGTGGTATTGGGGTTGATAGCAACAACCAGGAGATTTGCCCAAATTTCTTTGAGTGATTGATTGCCCATCCAAGTGTGGGTCCAAAAGAGAGCTTTTACTCCAAAATTTACTTTTGAACCTTATAAAAAGGCATGAGAAACTCTCACAACTGTAAGAGTTTCTGAAAAATCCACAGGAGACTGCGGCTCTTGGGTTCCTATCAGGAAAACAGCCCAGCGGATCAGTGCCACATTTCTAGAGTACCTAGCACCAAAAAAATTTATGGTTGGTCCGTTAGTGGTAAGTGCCACCATGATTTGCCAATAAGGATCCAATTTTGAGTAGGATTGAGTCAAGGATTGCCCAGTTGACATGGTCATTAGTCTTTTCCCAGTCCAGTTTCAAAGTAAATCCAAGCTTTTTTATTTGGTGCCTATAATGTAAGGCTTTGTGAGACCAAGGGCTTCATAGAAGATATGCCTATTATTAACATAACCATTAGAGTTTTTGGAAATGACTTGATCCAAGGCAGTTTTAAGCCTAAAGGCAAGGACCTTGGAGATGATTTTATAAGTGGAGCTGATGGTCTTTCCCTCAACTTTGGGGATGAGGGCAATGAAAGTGGCATTCATTTCTTTGTTGATGATGCTTTTGTGGTAAAAGTCATCGACAAAAGGCTAAGAAAGGTTAGCAAAGTTGGAGTTCAAGGTAAGGAATGAGAGGTTAGCAAAGTGAGAACGAGCCCCTGATTGGACATAATACAGACTTTAGAGAAAGGATATAGTGACAAAGTCCACCACATTGGGTTCAACAAACAAGTTTTGACCATTAGAGATTTTGGCATGGAGTTGGCTCGACAACTGCAACTAGCTATTCTATGAAAGAAAGCTGTATTTTTGTCACCCACTCCTAGCCGCTTGACTGTGGATCTTTGATACCAGTAAATCCCTTTTTGAGAATTTGGAGGTATACTCGGATTTGGCATCCTTCCTCCTTTCCTTTGAGTCTCAACAGTTGATCGATTTCTGGTCTCTTTTGGAGAGTCAAGATCCTTAATTTCTGTGTGAAGGGAGGTTTCGAGGCATCCAAAGTTGATAGGTTTTGTTCTACTCCACTCTTTACTTGTTTGTTTGAGCAAGCGCATCTTTGAGTCTAAAGCCGACCCACCCATTGGCAGACGACCACCACCAGTTGCAAACCAGGTTGTCGGAAGAGGGGTCTTCTAGCCAGATTAGTTCGAACCTAAAGAGTTTAGCACCAGTGGCGATTGGTAGGGTTTCTAGAAGATGTGTTTGCCAGAAGTTGGCCTGGCCAAGTAGGAGTGGGTGCCGAGGAACTTATCATCCCTTTAGGAGGATATCAGAATGTGGTCGAGCTTGCCAAGGGTCGGTTGGAGGAATGCTTGGACAAAGTATAGGAGGAGCCATTAAGGGTTATGTCGATGAGATTGTTCTCTGAAATGAAATCCAATAAAGGTAACATACAAGCAGTGATTCTGAAGTTTCAGCTGGACTCATACAACTGTCTGAGAACATTGAAATCTCCACCGAGGACCCAAGGATTGGGAGGGGACTTGACCACCAAGTTAAGCTTGTTCCACAAGACTTGCTTAGGATTGGGTCTATTATACATACACTGCCATGAACTTCCACGAGAAATTGTTAGGGGTTCTGGTGAGGTATATTCAATAGACCCTTGTAGAGCTAGAACAGAGAATATGGATGGAAGGGTCCTAAAAGACCCATATTCCTCTTGAGGTTCCTAAAGCTTCTAAGGCAATCCACTGGCAGGTTCATCTACCTCAAATGCTTCTAATGTCGGAAAGTTGAGCCAAAGAAGATTTTGTTTTTGAGATGGCTTTGATTTTTTGAGTTTATTGGGTAGAGAAAGTGAGAATTGTTACTTCTTTTGGGGATCGTCAATCCCCCAAATGTTCCATGTGATAATCCTCATTTGGGAGGATGGGAGAATAAAGTGAGTGGCCTTGGGTGGCGTGTGGGAGAGTGGATGTTGGGAAAGGAGGAAGATGTCGAACTCTGGGGGAGTTGAGCATCATAGTTTATGTTGGTTGAGGAGTTGGCGTAATACCCTTACTCCTTACCTGAACCGTGTTGTTCTGAATGATTTCCTAGAGATCAGTGGCAGTTCCATTGTAGCCGAAGCCATTTCTTCCAACATCTCGAGCTTGGACTCATCATGATCTCCTCCTCATTAACAATCTAGGCTGATTCTCAGGGCAAATCCTCTTGGCGGAGGGGGAGGGGGGGAGGCCTCTCAGGGACAAGGTTAGATGTGTGAATTTGTGCTCTAAAAATTGGGGACAGTAATGAGTGTGGAGAAATGGGCAATTGATTGGTAGAGAGTAGAGACTGGCTGGAAGGAGGGGTTGGGTGGCCAAGATGGGGGAATGAGGTCGGGGGCATGGGAAACAAAGGAGAGACTAGGCAGCGGTGGTGGTGAATAATAGTTAAGAACATGGATTACTTTGGGTGGGAGGAAACTTCCCGTGATTTAGAACTCAAAATTGTTGCATGTTAGATCTTCGATTAGGGTTGTGTTCTCAAGACATGTACTTCATGGCGCTACAAGGCACCATGGATCTAACATATCCGTAGGGCCAAAAGTACCACCTATCTAGTAAATCAGTGGCACTATGGCATTTTGTCATCCTTTTGAACCCATGTAGGTCATTTCTCTTATTAATATGATATAATATAATATTATTATAACATGATATTATATAAGAGAAATGATCTTATAGGAACCCCCCTTCCCCCCACCTATGTGTAGGACCCCAAAAGATCACCATGTGATAATTTTTCTAGAGAAGTCAAGTCCCACACCCATGTGATAATTTTTCTAGAGATCCATGTCAACTTTAATGGTTATCCTTTAGGGTCTTATACACATAAGTGGGGGAGGGTCTTATAGGATAATTTTTCTAGAGATCCAAATTTTTCTATAAATCTATAGAAAAGTCAAGTTCTACACCCATGTGATAAATTTTCTAGAGATCCATGTCAACTTTAATGGTGATCCTTTAGAGTCCTACACACATAGGTGGAGGAGGGTCCTATAGGATCATTACTCTATTAATAATATTAATATTATGTATTTACATTATGCATAGTGAATAGTGATCAACAAAAAAGTTCTGAAAGATCAAGTTCTTAAACCCCCTAAGAATTTAATCTTTCACTTTTTAACAAAGAATGGGAACTTTTGTTGAAAGATTAGTTTTGAACTTTTCATGGAAAGTGTGAAACAAATGTAGAACTTTTTCAAAAACTGAAAAAATACTTTCATAAAAACAAATACACCCTAAAAAATGCCCACTGACTTCCCCCTTTTCGCTGAAGCACACAAGCACTTGTCTTCCATAGCCAACCCAAAAGAGGGCTCCAAAATAAATATCATAACAATGGTTTTATGCTTTTTCAGAAACCTCTAGATTCGTAGTAAACACTTTTTTGCCTACTTTGATACTTCGCCTACATTCTCTCTCTCTCTCTCTCTCTCTCTCTCTCTCTCTCTCTCTCTCTCTCTCTCGTAGTAAACACTTTTTTGCCTACTTTGATACTTCGCCTACATTCCATCTCTCTCTCTCTCAAAATCACACACCTACGTAATCAGTTATTCAAAAAGCAGACCACCTAGCGCCTAGGTGGCCCGCCTAGGCAGTCCAAAAGGCCTTGGCGCATTGCCCAAAGCTAGGCGGCCAATCTAGGTGGTGGTGCTCGCCTAGGCGGGAGGCCAACACCCAGCCCAAGGCAGCCACCCATGGCCTCCACCTTGCCTTAGGCGGGCAAAATTATTTTTTTTTCAAAGTTCAACAAAAATTGATCAAAACATCACCCGTTGATATTAGATTTAATTTTTGATGTTCTATAAATCTGTTGGAGGTGTTTTAGAAGATTTTGAATCCTTAGAAGCATTTTTTACTATACATCCTTTTTGGATTCGACTGGGCCGCACAGGTTCTGGGCACCCGCTTAGGCGCTGGGCGGAGGACCTGCCTAGCGCTTTTTGAAACATTGCAGGTAATGGAATGATGAATTGTTTTTTAAAAACCTTAGTAATAATTTTGTAGCATTTTGAAGTCAACAAACATATGTATGTAGTGAAACATTTTTCAGTAATAAGGGTATGCAGCTCCTTGATATCTCTGATAATCACACTGAAAATAATTAAATAGAGAAATCAAAGTGCTGCTTAAATCTTTCCTCGATTTCAGTGTCAGCACTATTCTGAAGCTCATCTATGTAATGACCAAATTCTTCACTAAAAATTACATCATTGCATATTTGAGTAAAATGCTTTTTGATTAAGCAACTCTTATGTTATCTCTGATAATTACACTAACAATAATTAATAGAGCTGCTTAGATCTTTCATTGGTCTTAGCTTTGGCACTCTTCTGAAGCTAATTCTATGGTATGACCAGATTCTACACTACAAATTACATAATGACCCTTGGAGACAGCTTCCAGCCTCAACAAAGGGACTATGGACTGCCAGGGACCTGCTCAAGAGAAACCGCAAAAGAACCGGTTCTTACAACAATGAGGAAGTAAGGAGAAAAGGAATGGTGGCCTTACCTTCACCAATAGAATGTTTATCTCTTGTGCCATATATTGTCAAGCGTGGGCATGGCAGAGATCATTTGATGAGCAGTCTATCACTACAGCCTCCCAATAGAGAGGAAAAAGAAAGAGCTTGTTCTTTGAAACAATTCCATAAACACCATTGGCGTTCTAATTATTTTATGCTTTGGGCTTGAAGTATTTCTTCTGGGCCTCCCATGCAGTTCAGTTTCAGCCATAAAAGGGGTAGAAAGTAGACAAGGGGTGTATTATTAACTCAATGAAAAAATAGTTCTTAGATAAAGATATTCCACCTGTTCAGCTTGTAGCAATCTTTCTCTCATCCTCCATTATAGAGTTCTAAATTCTTTTTCAACTCCCTTGATGAAAAAAAAAAGAAAAAAATCATATCCAGCAGTAAAAGTCTTTCACTTGCATTCCTCTCACTTGCCTCATATAAAAAGGCTAATAATAATAAAAGGAAAAACTTATAAATCAACAAGAAACTTGTTTGTGGGGAATTAAGATTGCAGGCTACAAGTACTTGGAAATCCAAGGCAGCTCTGCACAGTCCTTCAATGCAAAAGCCACATCATCGCTGTCATAAAAGCACAGGTGAAATAATTTAAAAAATTGGCACACAAAGTTCCCTCAGACAAATGATGAGAAAATAATGGAAATCTGACCTTGGAAAGTTCAGCTGCAATTTCTGCAAGCTATGTCGAGTTCCGGGCTCACAAAGAAGTAATCGGCATTCCCCGAGCTTGCAACTGCAAGGTAATCGAGGTGAGTTTATTTGCATTGAAAGTACACCATCCACTGACCTAGTGATATTTTGGGAGAACAACAATTGATGGATAACAGAGATTAACTGTACTTCCTGATGACAGTGTATCACTACCACCTGTAACCCACACTGTTGCAAATCTTAGATGAATGCATAAAGCATGGGCCAAGAATGCAGGTTTGACCTTAGCTCCAATGGGGATATCTGATGTGAAAACTGAAGTTTAAATGTTTTATAAAGATATATTTTGGCATATGATGAGGTAACCTAACTCAAACATGATTCCCAAACGATGACAGTATCATTTGTCATCCAAAGATTTTGAGCTTTTAACATACCGCTCAATCACAAAGGACAATTTTGTATCAAACAGGAAAAAAATCATAAAATTTTCTGCAAGCTAGCAAAAGAAACTCCAGTATTTCACCCAAACTCTTTCTTTTGAATTGATCACTCCCCAAAATTATAATGTTAGAAATGAATAAAAGATAGAGCTCCATCCAAACCCTAAACAGATAGCCTTTGTTCACTTTTGCAGCAAAATTCTCTTTGACAAATACAAGATCATTGATTGACATAATCTACTTACCCAAGTTTAAAGAGGATATCCCATCCCGGACATTTTTCTCCATGGCTTGCACAGAGAGAAGCAACAGACACTGCAAGCTGCATTGTACACACCAAATACAAACAAGGGATCTAAAACAGCGAACTTCTTAGAAGAGGATACAAGTTTTTAGTTAATTGCACTATACGTTGATCTCGGTCTCCAAGATTAAATGGCTCCAGAAAAGCTCAACGGCCACTTTTAGAGATAGATAGATACACTACAATACTGGGAAAAGTTTATATAAGGTTGCAACCTTAAAATGTAGAATTAAAGATGCACCTCAAAAATATGAAAAAAAGAGAGATTTTGAGTCCCAGAAATAGCACATCTTTCAACATATTATCTAGACCATCCATTTTCAAGATTTTCATATGTTTGTAGATCTACTTCATTTTAACCATTTTTGAAGTTTATAATTTTAGAATTAGATATGAAAATAGATTTTTGGATAATCCTAAGAATTTTTTATACCAAAATTACATGTTATGATAAAATTTGGAGGTGCGCCTTAATTGGATTGTTTAAGGTTGCAGAAGCCACACCCATACATAATTGGCCTTAAATTGTTTCCTACTTGAATTACCTCTGAGGCAGCCAAAATTCCTCAAGAAGCTCACAAACTTACCTTGTCAAAGGTGGTTTCAGCCATCCCCGTTTTGTAGAGCTCGCGGACCAAGGCAACCAGCATGATTTTACTTAATTTTGAACATCCTTTGATCACCTGAGGGAAAAATAAAAACTAATAAATCTATTCTGTAGGCATCAGAAATAAGTCTCGTGAAGGAGGAGAGAACCATAGTATTCTGCATGCTCCATGGGTAACCAAAATTTCTGCTTTTCATCAGAGAGCATAACCACCTAAATTGATCAATGACGGGCTCATGGGGTGGTCAAGCAACATGATCAAGAGACATGGAACTTTTCATCTCAAGCCTAACATTTGTAGGTTGGCATCCCCAGCATTCCAAAGCGAAGCAAATTGTCATGGTTATTAAATAATCCAATGGACCATAGTTCATTTGGGTTGTGACCATCTTGGAATAATGGGCCGAGATGGAGACCAAGTGGAATTGTGGGATGCACAAAAATAGCACACAACCCTCATGATGGTTCATGCACTCAATCACCATCTATTCTATTAGATAATAATATGGTCATGATCCCAATGAAATATGGTTTCTATGGTCATTGGATTTGAGCATATTTTTCTCTGGAGTCATTTTTCATGATTGAGGAACTACTTGAATTGTTCTCACCTGAATATGAGGTGCTTGAAACATTTCATGTATAGCAGCTTCTACTTCAGCCATCCCAACCAGACATTTTCCTGGGAACATAGGAAAATAAAAAGCTGAACTTGTATCTTGTGAAAGCTCAATGTCTCCAACAAGAACAGTACTAAGGCAAATCAATAAATAAAGGAGCGCATCAATATTTCAGTTTATTATTATTTGATTTCTGTAACATCAGATTTCTAGCGTAAATCACCAGTTTCTTTCTTTATTGTGGGTGTCAAAAACAAGAGTGCAACAATCTTCAAAAACCACAGGAATACAGAGTACCGATTTACCAATGTCCCAAAGTGAATAGTGGAACAGATCAGAAACATGGTCAACGAACGACAATGATATCCACTTCAAAAATAGATTCCAAATGGCCTCCAGTCCCCTTCACCCCCAAAAAGAAGACATACGCTATGTACTGGCAGCTATGGCATTACTAGAATATTTTCTGCAAGATCCTACTGCAGTGGTTTCTATTTGAAATACATTATTAGGATTACATGTGCATATGATTAATTGCTTCTCATATTTTTGCATTAAGATCGGGCAAGGCTCACTACCCTGCCGCACCAACTGAAAGTCATTGACATACAAGAATTGGAATCATGAAAGGTGCCCTGTTTGTTCAATATCAGAACAGAATATTACCTGCTTTGGCATTGTGAGAAGAATTTGTGGATCCCACTGTTTGCTTAAGTTGATAATCTGCTAGCTCTGCAGCACGCCGACACAGTTCCAAGGCACGCCGAGCATCCCCCGAAATGGCTGCAACCTGAATGTAAACAAAAGCCCACGAGTATAAATAGATGAACATATGGATCAATGACAATGCATATTGTGCAATATACGATAGCATCCGAAAGAATATCACCCAAAAAAAAAAAACTTGGATGTCTATATTTAACGATCTATACATGCAAGCACGGAAACATATCCAATACAAATGTGAGCTATCTGATATAGGAAACGAAAAGTCAATGAAATTTGTAATCAAAGAGAGGTTTAACATAGCTAGATCAAACCCACCTTTCTTGATGCAAATTCAATCGCCTGATTCTCAAATGCATCAATGCCCTTAAGACGAGTGGATATGATCTCTTGCAGTTGTTGATAAGAATATGGACCAAAACATAGCCGCTGCATACCCATTCTGCTTGTAATACGAGGAAGCAACTTTTCTGGAAGATCCATAGTATTTGCTATCCCTGTACGTAGAACCATTAGCTTTTGACCTATGAACGAATACAACACAGATAACAAAAGAATCTGGCTAAAATTTGACATACCTATGACAACCAACTTGGAGTGTGCTCTAGAGGGCCAATCAAGTACGTTGTATAAAACCTGCGATGTGATGAGAAAGGCATGATTCTAACCAAGATAACAAGTAGATTCTACAGTAAGAATAATCCCCCCATCCCGTTGAGAAAATTGCAGGTTTGTATTAGGTATTATAAGTGTAAATAATGAAAATATAAACTGCAAAGGAAAATATATAAAAGATAACAAGTAGATTCTACAGTAAGAATAATCCCCCATAACCTTTAGCAAATTGCAGGTTTGTATTAGGTATTATAAATGTAAATAATGAAAATATAAACTGCAAAAAAAAAAATTATACCGATTGATTGCGGGTTACTAAGAGATCGAGCTCATCTATAAGTAAGACACAGGGCTGGGTTTCTTCTTTGCTCAACCGATTGCTCTCTGAAAACCGCTCATTTAGCAGGTGAAAGGCCTTCTTCCAGCCAACCCGGTGCCCACTTAATGCTTCATATAGAACCTACAAAAAGTAGCATTTGGTTTTAGCAAAGTTGAGTCGACCTACCAGCAACAAGAACACCCATAAATAAAAATTAACAGCCCATATGTATAAAGCATAGTTGAGGGAACCTTCGGGGTAAGGCCACAGTCCCATCTTAGGAACTCGATCCGTGATTCCTCTAGGGAATCTTATAGGGAGCTGGGTATAGACGAATAGGGATCTCAGTCTACATGAATGTAGGATTCCTTCAAGGAGAAGAGTTGTACTATTAATTGAACTACTAGTATTTTCCTTGGTACTATAGATTTATTTCTTTGTAATATATTAAACTATGGTGCATATCTCATCGTGGTATACTAGAACTACCATATTAAAAAATTACAATCTAATATCATAGTAAGCCAATTTATGATATTGTTAAATTATGTTATTGTAGTAAATTGGAATACTATAGTTATGACATTGGGAATAAGCTAACGTGTATGATAATAGATTGAGCAGGCATCGGCTGAATCCTAATTTTATCATATACTATTATTTTATCTTGTTTTATATATAGTGGAGCTTAGATTCCTCCAAGTCAAAACCTCGATCCCAGTGGCATGGGATCTCGCTCCTAGATATACTAGGATTTTGCTCTTTAACTTGTTGAATGTAAGGGCGCCAATCCTAACCCTAGGGAGCTTCCACCCTATGGTGGTTCGGCGTTTTCCGAACCTATCCTGCTCCCGAACCTGCCCTTGCCTCCAACAACTATGGTACAAAGTTAATGAACCCTATATTCTTTTTCTTTTTCAGTTTGATAATTACATGCTACACCATGTGTAAAACAATGACATATTACGTACAAACTTGTCACCATATTTACCTAAATAGGTAAAAAAATCGTTACCTTGTATATATTCTCTGGAGAGGCCAACTTCAGACTATTTATCTCAACAAAGCGATGAGGCTGTAGCCTTCCTGCATCAACTTCACACTTCAGATGCCTCATCACAGCTAGTACGCTCATAGTCTGCATTTTGCAGTAGATGAAGAAGCACTGCTTAGTACATGTTTGATGTAAACATACTTAGTACATGTTAGATGCAAAGCACATGCTCAGACAAACATTTCACAAATAAAGTACCTGAACCCCTCTAATTGATAAAAAATGTTACCTTGCCAGTCCCAGGAACGCCATGGATATAGAGGCACCTTCCAAGGCATTGATCTCCACTAATTGCTCCTCTGATAAATGCAGCAATATCCTCCATTTCTCTAATAGATAATCAAATGCTTGCATTAGGAACAAAAAAAATTGTCTTGAAAGTCTATGAAAGTACATAAAATAGCATTGGGTGTACTTGTTTCTGCAAGGCAGTGATTTGGGCAATGTTGCTAACAAGAGTGTTGCTTTTGCCCTTTCGAGTTCTGTCTGCTTATGAAACCTCACATGCTCTGGAATTTTCTTAGTCCCTATTCTCTGAAGCCCAAATATTTGCCCTTTTCGCGAGTTCTAAATGAGAAAACCAATAGCTGAAGTACATTAGCCAAACAAACTTAAGTGACGTAAATTAATTGTAATAAGAAAATCTGGTCACCCAAAATTTTAGAAACATGAAAAGCTTCTATCATACAGCTGCCGGTTCATGCATATGACATGAGTTTTTAGCTGCTGAGACTCCTTTCAGACGTTCCTGCTCATATTCATATTCCTCCTCCATATCAGAGCCCGAATCTTTTGAAGAATCCCAGTCTTCAGTGTCTCCATCTGTATAACTCTGGCAAAACAGTGACCAAAATAGTTCCACTTAAACAAATAAGCTCCTAAATGAACTCTTCTTGCATGAGTCCATAGTAAAAAAACCATGTAATGTGCATGATTCAGACCATCCTACCTCTTCGTCATTATCAATATCAGCAATGCGCTTGAAAGTATGCCATTGAACATCATACTCATACTCACAGAGAAAGACATCATCACCATCATTGCTGGATTTTGAAAATTCTTTTGGGGTCATAACATAGCAATGTCTGAAGACAGATTCCATCTACAAAAATGAGAATCATTAATAAACATAGAAAGGAACAAAAAACAAAGGACTTCATAACTTGTCAATAGATTCACAATGTGCAGCACAACTGAACTAATAACAGGTCCTGACTTCTAACAAATGCATAGGTAGGTGTGAATGGATGTATGCATGCATGCATGTATGCATGAATGTGGGGTACGTAGGCAGGCATCAATGTGCGTATGTATATATGCGTATGTAGAACACATGCGTGTGCACACTTATGCATACCAGATCCGCAGCTGCGCGCACTTATGCATACCAGATCCGTAGCTGCGCACACTTATGCATACCAGATCCGCAGCTGCGCGCACTTATGCATACCAGATCCGTAGCTGCGCACACTTATGCATACCAGATCCGCAGCTGCGCACACTTATGCATACCAGATCCGCAGCTGCGCACACCCACATGAACACGTCCACATGTGAACACACATTACGAGCAGATCGAGTTAAGTGAAGAAAGGGCCATCAATTTAGATGAATGTAAGTAGGAAACCATATTTGACATTCGAACACCCACATGAACACGTCCACATGTGAACACACATTACGAGCAGATCGAGTTAAGTGAAGAAAGGGCCATCAATTTAGATGAATGTAAGTAGGAAACCATATTTGACATTCGAACAGATCAAGTTAAGTGAAGAATAGGCCATCAATTTAGATGAACATAAGTATGAAACTACATTTGACATTCGAAACAGCTAACATTCAAGTCAATTCCCAACAATGCGTCAAGCCAAATGATGGTACTGCGTGCAATTAGGACTTTGTATAATATCAATAGTTGCACAATGAGCACTGCAAACTCTAACATTTTCTAGCACTTAAATTTATCATGTAGTATTTGCAGGGTTGATGCATCTTTATTTTATCTCACTTGGGCTATGTCAACGAGTGTAACAACTTGATAGTTTCATAAATTTAAGTTTCAAGTACAAGATCAAATAATTTCATAACGTAAGTTCCTATCTGTGAGCTGTGAGGAAATTATAAAGAATTTGATTTCAGAAGATAATTAATTTGTTGACAAGATTAAACCTTCTCACAAAATAGATCACTTGCTAAGGTCCCGTGTTCATTGTGAAAGGAGTTGGCGAACGAAAGTGGAGCTAACATACCTCAATGTCATCAAAATCATTTGTCCTGAAAATTTCCCGACGCAGATTATGAGGTTGCCTTCCGATCGTTGTCTCTTCAGGAATGAGATACCACCGAGCCTTACACCAATAGTTGCCATCAGTTTCCTTCCATATGCTGCATCCATTTCGAGCCTCAAAAAGTGCATAAAATGTAGTTGTATTAAAATAAACAAAAACATATAAAGGCCTCCAATATCTTGCTAGTTTGGATAGCAAATTACTCCGCCTCAATATAGTAAACTTCAAACTTTGACAATAATTTGCCTTGTCCAGATTTCACTAAGTACAAATTTCTCAATAATACTCTCCAAATCCTCGATTCAGAGGCATGCTGCAAAACGATTCTAGATATGGACAAATTCCAGAAAGGGCTTATGGCATAGATGGTCAGAATGTTGCTTCTTGATTTCCATTCCTACCAGATCCTATGTTAATTTTTCAAAAAAGTAAAAGGACAAATTCAACCACTGGAAATTTATGGAATATTTGCTATGCATGTAGTAATATAGCTACCATTTAAGCAGAAGGTTCAGACAAACCCACTCTGAGCACGTGCCAAAAAGATTCACTCTAATCCACATGTTATCTCTTAAAATTAGAAGATAAATACACCGGAAACCACTGTAAGCCCCGGGGCAGAGAGAGAGAGCATGATCACAATCAAGATGGACAAAGAGGAGGAACATAAGAGGCCATAGAGCATGAATGCATTCAGTTCACTTTTCCTCTCAGAAATCACAATCAGGAGAAACATGAAAAGAGAAAATGCATTCATGCTTTACCTCTCAATACGAGCAGCCCAAAGGTCACTCGAAAGAAGCTTCTCTCTAGCTGTCCTGCTAATCTTCTTCCCTTTTGGTGGCTTTGGTAGTTCTACTACAACCCCATTTTTACGAGCTTCACAAAACCCACAAACCCAATCCCCTTCAGGTACCTCCTTCAATGGAGGCTTGAGACACCTGAGATGAAAACCCCCTAAACATTCATCACACTCGATCATCACAGCTCTCCCTGACCTGAAACAAACCCTACATTCCTCGACCTCTGGATCCTCACCATCAGAGCTTGCATTTTCTCTCCTCTTCACATATACATCATCACCAACTGAGAATTCAGCACCATCGTAGACAATCTTCTTATAAAACACTCTTTTCTTTTTAAGCCCCAGGTTTCCCTTTTTCTCAACTCCATGGCCACTGAATTTCAACGAATTTTGTTCATTTTTCTTGTTTTTCCTTGCATTTTGGCTGGACCTTGTGTTTCTCAACACTACAAGATCATCATAAACTTTCCCCGACTTCCCATTTTTGGCAAATTCCTTCTTCCATTTTCCATTTTTTGTGGCAACATTTTTCCCTGAGCTCCCATCTTCCTCTACTGAATGCCCTGATTTTCCTTTTCTGGAAACCGATCGTCCACCATTTGTGCTAGACACACCATTTCCCTTTCCAGAAAATGCAGAAGCTTCTGGTTCAGCAAACAACCTCTTTCTCTTCCTACATTCTGATATATCTGGAGAGATCGGAGACAACAAAAGCTCAGACGATCTTTCCCCATTGTTTTTTTGAATGCGGGATTTTTTGCTATTTTCACCATCATCAACCAAACCTTTTTTCTCTTGAACAGCTTCTGTCTTTCTAGTACCAGTTCTTTTCCCATTTTTAGAAGGTTTAGGCGTCTCAAATGAATCAGCGTAACTCACTGTGCCTTGTATAGCAGAATGTTCTGGATTGAACGCAAGCTTTCTCGCAGGTCTTCGAGGGGCAGGATTTGATGGTGTGGAAGGAAATGCTAGAATGGATGATGGAGAAATTTGGGTTTCCTGGTCTTCGGATGCTAGGGTTCGCCCGTTTTTGGCATTTGCAGGGGTTTCCTGGTCTTTGGATGTTAGGGTTCGCCGGTTTTTGGCATTTGCAGGGGTTTCGGCCATGGCCATGGCCTCCTCTAGAGAGAGAAGCGATTCATGGGTCTGTGATATGCATTTTCTTTGTAGAGAGAGAATTGGCGGGAAATTTCTTTTTTAATATCCCTTTAGGGTCTGCTAAGGCCACCCGAAATTTTAGTAACCCACACAAACTATGCATCCAAACCATCGGTGGCATTATTGTTTTTAAAATTTAATTGTCTCCTTCTCAGCCATTGTTTAGCGGAGGCAATGGAACCATACCCCATTGGGTATGGGTCGAGCATTTTGGATTCAACGGGTCAGGTTCGGGTCTAAAATTTAGACCCAAACATTATACGGGTCTGGGTACACTCTAGAGGGACCCAACACATATCTGGAAACAGTTAGAAATAAAATATTTTGTAAGAAAAAATTACAAAAAAAAAAAAAACCAAGACTTCACTTTCTATATAACTTACCCCAACCTAACATTTTCTCTCAATTTTTTTCCAAAAATATACTTTCTATGCAAATACCCACCAACCAAATAAAAAATAAAAAATGCTTAAAGTACGATCTCTTACTTTTACATTACCTACGCCTCTCTCTCCTCTATGTAAGTGCGCTCCAGCAGTGCAACACTCTGGAGTCACAGCGCTTCGGCAATGGATCATGTGCTCCAACACTGTGTAAGTGTACTCCGGCAGTGGAATCTATAGTCACAGCGCTCCGGCACTATGTATGTGTGCTCTGATAGTAGATGTGTGCTCCGGTAAGTGCGCTTCGACAGTGCAACACTTTGGAGTCACAATGCTTCGGCATTGTCTATGTGCACTCCGGCACTATCTATTTGTGCTCCAGCACTGTGTAAGTACGCTCCGTCAGTAGAATCTAGAGTCATAATGCTTCGGCACTGTGTATGTGCGCTTCAGCAGTAGATGATACGCTCCGATACTGTGTAAGTGAGCTCCAGCAGTGCAACACTCTGGAGTCACAATGCTCTGGCACTATCTATGCGCTCCGACAATGCAACACTCTAAAGTCACAACGCTCCGGCACTGTCTATGCGCGCTCCGGTAGCGCAACACTTTAAAGTCACAACGCTCCGACACTATCTATGCGCGCTCCGGCAGTGCAACACTCTAAAGCCATAACGCTCCGGCACTATCTATGCATACTTCGGTAGTGTAACACTCTGAAGTCACAACACTCCGGCACTATCTATGCGCTCTCCGACATTGGATCATGCGCTCCGAAACTACGATGGCTCGTTCCAGCAATGAGCTTCGAAAGTCAACGTCAAATTTGGCCAAATTGATTTTTGTGTACGGGAAGGGCATTTCTGTCTAAAAAAAATGAACTTTTTCCCTTGGGGGATATTTGTATAGAAAGTGTGTTTTTTGGGAAAAAAGTGAGAAAAAAACTTAGGTTGGGGGTAAGTTACATAGCAAGTGTGATCTTGGAGGTTTTTGTAATTTTCCCTAAAATATATTACTTTAAACCCTATTCATTTGGTGTATTAAGGATCGTATATAATTAAAACCAGGTTTTTAAAAAACGTCGAGTCGAACCGGACTCGCCCGGTTCGACTCGAAATTCGCGAAAAGGGACCGGATCGGTTGAAAAATCGGAAGTCGTCCGGTTCTAGAGAGAACCGGACGATTCCGCACAATGACTCGCCGATTCACTATACGGAATCGGCGAGTCCATACGGTTTTTTTTTTTTTTTTTTTTTTTTTTTTTTTGTAATCCATTATAGATTTTTTTATAATACTTGATCGATTTTTTTGTAATCCATGATCGAATTGTTTTTGTTTTTTTGTAATCCATGATCGAATTTTTTGGTTTTTTGTAACCCATAATAGAATTTTTTGTAATCCATGATCGAAATGTTTGTTTTCTTTTCTTGTAATCCATGATCGCTTTTTTTTTTTTTTTGTAACCCATGATAGAATTTTTTGTAATCCATGATCGAATGTTTTGTAATACGTGATCGAAATGTTTGTTTTTTTTTTGTAATCCATGAAATGTTTTTTTTTTTTTTTTGTAATCCATGATTGAATTTTTTGTTTTTTGCTTTTTTTGTAACCCATGATAGAGTTTTTTGTAATCCATGATTGAATTTTTTGTAATCCATGAACGAACTGTTTTTTTCTTTTTTTGTAATCCACGATTGAATTTTTTGTTTTTTTTTGTTTGTTTTTTTTTGTAATCCATGATCGAATTTTATGTAATCCATGATCGAATTTTATGTAATCCATGATCGAATTTTATGTAATCCATGATTGAATTTTTTTAAAATTTGTGATTTTTTTTTTTAATCCATGATCGAATTTTTTTTTGTAATCCATGATAGAATTTTTTGAAAATTTGTGATTTTTTTTTTAATCCATGATCAATTTTTTTGAAAATTTGTTTTTTTTTTTTTTAATCCATATTATTCAAAGAGAAAATGAGAGAGATGATGATTCTGAGGCCACCCTATCCCAGCCATATTATTCACATATCGAGTCCCAACAGCAACAGTGTAGGGATGAGCACGAAATACTGTAAATTAAATGTTGAATGGCGGTTCATGCAGGGAAAGAACATATCAATATTCGCATATTCATTCAAAAACATGAAAATTCTTAATGGAGTACCCTCATTTTTTATTGAATTCCTAAAAAACAATATTTATAATGAATTTTAATAATTTTTTTGAATTTTTTTTAAGCTTTATTCTGACCGATTCACCCGATTTCCTATCCGGATCGCCGATTCGCCAATCCGGATCGGTTTTTTGGAAGCCCGATCGGGGTCACCGATCCGTTTTTTAAACCATTGATTAAAACTAATAGTCGTCTTTAGGTATTAAACAAGAAAGCACACAGCTTAAAATCTAATAACAGGTGATTGTGATCTTACTGCTAATAATACGGGTGAAAAAAAGAAAAAAAATGAGAAAAAAATAAGCTCATAGTGAGGGTGACAATGGGACCCGAGACCCAATACGGTAGACCCGATACCCGATGAGTACAGGTATGGGTCCACTTTTTGGACCTAATAGGTTAGGTCCGAGTCCAAAACCTGAACCCAGGGTCCAGCCAGACCCGACCCATCCCCGCCCCATTGCCACCCCTACCATTGTCCTTTTCGGATTTAAAAAATGCAAACTTATCTCTCTCCACCTTTGCATTTTTCCTCATCTCAATATACCTTCTCTTCTGATTAGTGGGATATTCGATCAACACAATCTTTGACTTGTCCTTCACTGCTGCCACGTTCAAATAAGCATTAGAATCCTCTTATTGTCTTTAAAGATAAGCTTTTGGTCCTGAGTGTGAAGTCTTGTCTGGGATACAAGAAATTTCTTCAACTCTCCAAACGTGGCTTGAGAATTGATGTGGATCTCATGCATCGAAGCTCCATATTTTACTCGAATCCTAAGGGTGGGAGCTGGAGTAGAAGAAGTCCGATCATAATATAGGCTCCTCTTTTGAACAAGCATTCATCCTAGCTTGAGCTCCCAATCCACTATTTCAGAGCCATCGCCATTCAAGCTCCCATTCATCGTCATAGGTCCTGGGGTCATTGCCTTGATTATCATCATCTTGAATTCAAAAGGAGGGTATCTAAAGCTTTGATCCATAAGATTTAGGGAGTTATGGAGAGCTGATCGCGTTTATGTGGGAGTAGCTTTCTCTACACTCTTGTTTCTCTCTCTATCTTATGTTTTCTATATATATATATATATATATATATATATTGTGTACTTGGGAGGACAGAGAGTGAGGGGTGAGAGATGGAAAACGTGAAGAATAGAGAGCAGGAGGAAAACGTGAAGATAGAGAGCAGGAGGAGAAAGAGTGAGGGGAGATGGAAAAGACGAAGGGAGAGAAATAAATAGAAGTTCGAGAGGCTGGCTTTTAAAAATTATATATCTTTTTAGATTTGTTTAACCTAAAAAAAGAGGTTTAAATTATCTCAAGGGGTTAGAAGAAGTAAAATCTACAATTTTTATGTCCCAGTATATCTTTTAAAACCTTGGGTCTATTGTAAAATAAAACTTAAAAATAGGGGATGTGGAGAAGCCTAATGTTATTCTAGTAATAGTTGATAACTTATTGCTTAAACTTTCAATAAGTCTATCAACAACATTTACTCTATTGTCAAAACACAAAACATATCATTGATTCATTCAAAGCATAAAATGAAACGGCAACAGTAATCTAAGGTATGGGATTATTGTTAAAAGAAAAAAAAGGACAAAAAATACCCTCAGTATAGGATTGCAGCTAACTAAAACAATACATAAATACCTAAATATGTAAAATAGTGTTCCATCTAAAATGATATGTTGTATATACCAATGAATTTATATATATATATATATATATATATATATATATATATATATATATATAAATACAATTAATCAAATTTCTCTATGCATTAAGAAAACAGCAAAATGCTAAAGCAAATTCGAATCTCAAACTAAATTCCTAGCTCTTGGTTATAAAAAAAAAAGAAGGGATTTTTCATTGGGTTACTCTTGTAACTTTACCTATCATTTTGAGATATATGATTGTGCTGATATCTTATTTTTTGGGGAATACATTGCTTGTATCTTTTCTTATGTGATATTTTTAAGGGAATTTATTAGTGTATTTTTTGTTGAAATTTTACTCTAATTTAAGATTCTTAATTTACTCCAACTATTAATGTGCTTATCTTTAAATTAAAATTCAACAATATTGAGTTAATGAAGAAATAAAGGGGCGCGGTTTGTATAGAGCCAAGGCTCTAAACAATCAAAGTAAATTGCATCTTCAAATAGTGTTAAAAATATGGTTTTAATAATGGAAATATTTGTGATAGCCTTAAAATATATTTTCGTATTTACTTATAAAACTTAAAGATTAAAAAATAATATAGATCGAGAAAATTTATGAAAATTGATGGTCAAAAAATGCGTTACAAGATGCAGTATTTTCAAAACTTGAAATCCATTTTTTCTCATATCCATGCATCTTTGATGTTGAGATGATCAATTTGAGGATATCTAGACATCAAAACAATATCTTCTAGTGAAATTTTTGAGGTGGGCTCTAATTTGTTTGTTTAGAGCCTCGATTCTATATAAACTTTTTTTGAAATAAAGTTACATGAAATAATTATTTTGAATTTTTTAAAAAAATATAAAATACGGGTTTATGTCGGTTCCATTAAAAAAATATAATTTTTTAAAATCTTTTGAAAAACTCGGGAGTTGTTAATGGATTTTAAAAATTCATATTTCAAACTGACAATCGCAAACTATGGTACATCGTACCAAATTATGACGTTTTGTGACTATTAATATAGTCCGGTAGTACCAAACTGTAAACATGCTCCCCTGGCAAAAAGGTTTGTGCTTGTTCTTAACTCAGAGATAAAACTTTCAAACGTTCCTTTGTTAATCTTTTAGTGAACTCCAAAAAACAAAAAAAAACGAAGCCAAGAATTATAAAACGTTATTTTATTCATCTTTTAGTGAATTCCATAAATAAATAAATAATTAATTAAGAATTCTAAAAGTATACAATTGACAATGGATTTATAGGGGGGTTTATTCGGTGTTTTTTGGGGGGATTTATATAATGAGACCGGTTATACTTGTAGGTCACAACTACTTATAAACTTCTAATGTGAAATTAAATAGTTTGTGTGTGTCATAAAGTTCAAAAAAATTTCATTTCAAGTTTGGTCAATAAATTAATATTGCCATCCAATTTCACATCCAAAAGCCAAAGATTAAATGCTTTATCAATCATTCTCTCTATGTAGTGGATGATCCTACTAGCTTTAGTAGGCTAAAAAAAGGTGTGTGTTATAGTCGTATCTGCCCACCCCCTCTCCCTTTTTAGAAAAACCATTTAGGTCAGGATTGTTTTGGGAACCTCGCTCAGGAATAGCCCAAACTAATCAGATACAAGTGAGTTAAGTATTTGAAATAGAAATGACCACCTTGTATCAAAGGTAAAATGATCTCATTGCCTACTTTTTCTTTTTCTAAGCTCTCAAACAAGAGTTTTTAAGTCAAACTAAACACCATAGAAAAAAAAAAAAGTATACAAAGAGACCATTTATTTTTAACATAAGGATGTCATAATCACTCATGTAAATTAGGTGGTTGCGAGTTCGTATTGACTAGAATCAAAGTTCAGAAGAAAAAAATATATATATTTGCTCAAACTTTGAGTGACACCCCAAGCCATCCATGGCTAGTAGCATTTGGTGACCTCCTTGTAATAAAGATAAATGTGTATGACAAGGCTGTTTATTTTTTATACAAACAAGTCATATACACCTTGGGTTGTTTTATGTGAATCGCCTCAGTTGTGTTGTTGACTGGACTCAAAATCCATAAAAAGACTTTTTTATTTTTGTGATGCACTTTTAAGCTGCTAGATATTCTAACCATCACTAGTGATTAGGAGCTCCTTATATTATAAGTAAGTAGTCATGTGGTATACTATTGTGTTACCAGGATCATATTGGCACCGAACTAGTGGGGCTTTGTTCGGTCAAAATTGGTCCAACCACTAGTTAAACCAAAATTTAGATAATAATAATATATATATATATATATATAATATAAAATATATTTAAAATTACTCAACTTCATTTACTTGGTTAAACTGGTTAAAAACTCCTATCTGATTGGGCAAAATCAAATATTTATTTTAACCTATTTTCGGATAAACTTGTTTTTTATTTCATATCAAACTAGCTAAAGTTCCGGTCACCAGTCCGACTAATCAGCCATGATCCATTTGTCTAATATTGACAAACAGTATAAATGAGACTTTTTTTTTTTGCCATGTTTCACGTGGATCAAGGGCTGATTTTCGCCATCCAATGATGAAGATGAACGGTGGATGCAATGTCATATACTATACATCAGTGTCTAAAAAAACCAATACGAGTGGCTGAGCAGGTCACCCACCGTTTCCTAATGATCTAATGAACTGACCGACTCAAATTGGTTTGACCGATTTGGGCACATCGAGCTACTAAAATATTTTCAAAATCAAAGTGAATTGATTTGTGAATAGAAGATTGACAGATGATTCATATATTGATGAATTCATTGAAGGAATGTGAATACCAAGAGTTTGGTTCCAGTATGACTGGAACACAATCATTTCCCATCAAATAATGTAGTAAACTTCAATATTGCATATTTTTTACAAATACAAAATATTTGTGACTAAAAATTTAATAACAAAGCACAAATTTCAATTGTTGATTAACTGAATAATTGAATTAAAAAATGTGTACATTAATATTTTTGAAAAATGAGCTCTCTCTGGAAAATACAAAACCAAGCAAAACAACGAAATTATTGGAGGTCAAGGGAAAAAGCAACAAAAATTTATATAAATTGTCTAACATATTCTACAACAATAATGTTGAGCGAGCGTGGCCATTAAAAGCCTTACGAGTGAAATTAAATTATATAGTGAAACATGAACAGAGTAGGTGTGTAGCCCCATGTAGACCATAACTAAGCGAACGATGTTTGCTGATACTGGATTGTACTTAACGTGCTAGGTTACTCTAGTTGGGGAAAACCTATGTTACCTGGCATAGAGAAACAAACTAATAAGGGTTAGATGTGTTATCTATTAATGAGGTCGGAGTATGTATGGAAGAGTTAGTTGAGAGACTGTGTAACCCTTATGTATGATGAAGGCCTTTAGAGACAGAGCCAAAGCCTCATTATATGTACCATTACACAGCATGCACATTGATAGCCATTTTCGAGAAAGCGAACCACCTTTCAAGGTGAAGCGTGTGCATGTGTGAGAGATACCTCACGTACATCATTGAGCAACATATTGCATCAGGTCATCCTGACCTTGGTTTCATCTCCAGGGGGACTTAAAATCCATATACTGGGATTGCAATCCCTTACCCATTGGCTAGATTTTGGTGACCCATTAATGATCCCTTGTATGGACTGTGGGTCACGGGCAATGCTAGGTTGGTTTGAGAAAGCACGTGTGGCTTGTACTCTACAGTTAGAGATGAAGTGCCCCAATGCATGTTTACTCATATACTATATGGCTCATTTTCTCATCAAAGTATTTAATTTATTTATTTTAATAATATATAATTTTTAAAATTGTTATTTGAATTTTTCTAAATATTTGATAAATTTTATTTATCAAATTTAGATTTATTAAAATAAGATTGATTTAAATATTCAATAATGATTTTATGTTTTTTTTTTAAAAAAATTGTATAGGATGCCCAATAGGACTTTTGAGCACACCATATCAAATTAGGTGGGGCCCGTTATGTGCCACGTTGGGTGGCACATCCCACCTAGGGAACTTACTATTTTAAAGAGCACACGCTATTGTCTTGTGGGATAAGAAATATGTGTTTTGGAAAGCTTGAGCTTTGTAGAGATTTTGAATCACAATTTTAGTATGTGGAACAAGGCTTGAGCATAAAATAAGAAAAGGATAATATTATCATATATTAATTTTTTATTTGAATTAATTAATAGGAAAATAGTTTAGAAAGTGGGAGATAATGGTTCTAGCCCTTTTTATATGATGTTGATGGCCCATTTATGAAATAGACTGCTTATATATCTCACCCCCATAAGTCACTCAAGATCAATAGTGCATATTCAATCTCACATGAGTGGCAAGTCAAAAAAAACCTTAAAAAACACTAAATTTGTTCAAATACTATAAAAATGAGTTGTACCTTATCCAAATCTCTGCACCTTACAGTTTTCATTTCTCTCTCGTCTATTTAAGGAGGGCACCGCCCCACTCTAGAAAAATCTCTCTTTGGAAAACTTATCATCTTTTTTTTTTTAAAAAAAGTCACAACATTTTGTTACTACAAAATCAGAATCGTACATAATCAAACAAAGAAAAACACAAGAAAAACAAAAATCATATACTAACAAAACCAGCAAAAACAAAATCCACACCTGTCAACCAACTGTTTGCAAAATAATATTTAGCTCTGTCGCCACAACTCCTACTTTCGCTAGAGCATGTGCCTCCATATTGCATTCCCTAAACGCATGTACAAAAATGCATTCCATATTCAAGCAACAAACCATAATCTCCCTAATAAACCTCTGCAATTTCCATTGACACTCTACCTTCCACTTAACCCATTTAATAGCATTTAAAGAATCTCTTTCAATTTCTACTAGTTGATTAAACCTCTTAGCCAATTTAACACATTCCAACATTGTACGGATTTCTGCTTCATTTGCAATAGTATTCCCAAGAAGACCAAAAAATTTCAATAAAACTCGTCCTTCACTGTCTCGAATAATGCCTCTCATTACTACATTCCCAATATTATTTAATGAACTCCTATTAAAGTTTACCTTAATCCATCCCTCGGTTCGGCATTTTCCAAATACCAATACGCTTTTCCTTTGGAGATCTCTCTAAAACTAATATATCAAGGTTATACATTAGATCCAATTTTGGTACACCCCACCAAATTTGGTTAATAGCTAACCATTCGGCAATGGGAATCTAATTTTATCTTTCATCTCTTCTACTGATTTTCCAACTCCTTCAAAACATCTCCTATTATGTTCTTTCCATGTTTCCCAAACAACAACAGATCTTACCACTTTACATATAATCCTTCATTTCGTTCCAAAACCCAACCTCAGCCAATATCCAAACAATTATTCCATCTGCACAGGGATATCACAATTAACTCCAATCTTCCCCAAACACCACTCCCAAATAATTTTTGTAAAGATACACAATTCATAAAGAGACGATCAACATTTTCTTCATGCTCTTTACAAAAATATACAAACATTAACAATAATCATACCTCTCTTTCTAAGCATATCAACAATTAAAAGCCTTTTAAGTTTAAGTAACCATAAAAATGCTTTAACTTTTAAAGTTATAGGACATTTCCATACTTTACCAGCCTCCACATCAGACCACCTAATACGATCATTGAACAACAATTTATACGCAGAACTGGCTGTGAGTAGGCCATTTCTACTTGGCTTCTATAAACTTATATTTAAAATGTGGACAGTAAAATTGCTGATGAAGCAATTCCAGACATTGAATATACTCCTCAATTACATTATGATTTACTCTTCTGTAAGAACAACTAATATCCCAAGTTGCTTCATAACCTTTGTCCTCTATCATGTCACTCAACGTTTTGCTTTTTGAATTAACTTTAGCATGCAAATTTGAAAATTGATACTTTAACGAAGAATCCCCATACCATTATTGCTGCCAATATCTGGTGTTATTCCCTTTACCAATCAAACATCGCATATTACTTAAGAAAAAAGTTCTATAACCAAGAATCCCCTTCCATAACAACGTGATCTCCTTATTATTACTGCCCTTTGCCACTATACCATGCTCTTGTCTTCCCCAAATTTTTTCTAGTAATAAACACCTTCATAATTGTCCCTTTTCTCTAGCACATCTCCACCACCACTTAGTCAATAAGGCACCATTGATGATCTCAAGTTTTTCATACCCATACCTCCATCAATTATGGGTGTTTTACACACTTTATCCCAATCGACTAAGCTGAATTTATTCTTTTCCTCACATTTTCCGCATAAAATTTTTCTCATAATAGTTTCTATTTTCTTAATCACACTACTAAGGCATTTTGTAAAGAGATATATATAGTATATGGGGAGATTTGCTAAAGATGCTTTTATCAAAGTCAATCTAGCATCGAACGACAACAATTTGTGTTTCCATATATCCAGTTTATACTGTAAAAGCTAAATTAAAGGATCCCATATGCCTACAACCCTATTATTATCAGCTAGAGGTAACCCAAAATATTTAAAAAGAAATTCTCCTATACCACAGTTTATCAACTCTGCAAATTTTGTAACCTTATGTTCCTCACATGCAACCCAAATATTTGGGTTTTTCTCGTGTTAACCTTCGGTTCAGTTACCACTTCAAAACATCTCATAAATCTTTTAAGAGTTAGAATCTCCTCTTCATTTGCCCCACAAAATATCAAAGTATCATCCGTATACCGCAAAAGTATTACCATAGAGCCATTTTCTTTAACTTTAAATCCACTAATAAGTCCCATCTCCACCACCGAAGTAAGCATAAAACTAAAGATCTCTCCCATAATAGTGAATAAGAAAGGGGAAAAAGGATCCCCTTGTCTAATACCACAAGAGGCTTTGAAAAATCCTTTAGGTTTTGGAAACCTTATCTCTCTCTTATGCAATCGAAGGGGGATACACCCCACTCTCTCTCATCTCATAGTTATTCTCCCATCATCTCTCGTCTCACATTGGGGCTAAGTATATAGGGTGTAGTAGAAAGAGAAGCATCTCTCTAAAACTAGGTTATCAGGGGGTCACCTAAGGGTTTGCATGTTGTGGTCAGAATGGTTCATGTTCAATTAGTGTGACTTGTCCAAAACTTGTTTTTCCGGTTGAGATTAAATGTTGACCATTAGATCCCACACCATCGGAAGGTGGTGACTTGATATGGGGTGTAAGAAGTCCGGTTGAGGTAATCTCCGGCACCCTCTTTTGTTTCTTTCATATTTATTTATTGTATTCTTTATACTCGAGCATAGATTGTGTAGTTTCTTTGTTAATGAAAATAATAGTTTTGAATGGCATCCAGTTCTTGAGATCATATTGTATTATTTTATTTTACTTTATTATTAAATTGTAAAAGAACCTTGCGAGTGATCTAGGCCTTGAAGAAAATGAATAATTTAAAAGAAAGAAAAAAATTATTACATACTCCGTATTTTTAAAAAACTAGAAACCAAGCAAGAAAATATAGTATTCACTAAATCAAGGGAAAAGCTAACTAAAATGATCTAAATCATTGTAAGACGATCTATAATAGAAACTTTAACAAAACTGAGCATAATATTAGTTATTAAAAATAAAATAATTTTATTCTAATATCTGTGGCTTTTCTTTAAAACAAAATTACCTTAGTTCTCTTCAAAATTTTTAATTGATCAAACAATTTATTTAGGGTATTGCTAGTCCGATCTATTACCGATAATTTGAAATAAAAATCAAATGGCTTGGTTGTGATATGTGAGAGAACAACAAAGAATGGCAGATTAAGGTTTCGGGTCTCAAAAAACTCAGAAATTGGATGCTAAAACATACTAAAATAAATATGTTTTGAACCAATTTAACTAGGTCTTGGCTAGAGGATCAATGATAAACAATTTAAACAATATTTGATTTTTTTGGTTAATATTTGAGGGAGACCAATAAGGAGTGGTGGATTGGGGTTTCGAGGGTCAAGAATCCTAAATTTTGGATCCTAAAACCTCACTTAAATGAAAAATTTTCAACCCACTTCACAGGCGATTTGCTGGTGTGCTCAATTAGAAACATTTTGAAACAGATTTTATTTATTTTTAGTTGAACTTTGAGGGAGAATGAGAAGGAATGGTGGATTAGGGTTTCAAAGGTAAAAAAGTGTGATATTTTTATTCCATAACTTCACCCCAAATCCAATATTTAAGCTTGTTGATACAAGAGAATTGATTGATTTATGATTAAAATCGATATTTGGTGGATTTTTCCTAGAAATATCAATATATGATTCCATTAAAAAAAAAAAAACTATTAATATATGATCCAAAAAAGCCATTAAAAAAAGGCTCAAAATATATTTTTTTAACTTGGAATATACCAAAAAAGTAAGTCATTGGGCCAACTCGCCCAAAATTAGGCGGGCCTTGATTAGGTCGTTTTCGACTTGACTCGTCGGTTTTTTAAACACTGCTATACACAACATGTGCATGGTATATTGTCCTTGCTTTTCTTATTATAGTGATTTTGAGGATGAGCACGAATCTAAGATAGGAACACCCATCGTTTCAATGTATTTGTTTAATCCATGAAATATGAATGCATGTTGGGCCATGAGGAAACCAACAATTCAAAAGGTGGGACATGATAGAAAGCGTTAGTAACATATACAGGACAATAAACCCTTTATCCCATTTGCCCATATGTGAAAGGGGGAAGTTTGTATAAAGTCGAGGCTCTAAATAATCAAAATAGAGCGCATTTTCAAATAGTATTGAGAAATATGGTTTCAATATTAAAAATGTTTGCGATAGCTTTAAAATATATTTTCACTTCTAGTTATAGAATTTAAAGTTTCAAAAATAATGTAGATCAAACAGATTTATGAAAACTTAAAAATCTTGAAAATTGACGGTCTAAAAATGCATTACAAGATGCACTATTTTCAAACCTTGAAATCTATTTTTTTCTCATGTCCATGTATCTTCATGTCGAGATGATTGATTTGAGGATATTTAAGCATCAAAACAACCTCTTATGGTAAATTTGTCGAGGTGCTATCTAATTTAATTGTTTAGAGCCTCAGATCTACCCCTTTTCCATTCCAAAATACCCCCCATTACATAAAAATTCCCCAATTTGTGTTTTTTGGGCAATGACTCTCAATATTTTTGATACCACACTATTAACTTTAATATTAATTATTTTTGTACCTATTCCCAACAAAAAAAGTATTGATTTTTTAATCAAAATGCCATCTATTTTAAGCCACATTCCAAATGTGATGCCAAACAAGTGTATGTTTGGCACAAAATGTATCATGCTTATGACAAAAGTGCATATCCGACACAAAATATGCCTGATCAGTACAAATTGGCACATTTTGTGCCGGACTGACGTAGACAGAGTTAATATGAAACGTGGGTTAACATGAATATATTTCAGTAAAAAAAACAACTTATTTGCTTGGGGGGAGGAGGTGGATTAAAAAATAAATAACATTGAGATTACTAGTGTGGTATCAAAATAATATTTTTTAGCAAAAAAAGGGGTAGGATGTGGGTGCCTGAAAAGTCTAATTAAGAGGCATCTATAATTATAGATACTGCATTGCTGTTGCTAAACTCTTTTTTACACTATCATATTATTTTCTGCTCAAGTCCCAATCTCCTTCCCCCCAAAAAAAGATATTTTTGATACCGCATTGCCGTGTGGTTTTATACACTCAAGTTGTGCAGGTGTGGCATATTTTGTGCTGAATTGGCTTAGATAGAGAAAGTGAGAAACATGAGTTAAAATGAGGGTATCTTTCAGCCCAAAAAAAGTCACTTTTTTTGCTTTGTGGGTGGATGCCAAAATAAACAATGGCGCTCAAGAGAGAGGGATGGGGTGAGAAAGAGAGGAAGAGACGGGCTTATAGAGGAGAAAACATGAACCGGTTCACTATGTATATTGAAAATAGAAACCGGTTTTTTGGCGGAATCGGCCAGTTATGTTAGAGAACAGGTATGGACCGGCACAACCTCGTCAATTATGGGGGGAAATAGTCGGATTTTAATATATTATGAGATCCAAAATGGTTAGGACGAGATCAAGATCGGGCAATTCCGATCCAAATCAGCGATTTTTCAAACACTGAAAAATACTAAATTTTGAGAAAAAGACTTGGTTAGTATAAAGGAAATTATTTGGGACAACTTTTTAAGCATTGAAGGGAGGAAGGCAGTTGAAAAGGGGTTAGGATGATACATTTTAGAACTTTCTAACGCCTCTCTTGACACAAGAACAGGGCGGGGGTTGTCACGAAATAGATGTTGATATGGGGACCTTACGATATTCTCCCTTTTGACATATTCTTAAAATTACAGCATTTAATTGTATTATATTTGTACTTTGGAAGGTAATGTGTGGGTTTTTTTTGAAGGTGAAGCATATTGTCAACATCATGCAGACAATTGAATGGTCAGTAGGCACCCTTTTGTCAAAATAAATTTGGGCCAATCCAAGGGCACAAATTCCTTCAATTTTTTATTTCTTATTTATATAATTGATTCACATAAAAATTAGTCAAACATGCATGTTGACGTAGGGTACTCAAAAAATTAAAAAAAAATAACTCTCCTAAAAAATTAACCAAAATGCACCACGAAGGTATCTTGGTCAATTTTTTTTATTTTAAATATTTTCAATATTTATTGGGTGTACCCCACAAAGTTGTATGGACCCTCAAATTTTTACTTAAAATTATTTTGTAAAAAATAAAAATAAAAACAAAACGAAATTGTAGTCATCGGATAGGCCCAAATATAATATGAAATGTTGAAGGGCGCACAAGAACCTTTCAAGCTCATGATGTGGGTATTATACCATCCTTTTGACAATTGCATGCCAATTTTGGAACAAAATTTGGCGATTTTGGCATTTAAAGGTTCATGAATTTTGGTAAGTTCCTTAGCTGGAAGGGAAAGGCACGGTGCTTTGAAATTTTGAGTTAAGGGTCGATTGACCACATTGGGGAAAGATATACTGGATTACAAAAATTGTAGAAAGAGATACTTCATCACAACAAAAGACATGATTTCTATGAGTCCATGTAGAAATGAGTCACCTATTAAAAATCTATTTTTGAAATGGATTTTTTGACGTAATTTTTAAGGACATGTAATCTCGAACATGGAGATCATGAACATGAAAAAATAAATAAATTTTGAAATTAAAAATAATAATTCTATTAAGAAGACATTTGGATCATTAGTTTCAATTGTTTTAGATGGACCACGTATATGCATCCATCTTTAAGGTGGATGCTTTATACCCCGTTACATGAAACAAATTTTCTACAACAAAATATATGTGGTGTAGGGGTGGTAATGGACTTGGACCTGGGACTCGAGGGGTAGACCTGATTTGGATATGGGTATGGGTATGAGTACAAAAATTGGACCCAGCGGGTCTGGTCCGGGTTCCACCCCTAATGTGGTGTAGATATTATGAGGAGAGGTCGATGATCTTGCTGAAAGAGAGGGAAAGAGTTGGTCATTTTGGGAGAGGGAGTCATGTCACTTGGGAGAGAGTTTTAGGTGAATTAAGAAATTTTATATTATTCGGAATTTTATTTTTCTTTTTTTTTTTAAATTTTCAATGTCATTTGTTCTTGCTGGGGAGAAAGGGAAATTGTTGCTTATGTTGGGAGAAGGGAAGAAATAGTTTAGGTTATTTGAGAAGGAGATAGAGTTTTAGGTCGTGTTTGATACTGGAAGTGTAAATTTTATGGAATATGGAAGTTTTGTTTTCTTGGGAGCTAATGGTGGGCCTTGCTCAGAGAGAGGTAGAGAGTTGGTCATTTTGGGAGAGGGGAAGAGAGGGTGAATATCATATGACAGGGAGAGAGTTTTAGGTCTACAAAATGGAAATTCTGGATTTTGGGAACTCGCGTCGTGGAGAATTAGAGTGTACCTTGTTTCATGACCTAAATTGGGGAGGAGGATACTTGGGTAGGGCTGGTAATGGGCTAGACTAGCCCGGCCCTAATCCTTGTAGGGCTGTCTTGAGGAGATTCGGACGTAGTCCTCCCAAGGCCGGCCAGAGCCAACAAATCCAAATGTAAAAAAATAAGGGCCGGTCGGTGCCAATCCAAGTCCTTTTGTGGCCTTGGCCCGGTCTAGCCCTACGCTTGGGCCATGGTGGCCTAACCTTAGTCTGAACCTCAGGCCACATCTTGTGGCTGGAACCTTCATTTTTTAGGGCCTGACTGATCGGGGGAGTTGCTTGGTCCATTGCTATGCCTAAATTTGGGCAGAGTGGAAGTTCGTTTAGCAACATGGGTGGTTGCTTGCAAGTTTGACGTCTTTTTTATTTATTTATTATTCTGGGTAATTAAGTGGAGAAGACAACCCTATCTAAAATGTTCATATAGGTGATGTCAGCAAGATTGAAAACCACAATATGGTAACTAGGTATGGGGTTGCTACCACACGACTCAACCCCTTTCAGAGTTTGGGGATCCTATGAAGACAAAATCATGAACCTGTGACAGCTATTACAGCCTTTACTTTTCGGGCCCCATTATTAAGGGATAAGAATATTTTGTTTTGATTGATGTAGCTAAATTTATGTTATTAATAAAGAGCTACCCATGTTACTAAATAAAAAAAAGTGTCCGACACATCAATAGATGCAATTATTGGAATTGTTCTGCATCTCATGGCATCTACACCATCCATTAATAATGAATCGTGCTCGGAAATTAAATTTCAAATATAATCATTAGTTTGTATATTATGGGATCATTTATCTGTTGTATAAATATGTCATAATCACTTTTAGCAATTGGATCTAAAAATCTTCTCAACATTCGATAAATTCTATTTTAAACTTTGTGCATAAATATTGACACGTTTTCGACCACCTGATTTCAAAACATCCATTTATCAAAAGTAAACGATCTCATTGCATACATTTTCACTACTAATGGATGATGCAAAAATCGGAAAATGCAGTCCAACAATCACGTCCTCGACAGACCACCCATTAAACAAAAAATTACCTCTAAGTTGGAGGGACATTCCAACATCCTTTAGGGCTATTCCCATGTCAAAGTGTCTTTAGAAATTAGGAAAAAGGTTAAAATTTTTGAACCAGATATTGACTGGTGGAGTCTGTCTGTTGCCACTACCACAACATGTTTCTATCTAATGAAAGGGTAGGGGTCCAACCCCGGATAGCTTACTATACACCACCGTTGTTTGGAACATGATACACTACATAACCACCCACTTTCTGCCTTCAATAATGGACTGCTACCCCAAAAAACAATAAAAAAAAGAAGAAGCCATAATCCTTGACAAGACACTCATACTAAATATAGTTAATTTCCACCATCCATCATCAATAACATACGGTGGATTCCCCATTATGTACTGTATATCATACACCACAAAGTATACTATACACCGTACTTCCAAGCTTCCACGACTGGTGTATGATGTTCACTATTGAGTGTGAAGAATTCAATTAACATTCGATCGGCAGAGAGTTAAATGCTCCACAGAAAGGTACAGGGGATTGGAAGCTTTTGGAAGGACAGGTCAGTTTAGAGGGAGAGAGAAAAAAGAGGAGAGAGAAACAATAAGAGAGAGAAAGAGCAGCTGTGTATTAAAAGCAAAGCAAAGCAAAGCAAAGGTAAGGGTTCTCGAATTGGGGTGTAGAGAGAGAGAGAGAGAGGGAGGGAGAGGGAAGTGTGAGAAACGAAGCAGATCGAAACCCCCTCTCTCCCCTTCCTGCAACTCTTTTGTTCCGACCAGTTTCCCACTAAACCCTAGAAACGACCAGCCTCAGTATCGAGTCTCTTTTCTCCAGAGTCAAAATGGTCAGTGTTGATATCTCAAGCTTGCTTTCTTTAAGCTCTTGGTTTCTCTTTCTTGTTACTGTTTTCAACTCCATGGCCAAGCTTTTGGTTTTCACTTTTTAGTGTTAAATGTCACCTGGTTTCTGTATTTTTACTCGATTATGTATATACAGGGGTTTATAGGCGTCTTCAATTCTTGAAGCTGATAAGCAATTGAATAAAGTGCAAAGAATTACTATTGAGAGAGTTATTGTGCTAATTGAATATGCATGTTTTTTTTTTTTTTTTGAATCTTAAATATATATGGTTTCTACTTTCTGGTAACTGGTATGGATAAACTATTTATCATCTGTAATTATATCTTAACAAAAAAAAAAAAAGTAACGAGCTGGGTTTTCTGTATATTAAGGTAAAGACCGTAGTATATGCCCTTTTTTCTTGAGTACGAATTGGTGTGGATTATGTAAAATTAGGTTTTAGTGATCATTGGGCTAATAAACCCTGTTGAATAATCATTATGATATCCATGTATGCGTTTTTTAATATCCTGTGAAAACATTGATGCAAAGTTGGTATTTTTGGGTGGACAATTTATGGTTTCTGGGATGTTTGAATTGATTCTCATGGAGGGATTCCTAGTGTGAGCTTGAGTGCTAAATTTCCCAGTGCTTGTATTTGCATAATGAAACTGGAAATTTTTGTATTGATCGATAATCTCATTTTACATGGAAGCCATTGCTTGTATTGGTATTCTTGTCTCAGACCGTTCTCCATTGTTTCTCTCTCATCTGTAGCTCTTACCCGGTGTACACATGGAGACATGATTCGCCTATTTACGGTGTGTTTTCAAGGTTTCTCTCATGAATTCATTAGACTGCTATTCCAGAATTTAGTTAATTTTGAAATAGATATGCCGTTTGAAAAACGTTTTTTGTTTCTATCACTTTAAAAATTTTAGGCTAGATTCTCTTTGTAGGGCGGCTCTTCTTCTCCCATGAATGGTGATTGCGGGAGTCTCCCACATGATATTCCTATTCATATTGCCATGGTCAGTAAATATGGATTCAAAGCTAAACCCGATGTCGTTTCTAAGGTTTTTGGAACCCTGAACTATTGGCACTCGTGCTGTAACCGATTCTTTCCTAGAAACTTTGTTACTATGGTTCTAATTTCTAGGCATGCCCCATCCACTATTTCAAGAGTTCAAAGTGGTTCACCATATCCACTGTTTTAGAGAATGTGACTGTGGCTGATTGCAGCATCATGGAAATTTCTCAATAATATAGGATCCACATTTAGGTTTCTATTAACATGGGGCAGAGTGCTGCCTCCTTTGCTTCTTTGCTAGCTTCACAAGCACATGTGATGTACCTTAATGAATTCTAACATGAAGAGCTTTCTTACTCTCTACCTTTCTCCCCTCATATGTATTATGCGTGTATATATATGTATGTCTGTTTGTATGTACGTGCACATGCACATATATAGCTATACACGATACACTTGTACCAATGCTCACATATGCATGTAACATATAGACACAGACATACAATAAATGCATATGGTTGTATGTTTGTATGCTCATGTGCCTTATGTGTATCAACACTCTCAATGTACTTAGGTTATATATGGTGCATGTGATGTTTTTACTTAAGTAGGAATATGTTTTCATTTATTTATTTAACAGTTTTGCATTTTCCGTTCTCTTCACTTGTAAAATTCGCAGGGGATTTATGATACTTGTACTATGATGATTTATCCTCATGGAGTTCTCTAAAACTGATATTTCTTTCTTTTTTCCAATTAATTCTCAGCATAAATTGGGTAGAGGACACCGAGACAAGGTTCAACAGTTTATGGCCATAACTGGGGCAAGGTAATTGCAATACTTTGTTCTATATATTAATTATTTATGATTGTTGTTATGGTTATCATGGTTATGATCGTGCTATGTACTTGTTAAATATATCGTTTTTTTACTCTCATGTGTTTGATCGTAATGTGTCGTTAAATATTTTTCAGGTTGCAGCTGTTTGAACTTTTTTTCTTTAAAATCTGCATAATTCATATATATATATATATATATATATATATATATATAGAGTAATGATCCTATGAGACCCTCCCACACCCATGTGTGCAGGATCCCAAAGGATCACTATTAAATTTGGCACAGATCTCTAGAAAAGTTATCACATGGGTGTAGGATTTGACTTTTTTAGAGATCTGTGCCAAATTTAATGGTGATCCTTTGGGGGAGGGTCTTACAAGGTCATTTCCCATATATATATATATATGTATGTATATGTGTGTATATCTTTTGGGGGTAGGGGGGAGTGTAGTTTAAGTTATGCCGTCAGATCTTGATCGGATGGTTGAAAATGCATATTAATGTACTTTAATATTTTTTCAACATATGCATATTAGGGTGCATAAAAAAGAGAGTAGAAAACAAATATTTGATAAAAACTAAATCACCAAACGACCCCTGGAATATGATAGGGGTAATCAGGTCATTTAAAAGTTTTTAAAATAATTTTTTTATATTTTTATATGGTGTGTGATAGTGTTAAGTATATATATATCTAAAATTTAAGCTTATTCCAATTTGTATAAAGAAGATAAAATTCAAATAGTAACATGCATTTTTAACCATTTGATCAAGATCTGATGGTTGGGAGCGTAAATTAAACTACTATTCATTTTAGGTGGCGACCTATTGGTAGCTTTTTCCTATATATATATATATTCTGATTTTGTTTGTTGATTGCACTAATGGTCGTATCATCTATGCATAACTTTCTAGTAATACTTCATGCATGTTCATATGGATTCTATCTAATACAAGTTTCCTGAATTTTAGCATCTTGACATGATGCTGCTTTTTCATCATTTTGAGATGCTTGATGTGTTATAGCACTTGTTACTCTTGCAGTGAAAAGGTTGCTCTCCAGGCTCTCAAAGCTAGTGATTGGCATCTTGAAGGGGCTTTTGATCTTTTCTATAGCCAGCCGCAAGTTAGATCTGTTACTGATTCCAGACATCTTGAGGAATTTTATCAACGTTACAGAGGCAATGCTTATGCTTCCATTTTGTTTCCTTTTTCAACTTGTAGTTAAATGACTCTCGTACCACTTCCTATTGGTGCTATTTGTCAAAGATTTGGTTGGTATTGGTAGTAATATCTATTGTTTTGCATCCTCATAGATCTTTAGCTACTCAGGTATAGCAGTGACCTGATCATGGTTTATTCTTTTTGAATTGGTTCTCAATATTTTACTGTTTTACTGTTCATTGATATTATTATTATTTAAACTTGTTATTCTCTCTGTGTGGTCAACATTTCCTTTTTTTGGAAACTGAACTCATCGGGGACAATGTTTGGCATTTGAGGGAGATGAATAATTGTATTTTTGAAGCTCAATGGGTGTCAAATGAGGTTTGTGGGGAGAGTATTTGCAGATTGGTCTTTTCTTGGGCTGTAACCTTCATTGAGTTTTTTAACCTTCAAAGAAAGGCCTTCATTAAGTTTAAAGGGATCCACTATAGGATATGTTGTGCAATTGGAAACGAGTATGTTCTTGGGATCATATAAGACTTACAGTTTCATGCTTAGGCCTATGGATGATAGTTACAAATTTGAGTTTGGTGGTTGTTTTCGTGGCAATTCTGGTCCAGAAAGATTTGTGGCATGTAGGGACCATGTTGATGTCCCTGGAGTGTTTTAGAAGTTTGCAACTCTACTATGTCAGAGATGAGGGCGCTCCTTGAAAGAGTTAGAAATTAGAATTGCCAGTAGTCTGCATGGTTTGTCTTGCAATTTGATGGAATCGCAAGTACTTTCAGGTCCATAGGTATTAGGAGTTCAAGTATTTGATTTGACAATCTGCTACTTGTGATTTCTTGACATGATAAATTCCTT